>NC_133325.1:692401220-692706626 GCF_042186555.1 Aquarana catesbeiana | reverse complement strand
AATGGCACGTTTTTTTGAGATTTGCCGTAAAACCTTTGAAGAGGGAATCTGGGACAGCCTGGACACGGGGCAAGTGAGACTTCCAGTCAGTGCTGTGTACCACTATGTCATCTAGATAGGCTGCTGCATACAGTCGGTGGGGTCTTGGGGTCCTGTCCATGGCCCTCTGAAATGTCGCAGGGGCATTTTGCAACTCAAAAGGCTTTTTTTTTTTTTTTTCTTTATATATATTGAAAGGAACCCTCCGGGGTCACAAATGCAGTCTTCTCTTTGGCGCTACCAGTCAGGGGTATTTGCCAATAACTCTTTGTCAAGTCCAAAGTGGTCAGATAGCGGGCCTTGCCAAGTTGGTCTATAAGTTCGTCTACCCTGGGCATTGGGTACGTGTCATAATTTGTCACTGCATTAGGCTTCCTGAAGTCGTCGCAGAACCTCCAAGTGCCATCCGGTTTGGGACTAACACGATGGGGCTCAACCAGTCACCATCCTTTTTAACTTCATCACTGATGTCCTTTCTTCTAGCCTTGGTAATTCGGGATGGTTTGAGCTTGACACGGACCCCAGATTCAATAACAATATGCTGAACTTGTGCCAGGTAACTCTGAAAATTTCTCTCAATTCCTTATCAGGAACTCTCTAGTTTCCTGTTTTTGGGAATACGACAGGGTGTCTGGCATCGTGACCTCAGGAATGAGAGGGGACTCGGTACCCTTAGGCGTTACCGGGAGGGACCTCGCCGTTAATGCCAGTCTATCCTTCCAGGGCTTTAACAGGTTTATGTGGTAAATCTGTTCGGGCTTCCTTTTACCTGGTTGATATACTTTGTAATCGACCTCCCCAACTCTTTCAATTACTTCTAAGGGACCCTGCCACTTGGCCAGGAACTTGCTCTCAACAGTGGGAACTAACACCAGGACCCTGTCACCAAGTGAGAAAACATGGAGTTGGGCCCCCCCCTCTTGTATAATCTGTGTTGGGCTGCTTGGGCCTGCAGTAAGTGTTCTTTTACCATCGGCATGATTTGCTGCAATCCTGGCCTGCATTTAAGCAATATGCTCAATGATACTTTTGTGGGGTGTCTGCTCCCCCCTCCCAGGTTTCCTTGGCTATGCCTAAGAGTCCCGGAGGGTCTCCCAAACAGCAACTCAAATGGAGACGACTGGGGAACCTCCCTGATGGCAAACTTCAAGTATGGAATCAGGCAGTCCGTTTTCTTTCTCCATCCTTTTTTAACATGCTCTTTAATGTTTTATTAAAGTGTTCCACCAGCCACCAGTTTGAGGGTGGTACACAGAGGTTCGCAACTGCTCCTTAGTTATTTGTGACATAAATGGAGTGCCCTAGTCTGTGAGGACCTCCTTGGGGATCCCAACACGACTGAACACCATGAACAGCTCTTTGGCAATGTTCTTAGCAGATGTGGTGCGTAAGGGAACTGCCTCGGGGTAACTGGTAGCATAATCCGTAATTACAAGGATATGCTGATGACCCCAGGCAGATTTGGAGAGTGGACCCACAAGGTCCATGGCGATCCTCTCAAAGGGCACTTCAGTAATGGGTAAGGGCACTAAAGAACTTTGGAAGTGGGGCTGACATTTGACACACAGGACAGGATTGACAATATTTCTCAATATCTTTCTGTATCCCGGGCCAGTTAAAACCTCCAACACCCTTTCAATGGTTTTTTCAACCCCTAACTGACCTCCTAGCAAGTTCCCATGGGCAAGTTCCAACACCACCTGTCTGTATGTCTTAAGGACCACCAACTGTAAAGCAATGACATCATTCTTTTTACATACCCGATACAGTAAATCTTCATTGCTGCTGAAATAAGGAAAACTGGGCCTGCCCCCTGATTTTAACAGGTACGTCCTTATTCACTACTACGTTTTCCCAGGCCCTGGCAAGGGTAGGGTCTTATCTCTGCTCGGTACCAAAGTTTTCCTTGTGCACATTAAGGTCAGAAAATTCTAGTGTGTCCTCAAAGTCAGCAGACAACTGTACACCTTCACTGTTTGTGGGGATTTCCTCAGGCTCCTCCAATTCTCCTGCCATAACGGAGTAAGGTAGACCCGGAGAACACTGAGAGAAGTCTCCTGAACCCACATTGTCAGTGCTGACCAGGAGTTCTGGCTCTGCTACTGAGTCAGTTACTGTGACTGAGTCAGGACAATCCCAGAGTTCCCAAAACTTAGAGAATGTCCCTACCAATGATGTCTTCATGCACCAAGTGGAGCACAAGTCCGACCGGATGGGTCACTGTACCTAAGTCAGTTTTAAAGTTAACAGTGGCTATAAGATACTCCTGGGTATCCCCACAGATCCTAGCAACTTTTTTTGCATGAAAATTCAGTTTCAACAATCTCAGTTTTAACCAAAGTCACTAGACTTCCAGAATCCAGCAATGCCATAATAGGCTTATCATTAAGAGTCATTTGGCACATGTGTTTTCCTGCACTTGGAGCTGCAGCGTATGAAACGGCAGCAGACAAACTGCCTTCTATAAGATGCATCACACTTCATAGGTTCATCTCTCAATGGACCGTTTGCTGCAACATGTCCCAGTTCCTGGCTACAGAAACACCTGAGGTTGCCCCAGTTTGGTTTGCTGACAGGCAGTGGCTTCCTTTGTTTGGGATGCCAAACTTCAGTCCTGGCACCAAAAATCCCCCCCCCCCCCCCCCCCCCCCAATCTCCTTTACTTGCTTACCCCCCCCAATCTCCTTTACTTGCTTACCACCCACTTCCCCTGGAGAACTTATCGGTTGCCTAGGGAGACCGTGACTTTGGGTGGAAAGTCCGTGCAGCTGTAGGGGTGGTGACCAGGCTCTCTGCAGCAAATTATTTCTCCACGAGCTCCACCAGGTTGTTTGCCGACTTGGGGTCTCCTTGACTCGCCCACTTCAGCAGGGGAACTGGTAGTGACCTCTGGAATCAGTCCATGACTACACGCTCCACTATTTTTGGCCCAGACAGGGACTCCAGCTGTAGCCATTTCCGCACCAGGTGGATTAGGTTGAACATCTGCGATTTTGTTGGGTCTCTCGTCTTGGAAGAACCAGCTGTGGACCCGCTGTGCTCGAACTGCCAAGGTGACACGAGTTGCACCAAGATTCCTGCTTGACCTTTGATCATTCCAAATTGTAGTAGGCCTTCTGCAATTCTCCAGAAAGCAAGGGGGTGACAAGTCCTGCCCACTAGGTTTTAGGCCAACCTTCCCTCTCATCGGTGCATTCAAACGTTAGCAGAAAGGCCTCTGGATCATCATCTGCAGTCATCTTGGAAAGAAATCGACCCACATGGATGACTGAGAGCTGGTCTCCAACATCATCAATTTTAGCAGGTGACCACTGTGCTAGCGTCTCCACAACCTTAGTCAGGGTTTTCCTATCCGCTTTTGCCTCAGTAGCTAGCTGTTCAAACAGCCTCTGCGATTTGCTCCTGTATAATAGCATTAGTTTGCTGTTGTGCAGCATTGGATAACACCATTTGTTCGAGGATTTTCTCCATGTTTAGTCACTTTAGGTACTGGCCCTTTAAGTAGTAACTTACTACTGCTGGTCGCAGCCTCCACAATATGTAACCTGGGGGAGAGGTAGCAGGTACAAAGCTCCCTGGGATGAGCAGACTTTCAGGCACAGATACAGTGCCTTGCAAATGTATTCACCCGCCTTGGCATTTTTCGTGTTTCGTTGCCTCACAACCTGAAATTAATGTGGATTGTTTGAGGATTTGCATCATTTAACTTACAGTACATGCCCACAACTTTGAAGATGTGTGGTGTTTGTTTTTTTTTTTTTTTTTGAGAAGCAAACCACAAATAGGACAAAATAACAGAAAAAGTCCATGTGCATAACTATTCACCCCCCCCTAAAGTCAATACTTTGTAGAGCCACCTTTTGCAGCTATCACAGCTCCAAGTCGCTTTGGATAAGTCTCTATGAGCTTGCCACATCTTACCACTGGGTATTTTGCCCATTCCTCCTTGCAAAACTGCTCCAGCTGCTTCAAGTTGGATGGTTTGCGCTTGTGAACAACAATCTTTAAGTCTGACCATAGATTTTCTATTGGATTGAGGTCTGGGCACATGTTAAAGCACTGTTGATTTAGCAGTGTGTTTGGGGGTCATTGTCCTGCTGGAACATGAACCTCCATCCTAGCCTCAAATCACACACAGAGTGGTACAGGTTTTGTTCAAGAATATCTCTGTATTTAGCACCATCCATCTTTCCCTCAACTCTGACCAGTTTCCCAGTCCTGAGTGCTGAAAACATCCCCACAGCATGATGCTGCCACCACCGTGTTTTACTGTGGGGATGGTGTTCTTTGGGTGATGTGTTGGGTTTGCGCCAGACATAGCGTTTTCTTTGGCCAAAAAGTTCAATTTTAGTCTCGTCAGACCAGAGCACCATCCTCCATACATTTTGGGAGTCTCCCACATGCCTTTTCGCAAACTCAAGATGTGCCATTTTGTTTTTTGCTGAAAGTAATGGCTTTCTTCTGGCCATAAAGTCCAACTCTATGGAGCGTACGGCTTATTGTCGCCCTATGTACAGATAATCCAGTCTCTGCTGTGGAACTCTGCAGCTCCTCCAGGGTTACTATAGGTCTCTGTGCTGCCTCTGGTTAATGCCCTCCTTGTCCAGTCCATGAGTTTTGGTGTGCGGCCGTCTCTTGGCAGGTTTGCTGTTGTGCCACGTTCTTTCCATTTGGTTATGATAGATTTGATGGTGCTCCTAGGGATCATCAAAGATTTGGATTTTTTTTTTTTTATATAACCTAACCCTGACTTGTACTTAACAACATTGTCCCCTACTTGTCTGGAGAGTTCCTTGGTCTTCATGGCAGTGTTTGGTTAGTGGTGCCTCTTGTTTAGGTGTTGCAGCCTCTGGGGCCTTTCAAAAAGGTGTGTATATGTAATGACAGATCATGTGACACTTAGATTGCACACAGGTGGGCATCATTTCACTGATATTGTGACTTCTGAAGGTAATTGTTGCACCAGAGCTTTTCATGGGCTTCATAACGAAGGGGTGAATACATACACACATGCCAATTATACATTTTTAATTTCTGAAAAATAGTTTTATGTATACATTTTTCTAATTTTACTTCAACAACTTAGACTATTGTGTTCTGATCCATCACATATAATTCAGATTAAAAAAACATTGAACTAAAGGCTGTAATAAAACTGAACTGGTACAATAAAAAGTTGGTGAATGGAACATGATAGAAATCTCTGGATTTTATTACTAACTGAGCCCTAATTGGAGAGGTTTGTTTTTTTTTTTTTTGTTTTTTTTTTTGTTTTTTTTATTCATGATGTAGAAAGTATTGCGGAAAGTGAGGGGAACCAACAGACACGTACAACTGTAAAACTGGCACAGTTTGTGAACCTAATGCGCTTTTTGCCATAACCAAAGACAGTGTCCACTTTATGCTATTTCTACTTGCTTTGTTAGGCCATTATACATTTTTAGATCTAATTGAGAAATATTTGACCTGTATGAGCTGTAAAATCTGGCCACTGCTGGTCAGCATCTAAGATATAAAAGCGCATGCTTGCTAAAGTGTTTCTATATCCAAAGAAAAAATGTAATATGTTGCAGCTTAGCAGTCCTTAAACGTGTTGGCTGCATTTGTTTTTATTTCTTCAAGAATTGTTACTTTTTATTTTTATTTGGTAATCCTGCAAAACACACGCTGTTCGAGGTGGTTGCGCTCACTCCATTGTGTCTATGGATGGAGCCATATTTGGCATCCAGACTGACTTTTAAACATGTCTCCCTTTTGCCCTGTTTGCATAGGGGTTGTAAAAATAGTTTACAGAAGGAAGATAACATTGTTTTATGCTTCCAGTACAATGAACAGAAAGTGACAAGGCCCCTACATTTCTGGCAAGATCAATAGGTCTTGCCCAGTTACTGGAAACCTTCTACCTTCAAGTTATACAAGATATCTGTATATCATCCTAGGATAACCCCTCTTACTGTCAGCATGCCTCAATTCTTGCTAGGAGGATGAATGTCAACTAGACTAATCCTAGTTATTCTAGCAATTTTTATTCTATTTTTTTGCTTTTCAAAATCAATTCTTTTCTTCAATAAAAACTTGATTACAATATTGCCAGAGCTTGCCCTTTCAATGTGGGCTGTCTGGCACAGCTGTCTTTAGCCTGACTTTTTGAGTGCTGCATCTGGACCTGACTGGACTTTGTGGGAGATAGCCCGAAGGTGATCTTTGCGCTCCGGTGTCCATTAAGGGCTTTTGCTGACTGAAAAGTTAGCTGTGGCATGCTTTCAAGCTCCAGAGCTGCTGGCATTACCTTGCCTATATCTGAAGAACTGAGTAAGCTGGTCGGGCTGAGCAACCTGGAGCTATCTCCAGTATATACAGTTAGGTCCTTATATATTTGGACACAGGCACAATTTTTCATTCTTTTGTCTCTGTATGCCACCAGAATTAAATTAAAATTAAACAATCCAAATGAATTTGAAGTGCAGACTTTCAGCTTTAATTCAGGGGGTTTAACATAAGTGTAAAGTACAAAATTTAAAAACTGCAACCATTTTTATACAGTCCCCCCCATTTTCAGGGAATCAAATGTAATTGGACAAATGAATGTAATCCTAATATAAAATGTTAATTTTTAATATTTAGTTGAGAATCCTTTTACTGGCAATGACTGCCTGAAGTCTGGAACCCACGGACATTACCGGAGACTGGGTTTCCTCCTTTCTGATGCTTTGCCAGGCTCTAACTGCAGCTGTCTTCAGACAGCGGCTCTTCTACATTCATAAACTGACATTGTAAACACAGGTTACGATGTTTGTTATGTGGACAGAGTCCACAAAGAAATTGATGGCTGCCTCACCAAGATATTGGTTCCCTTTTTGGATCAGAATTATTACTATTTGAAAGGGTTGTACTTGGCCTTTCAGGCCTGGATCACACCAGTGTGGCTTTGAAATCGCACTCCTTTAGTTCGATTTCAAAGCCGCAGATCAGTGCGATTTGCACCTCCAATTTCATTGAGACTTCATTTAACAGAAGTCTATGCAAGTTGCAATGAAATCGGGGCTAGAAGTAGTGCATTAACCTTTTTCAAAGTTGTTGTGACTTGAGTTGCGCCTATTTGATCGGTTCCATTCCTGGAAATGGGGTGCGACTTATGTGATTTGGAACTGTCAAATCACATGACAAATATCTTCACTGTGAACCAGGGCTCAATCATCTTTACTGTGTTGCACTGTTAATATAAAAATGGAGACAGTGATGGATGCTTATCCGTAAAGCTTAGTGGTTGTCTCACAGGAACACACTAGCTCAGTCTGTTGTATTTGGCATTTTGTACATGAATGTAGCGCTTCCAAATATCATGCATGTACTTTTCTCCCACATGTACAGTATAACGTTTACCTCTCTGAAACAATGCTTGTTGTTTCCACACATTGCTTTATTGTCAAAGTGGATGTAAACCCCATTTATGAAATGTGACCTGGACACCTATCTCTGTAGTGTTTACTTATCTCCAACACTCTTATGTGCTGTGTCTTTATGATGCTCCCTTCCTCTGTTATCAGCAGTAACTTCTGACAAGTTCCCTTATGCAGCTGGAAATGTGGGGGGGGGACTTCGCAATAGATAAGCAGAGAGCTTGTTTATTCAGAGTACAGGATTTGGGATAATGTTATGCTTCTTGCCTGATCCCAAGTTTGTTGGCTTAACCACTTGATGTCTAGGGCATTTTAACAAATTTTGACACACTTAAAATCATCTGTCGTTGGTTTTTTTTATTATTTATTTATTTTTTTTAATGCCCCCAAATACTCAAGTCCTTACTCGATCCAGTGCTGTGCTCATCTGTAGTGGCTTTCTCTCTGCATCCACAGGGCAGAGAGGCACCATCCGGAGCCTTTGGCTCTTTCTGCTGTCAATCAAATTCTGAGAACGGTAGTCTATGCATGCACACAGTTTGGTTCGGTAGGGAGCCTGTACCTCTGCCCCCATGGCAAATGGCTTGCTGTGGTGGCAGACGCTTAAGAGGAGGAGCCAAGAGCGCTGTCAGGGGACCCCAGGAGAGGAGGTGCAATTGCTTTGCACAGGGCAGGTAAGTATACATGTTTGGTTGGTTGTTTTAAGAAAAAAATTTGCCTTTAACTGGTTTTCAACTCCCTCCCCTTGTTGTGATATTTTATGAAAGCAGAGGCCCTGTAAAATAGTGGCAGTTTCAATTTTTTGAATAGTACTGTGTTTAAAAAAAAATCTTCAACGAAAATTAGACTAAAATTTTATTTTAGTGTATGCAAACACAATATAGTACCTATTGGTTTGGCAAGGTATAATATATGAAGTTGCGTCAAGTAGATGGATACCAAACATTTCAAGCCTAAAATTGTGCGTGACTGTAACAATGGTACCCAATATTGTCTATAGGTGACACTTCAGAAGACTTTCTAGGTTATCAATTTTAGCTTTATCAGTGAATGATGGCCCAGAATTATTTCTCTCAATCCAACATTAGTGGTGATGCCTGACACTGTTTACATAAAGGGGTCCACCCAACGCACATGTTTGCTTTTGTGTGTGTACGTGGGATGATTTTTTTTTTTTTTTTTTTTTTTTTTTTTTTTTTTAATTTGATATTTTTGTTTTGTGTCATTTGATTTAACACTTTTATATATATTTTTTTCCCCCCCATTTAACAATATTAATCTCGCAAGGGGGGCTGTGTGATAGCATGGGCAGCACACAGGTCCTCTATGGGGACATCAGCTCTGTAGTAGACCTGTAATGCTGGCTTCTGATTGGTCGGCACTGCCCATGTGGCGACGCCGATCAATTAGAATTCTTCAAAACGATACCCTCCTGATGGGATACATTTTGGAGATTCAGCTTTTTAGCAAAAAAAACGTTAAGTGTCACTTGTTGCCCAATTTGTCTGCCGAAATGTTGCAGTCCCGCTATAAGTCGCTATCACTACCATTACCAGTAAAAACCATAAATAAAAATTCAATAAAAATATCCGATAGTTTGTAGACGCTATAACTTTTGCGCAAGGCAATCAATATATGCTTTATTGGAAGTTTTTTTTACAAAAAATTTGTAGCTGAATACATATTGGCCTAAATTTTATGAAGAAATTAGATCTTCTTTTTTTTTTTTTTTTTTTTTTCTTTTATTGCATATGGTTTTTATAGCATTAAGGAAATTGTTTATATATATATATATATTCATACACATGCATTTTTTAATTTTTTTGGGGGTGGCGGTCAAAATTGTTTTTAGTGAGCAAAAAATAAAAACCGCAGAGGTGATCAAATACCACCAAAAAGAAAGCTCTATTTGTGGGAAAAATTAGACATTTCATTTGGGTACAAAATCGCATGACCGCGCAATTTTCCAGTTAAATGCAGTGCCGTATCGCAAAAAATGGCCTGGTCATTAAGAGGTGTAAACCTTTCAGAGCTGAAGTGGTTAATGGCCACCTCAGATGTACTGTGACACGTGGAAGGTTCAATCGTGTTCCTAGGCCAAGAGCAGATGAAACTGGATTAGTTATGTGACATTGACTTTTTGTCAGTACTGTATTGGTACTAAACAGGATGCATAAGTGGGGGGGGCGCTTGCATACAGTATGCTTTTCAGGTGTATTCTGGTGCATTTTATTATGTAACGTTTGATAATTCTGCTGTAGTTGGGAGTGACCTGCCACTTCCAACTCCTTGACATTTTTCCTTCACTATGTTAGGTAGTCTTACTGGCCAGTGGAGAAAGAAATACTAATCAACCATGTTGAAATTTGCTTATCATTATACAGGATTTATATAGTGCCAACAGTTTACGCAGCGCTTTACAATATAAAGGAGGATAGTACCATTCAATACAGAAGGAATAGGAGAGCCTATTAGATGGTTTCTGGATTTGGGGCACTCCAGAAATAGGTAAAGGGTATGTACAGTTACTGCTGGATTCCTCTGTTGTAGGACTATAGCATGATTCTGAGAATTTTTTTTATTTAACCACTTCAATACCAGGCACTTAGACACCTTCCCGCCCAGCCCAATTTTCACCTTTCAGCGCTGTTGCAATTTGAATGACAATTGCGCGGTCATGCTACACTGTACCCAAACAAATTTTTTATCATTTTGTTCCCACAAATAGAGCTTTCTTTTGGTGGTATTTGATCACCTCTGCGGTTTTTATTTTTTGCGCAACAAATAAAAAAAGACCGAAAATTTCGAAAAAAAACAAGTTTTTCTTTGTTTCTGTTAAATTTTTTTGTAAATAAGTACGCTTTCTCCTTCAATAATGGGCACTGATACGGCGGCACAGATGGGCACTGATACGGCGACACTGATGGGCACCAATGAGGTGGCACTAACGGGCACTGATGATGGGCACTGATAGGCGGCACTGATGGGCACTGATAGGTGGCACTGATGGGCACTGATAGGTGGCACTGGTATGCGGCACTGATGGGCACTCATAGGTGGCACCGATGGGCACACATAGGCGGCACTGATGGGCACTCGTAGGTGGCATTGATTGGTATATATGGGTGGTACTGATGGGTACGGATGTGTGGCACTGATGGGCAATGACAGGTGGCACAGATGGGCAATGACAGGTGGCACAGATGGGCAATGACAGGTGGCACAGATGGGCAATGACAGGTGGCACTGATAGAGCATTGCTGGGCAGATCTGGGCATATCATGGACATAGTGCCAATCAGTGCCCATTTGTGGGCACTGATTGGCACAGATTGGGCACATGTGGATGGCCATGGGGTACATACCTGGCCATCCACGTTGCCCCATCCCTGGTGGTCCTAGTGGCATCCCTGGTAGTCCAGTGGGGTGATCTGAGGGGGGGCTGCGCTGATAAACAATCAGCGCAGACCCCCCCTGCCAGGAGAGCCGCCGATCGGCTCTCCTCTACTTGCGTCTGTCAGACGCGAGTGAGGAAGAGCCGATCAACGGCTCTTCCTATTGACAGCGTGATCAGCCATGATTGGACACGGCTGATCACGTGGTAAAGAGCCTCCGCCGGAGACTTTTTACCAAGATCAGTGTAGCGGTGTGTCAGACTGACACACCGTTCCACCGATCGCCGCGATGCGCGCCCCCGGGGCGCGCTGCGGCATGTTATCCTGCTGGACGTCATCTGACGTCCAGTCAGGATAACACAACCACTTCCCGGAAGTCAATCCGCTATAGGGCGGGCGGGAAGTGGTTAAAGAAAGCCTCCACTTTGACCATTCATGTGTGCTGAGCAAGGTAAAATTTACCTAGGTTTCTGCTCTTTCCAATATAAACTGGCAGTGGGGTGCACACGTACCAAGCGTGGCATTATGGGGAGGCAGGAAGGAGTGTCACCCACTATCTGGAAGTACAACAAAATGTTCCTTAGGGTCATAAAAACCTATTGGATTCACAATTTTTTATTTTTTTTTAAAATAAACCTGTTCTACTTGCTTGCTCTTGTAATGGTTTTGCACAGTTTACCCCCGATTCTCCTCAGTTCCCCTGCTGAGGTTTCTGGCCCCTTCTTCCTGCCAAGTGCCCCCCTAGCAAGCTGCCTTTGTGTCTGTGTCCATTGACACAGACAGCTCAAGGCTCGGCCCGCTCCCTTGCTCTTCTGATTGCTGTGCATCTGTCCAATGAAGAGAGCCACTGCTGGATCAAGATTGGGCTCAGGTAAGTATTGGGGGAGGGGAGGAATGCATGCAAAATATTTTTTTTAGAAAAACCAGCAGCCTTTAGACCCAGAATTTGCCAAGTATAAGCAAAGTTCTGTTTCACTTGTGCGCGTTTTGATTTTATGCTGGTAGGCAATCTTGACAATCATTTTCTAGCCTTTATATGCATTGTTTCTATCTGTGGAATGTAGCCAGCCCCTGAACAAAGTTCATGGAACTATCTTTCATGTCCTTGTGCCACTATCTTTTCTCAATCAATTTAAAAGGGTTTGTGTGTTTCTAATGGAGGTACAGATGACCTCTTCATTAAGGATTCTTGATAAGAAGCAATTGTATTCTGTCAATATGCTATATTTATCTATCCTATCCTCCTCTTATTAACATGAATAAACTACTATTTACCACATGTTGCTTTGCGGTTTAATGTGGCGAGGAAATAATTATCAGAATGAATGTCCTTCCTGAGTATTTTCTCTTTCCTCATTCCAGCATCCTGACCTGTTGTTATTTTATGTTTGCTTTACAGAAATGGAATCTATTTTGAACTTGCAAAAACAAGGTAAGGACTTCTGTTTATAAACACAATTTTAATGATTATTTGCCTTGGATAACTTAGTTTCTACCATCATGTAGCACTTCAGCAAAAACTATCGCTAATTATAGAGAAGGGTAAGGTTCTGACAGGTTCTCGTTGTCCTGGTGTTCATTGTGACTGGAATAGGAAAGAAAAAAAGGGAATCCGATTTTTTTATAGTTCTAAGTGGAACCTGAGGAGAGGGGAAATGTCCCAGTGGGGACAGCTGTCTGGTGCCAACTGTCAGAGATGGTAGGTTCTCTGACTTTGGGGAGGTTTCAAGTTGCTTTCTGCCCTATCTTCAAGACCAGGTCAGATCTACCCAGTCGAGATGTAGCAGTGAGAACCTGGCAGGGGTTGTAACCTTTGCATATTAGGAATAAATTAACAATTAAAAATGTTTTAGCTGGTGACCCACTCAAATTAGCTAAATTGTGCCAGATTTCTACTTGAGTTGTAAATACATATATGATTTAAAGAATGCTTCCACTCCCCAAAACCCATATGAGGGGGAGCTGAATTGGCTGTGTAAAATCCTTTTTAACCTGTATAATACTTACCCCTGTGTACTGGCTGCTAGTAAGCCTGATATGTCTGCCTGTCCAGAGTCATCTTCTTGCAGTTCCCTGACGGTACTTGTAGGCATCCATCCTCAGGAAGCACAATGAATGAAACGGCTGTGTGTGCAAAGCGGCACTGTTTTTAAATGGTGACAGTGAGTGCAGAGAGAAGATCCCCAGCCAGCTATCATGGGGAGGGGGGCAGCAGGGGGAGAGCTGTAGACACTGAAACATGTTCCAAAAGTGTATCCTTTATACTTTATCCTTTAACCCTTTTTAAAATTTCAGTGTTTTAAGAAGTGTGTTCAGTGTTTTTTTTTTTTTTTTTTTTTTTTTTCCTGTAGTATCTTAAAACCTGTACTTCTTTTAACCTATTCCCACAATTGCAAATTTTCCAATCCTCAAATAGTTGGGAATGCCCAGGGGGCAGGAAGGATCGGTGATCATGTGATTCCTGTCAGTGGTCACTTGATCAGAAGCTGATCCTTTTGGGTACAGATTTACCCCTGAGCACACTTCATGCATGGTAAAAAGCTGCACTCTACACTTCAGAAATTGCCTATTCTGGCTGACTTGTAAGGCACACCCCACTGTTTTAGAAATAGAAAAAAGAGAAATAGAGATGTGGGTGAGCTGTGTTGCTCACCTTGAGGGTTTAGTTCAAATGTCTATCATCTTTATGCATTATTGATGGCAACTTCAAAGGAAAGTATAATTTTATGTCTTTACACGTGTTCCCTAGCACAACACAGGGGATATGTGGCACATAGTAAGCCTCTGGTTTGCTTTCACCTGGTACTGTAGCTCTTAATTTTTTCACACTGCTTGATCAGCAATGGTCAGAATAAATATGGAAGTATAGGCTTGGTAAGCACTATTGCTTTATTATACAAGAAAGTTTAATTTTATTTTTTGTTTCTTTTTTTTTCAGATCCCAATAGGATAATCACTTATAATGAAGCCATGGACCACCCTGATCTCTGAGACTACTGCCTTGGGATTGCTGGCTTTTTTTCCTAAGTCATTTCATCAGTGCATGAGAGACAATATCTGGCTATCATGCCCCGTTCTTTAATGTGCGCTTAACCACAAGGGAGAGAACAAACACAAAAGGAACCTAAAAAAAATCAGGACATTGGATATATAATTATATAAATATATATACATACAAATATATATATATATTTTTTGTTTAGATAACTATGTATACAAAATTCTATATATATACAAATATATAGTTATTTAAACAAATTTAAAAGTAGCAATGATATTCAAAAATCTTTGATCCAATCAGGAAGCAAAACATCTTTTCCCGGGGAAAAAGAAAATTATTTAATCACTGGTACATGTTTTTTCTTTCTCACTTTAAACCATACTTTGTTTTCATTCATTTTATTTTTTTCATCATCTTCAAAACTAAGTGAATAAAGTTGACAAGTATCTTCGCAGGCATTCTCTTACCATTGGGATAACTTGTGCAGAGTCTCATGAAGAAGAAAAAAATATTGCTTATCTGCTTAATTTGCCAACAACCAGAGAGAGCACATCGTGTTTGAGGAATATTCCAACAGCCACAGTCTTGTACTTCACTTTATGTATCTTTATGTTACCGGCTTCTACATACAACACGTATCCCTGCTTAAAAAATATAAAAAAAAAGAAAAAAAAACATTTTTAGGTTTGAAAATAACAGTTTATATATAATTTTTTTTAAATTACTTATTTCTGTTTTCTTCTGAGACTTCAAAAGTAACGACTATAAAAGGAAAAAAAAAGCTGTCTTTAAACACAATTTTTCACGATTTTTTGGAACTGGAGACGCACTTTTTGAATTCTGGAAAAAAACAATTCGGACAAGCAGGTTTCTTAAGTTTGACCGTTTGGAATTTGTCCCATCCATTGAAGACTAGTAAACAGAAATGCTTTAAACGTAAAGAACAAAAGCAAAAAAAAAAAAAATAGATTTAAAAAATAGTGAACTCAAAATAAAGTAATCTATTTAGGCATTTAATATATTTAAAAGATATATAAAGAGTAAAATCTGTTCCCTGTTTGATGTCATTGTATAAAAGGGGAGCAAGTTGAGTGAGGCAGCTCTGCACTATGGCTGCTTCATCCCACTGTGTGTTGAAAATATCTGATTTAGTTTTCTGCTTTTATGTTTCCTTGGGTTTCATGAATATCCACCAACTACAGCAACATTTGTGGTGACATGGGTTTTCATTTTAGTTTGTCCTTTTTAACTGTATGCTACAAATGTCTTTAATTTTCTAAAAATATTGGCCGTTCCCCCTTCATTTGAGGGACAATATTGGAAGCAGGACTTGAGCAATAAAGGTATTGACCCTTTCCTTTAGAGTGGCCTGCAGTGCATTGGTTACTAGAAAAGTTGTAACAGAATGGGTGCAGGTTTAGAGAAACTTTTTTTTTTTTTTTTTTGTCTCCTTTTAGGGCATTTTGCTTTATAACTGTTGCTTTGTCTTTGGGCAGTGTCCTTGCCTGTTTACTTTATCTTGATCAGCCTTGCGGAGCACCCTGGGATTGCACAGAACTGGGCTTCTATGCAAGCAATAGTTGTGAGTGCCTCTGCAAATGAAACACAAAACGTCTTTTGGAATTGAATGGTGCTATATACATAAAATATTTTTTCATGTTGCGGGCCCCTCCAATATTTGAAGGGGTTAATCTCTTGGTTGCAAGAAGTCCCCTAAACACCAATTGTAGAGATGATGCTGTGTACCAGTTTACTATTGAATTATTATCAGGTTAAAGTGTAGCTCTGCCTTTTTTGCACTTTTCTTTGAGAAAGAGAGACATAATATAAAACAAAACAGTGAGATGGCAAATTTTAACAGGAATTTAAATACTCCTCACCTGTGTTCTTGTACGTACTTCCTGTAAGTATCCATTTTGCCCAATAGGAGGTGTTCATATTTTAACTGTAGCCATGTAGTCTGACTGCAGCAGTCTACACTTGTAGTAAACCTGTCCCCGGGATATGGACATTTAAAAAAAAATATATATTTTTTTTTACATTTTCCTAACCAGTAAATGATCTTTAAAAGCCCTTACTGACCTCTGTAACCCCAGGTACTGTAGAGAAATCCTCAAATTTCACAACTGAGACATTGGAATTGCAGCTCATATCTCCTCTTGCTTCCTTTAGCAGCCTTGATGTGGCAGCCTTCTAATATGAACAATACTGCAACTGGGCTTCACTCTGGGTTGTGTTCTTTAAGGATGAAATGCTTCACAGTACCTGTGGCTACAGAGGTTGTTAAAGGCTTGTTTTAAAGCTCATTTACTGATAATTAAGAATAAGTAAAACAAATGTCCATAGTCTGAGCACAGTGACATTAGAAGATGGTTCCAGTAGCAGGGATTGTTAGTGCTATTCCTTGCCTGTTTTCTTCTGTTATACTATTACAAGCTGTGAAGTGTCCATTATGCCAGTGGGACGTGTTCAAAATGTGAACAGATTGCAGCTGTCTTTGCTTAAAAGGAATAATTTTCTAAGTAAAAGCTGTCAATGCTGAAAAATCATTCTGCACATTATTTGCCTGTCATGCTAACCCTTTTGCTTCCATATTTTCAGCCACTAATTTAGAATTAGTAATGCAGGGCTTTTGACACTCCTCATGCATACTTGTTCCAGTAAAGTAACTCAAAAGATATTGAAGTCAGAGGGTCAGCGCAGCAGCCTGCCAGTTATCATTTTTTTTTTTTTTTTTTTTCCCCTAGAACATCAGCGACAGCTCCACCATTTCACCAACTGGTGTATAATAGTAATTTAATGTGTGTATTTTTTTCCCTTTCGGCTCAATGGATACTTTCAATAATGGACCCAACAACATAAAGATATTGTTTTTTTTCTGTTTAGTAAATGCAGCCTAGGTAATGTGTAATTGCAAAACTTACAAATGGCATTCCTTTAACAAAGTTCACAGCTCCCCATGACAATGCCTTCATCTGCTTATCTCTTCCCGAAGGTTGGCACCATCTTTGTGCCTGTGCAGCACTTTGTTGTGCTCATAAATATTAGACACTAATCAGTCCCCTGTTGCTGTCTCTCACCTTGTGGCTTTCTATAATATGGCAGTTTGATTATTGGTGTAGCGAAGGAGAGGTTTCCTCCTGCCTGTAGAAAGCTGATGATGTTTCAGCCTAGGCAAAATGCCTTTTCTAGAGTTCAAAGGCTACTTTTTTTTTAAAGCAGGCTATGCAATAAAGGGGTCCACTTATCACATCATGACCCCCCACCCTTATACAAAATTGCAGTGGTAAAGTGTAATATAAAACACCTGTTTAAAAAAAAAAGGCACTCCTTGTGGCTAGGCAAGGGTGACATCACGATCCTTGCAGCAAGATTCTGACCAGTGCTGAGCATCTCCTAATCTGTCCAGGTTGACATTCCAGCACAGTGACAGGATTTGAGATCCTCCTTGTTCCCAGAGTCTTACTGGAAATATTAGGATGTCATCTTGCCTAGGTGAAAGGAGTAAGGCAGGTATATGTTATTTTTTTTTACCTTGTTTTTCTCTTGCATATGTTTTTGTTTTTACTGTGATTTTGTAGGGGGGCCTTGATGTAATAAGTGGTTTTAGTGCAAGGTCTGCAAAAAATATAGAGCTTTTTTGAAAAATGATGCAGTTGCTGTTTATTGTAGCAGGTAATTCATGTAGATTTATTGAAATGTCCACTTTAACAGTGAATAAAGGGATAAAGTAACCAAACTGATAAATAATAGAATTCACAAGGTTGATTATACTATAGGCCTGCCTTGTAGTATAAAATTTTGTCAATGTCATAAAAGATAACGTTACACTTTAAAAAAACAGAAAAAAAAGGTTTTGCTGCACATTGCTTTTGGCAAGCATTTGTCACTGAGAAACATTTCATTGTAAATGTTGCTTGCTCCATTCACCTCCAATATTTTTGTTTTAAACACCTAGAATCTAGTTTTTGGGTTATTTATTTTAGCACTGGAAACGTGCACAGAACTGTTGGTATTAACAGTACTGTACCTTGTTTCCTTTGCTATGTTTTAGTTTTAACAATTTTTTTATTTTTTCTGGTTTAGTAGAGACACCAGTTTATGCAACAAGTGTAAACGTGTGTGACATCCAAAGCTTCGTTTTACCAGTTTAAAATAAAATTTTAGGTTGCCTATACATTTAATTTATCTTTTTTTTTTTTTTTTTTTTTTTTTTATCTTTAGTCCTTGAAGTGGGACAACATCTTAATGCTCAAATACACAGTGCCTGTAAATGGCGACAAATGTTTATCAATGTTTCTTATTTGGCAACATACTAAAGCTAGTTTTAGCTTTGCCATATGAAACAATGACATTTTACTTTGTCTTGTCTGCAACATAGTCTGTATATTTATGGTCTCATACATCATACTGAAATTTGGGAATCAAACATATGTCAGCCACTAAACCTAAAATACATGTTAAAGGGACAAAAAAAAAATCTTAAAGTATGGTTTGTAAGTTAACAAATTTTCAGGTGAAAAAGGTTTGATGAGTGCATAGGGGGTCAGAAGCAAATGTTACCTCTCTACTCCCAATCCAGCAAAGCACTCCTCAAAATGGTCCAGGCACAACACCTTATCCTAATGTGAAGATTTCCAAAACAAATCTCTGAAAAGCTTTCTGATGCAGTGTCCATGGAGTGCCATCAAGCTGATGAGGGGTTATATATATATATATATATATATATATATATATATATATATATTATATATATAACCCCTATATACACACACACAAAAGTGAGTACACCCCTCACATTTTTGTAAATATTTTATATCTTTTCATGTGACAACACTGAAGAAATGACACTTTGCTACAATATAAAATAGTGAGTGTACAGCTTGTATAACAGTCTAAATTTGCTGTCCCCTCAAAGTAACTCAACACACAGCCATTAATGTCTAAACTGCTGGCAACAAAAAGTGAGTACACACAGTAAAAATGTCCAAATTGGGCCCAAAGTTCAATATTTTGTGTGGCCACTATTATTTTCCAGCACTACCTTAACCCTCTTGGACATGGAGTTCACCAGAGCTTCACAGGTTGCCACTGGAGTCCTCTTCGACTCCTCCATGATGACAGATCACAGAGATGGTGGATGTTAGAGACCTTGCGCTCCTCCACCTACTGTTTGAGGATGCCCCACAGATGCTCAATAGGGTTTAGGTCTGGAGATATGCTTGGCCAGTCCATCACCTTTACCCTCAGCTTCTTTAGCAAGGCAGTGGTTGTCTTGGAGGTGTGTTTGGGATCTTTATCATGTTGGAATACTGCCCTGCAGCCCAGCCTCGAAGGGACAGGGTCATGCTCTGCTTCAGTATGTCACAGTACATGTTAACAATAGTGGTTCCCTCAATGAACTGTAGCTCCCCAATATCGGCAGCACTCATGCAGCCCCAGACCATGACACTCCCACCACCATGCTTGACTGTAGGCAAGACACACTTGTCCTTGTACTCCTGACCTGGTTGACAGGCTGACCCCCATCCCCTTCAACAATGCCGGCAGCACTCATACGTCTTTCCCAAAGACAACCTTGGGATATGACGCTGAGCACGTGCAGCTTCTTTGGTCAACCATGGCGAGGCCTGTTCTGAGTGGAACCTGGCCTGTTAAACTGCTGTATGATCTTGGCCACCATGCTGCAGCTCCGTTTCAGGGTCTTTGCAATCTTCTTATAGCCTAGGTCATCTTTATGTAGAGCAAAAATTCTTTTTTTTTTCAGATCCTCAGAGTTCCTTGCCATGAGGTGCCATGTTGAACTTCCAGTGACCAGTATGAGAGAGTGAGAGCAATAACTCCACATTTTGACATACCTGCTCCCCATTCACACCTGAGACCTTGTAAGACTAACGATTCACATGACACCAGGGAGGGAAAATGGCTAATTGGGCCCAATTTGGACATTTTCACTTAGGGGTGTACTCACTTTTGTTGCCAGTTTACGCATTTATGGCTGTGTGTTAAGTTATTTTGAGGGGACAGCAAATTTACACTGTTCTACAAGCTGTACACTCACTACTTTACATTGTGGCAAAGTGCCATTTCTTCAGTGTTGTCACATGAAAAGATATAACATATTTACAAAAATGTGAGGGGTGTACTCACTTTTGTGAGAATATATATATATATATATATATATATATATATATATATATATATATATATATATATATATATATATATATATGTGTGTGTGTGTGTAATATATATATTTTATTTTATTTTTTTGCCATTCTCTCCCGAGGGCCCATTCACACTATTATGTTGTAACGAGCATCAACAAACATTGCTTGTATTTGTGCAGCGGCATGAATTCTGAAATGCCATTTAAAATGAATGGTAACTCAGTGCACTTTACAATTACAAACTAGTCTGTAGCTTACTGGATAAATGAAGCTTCTTTCACATGCGGTAATGCTTACCACCTCCTGAAAATTGATCCGCTCTGGATTGCCCTTCAAAGGGCAGTATAGTGACGGCTGGCAGCATTTTGTTTTTTTAAGTTGCCAAGCAGCAGTTTTACAATGAGTGAGTAGACATGTTAGCTAAGCAATTAAATATTAAGAAATGGTTGCACCCAGGGAAAACAAGCACTAGATAATGTTATATGCAGCTGCTATCTGTTGTATCAAAAAGGGTTAACCGATAATCAATTTATTTCAGAGAGTGCTTGCTATACCATAAACGAATAATACCCAAACAATTGTGACATAGTGTGAATACCGCTGCAGTGATAAGTACTGAACAATAATACATATATAAACAAAAATTATATATAATTATGAATTAAAGTGACATAGTGCAGTCCTTAATGCAATCTGGAGTACACCGTGCCTCGTTCCCAGAGTTCCCTCTGTGTGTTCCACCACGTAATATGTGCACACTACACTCACCAGATGCCGATGACTGACTTCCTGGCCTTATAGCAAGGAAGGTCAGCCAGTCTTGTAGGTCTTTAGGGGGACTTGTTCCGCAATTCCTGGTGTCTTGCTTCCACAAATTCAGTGTTTCTGTTGCAATCCCACACGGTTATTTGGCAAGTGAGAAATAAATGGAGAGAGAGAGCCTACCATAGTATAAAATGCTTTGATTTATTCCGGTAAAATTTCAGTGTATAAAATCGTCACTATATAAATACAAAACTGCCCTCTGGTAGTGTGTAGAGATGGACGCTGCCTAGAGCCTGGCTTGCGTTCCACTCACTGGGCTGAAGATGACGCACTGGAGCATCAGCAAGACTCGTTTCATCAACTGGCGATGTCAAAGCAGCTGCTTTTGACAACGTCGCCTGTTGATGAAACGCGTCAAGCTGATATTGTTATGCCTGATCTCCGGCCCAGTGAGTGGAACGCAAGCCAGGCTCTAGGCAGCGTCCATCACTGTACGCTACCAGAGGGCCGTTTTGTATTTATATATTGCGATTTTATACATTTGTAATTTTAGAAGCATAAACCAAAGGATTTTATACTATGGGAGACTATCTCTCCATTTATTCCTCATCTGCCAAATAACCGTGTGGGTAGAAGCCCTTGGATTGCAACAGGGAGGAACACTGAATTGGTGGAAACAAGACACCAGAAATTGTGTCCTACAAGCCTTGCTGACTTTCCTTGCTATAAGGCTAGGAAGTCACCGATATCTGGTGAGTGCGGTGTGTACTTATTTCACTGGGAACGAAGCATGGTGCGCTCAAGATTGCATTAAGGACTGTTTGCACTATGCCACTTTAATTCATAATTGTATATAATTTTGTTCATCTATGTATTATTGTTCGGTATTATCACTGCAGCAGTATTTACAGAATGTCACAATTGTTTGGGTATTATTAGTTTATGGTATAGCAAGCGCTATCTGAAATTTAGTATCAGCTAGGCAATTAGCATTGCAAAGGGGCAGAGAATGGCAGCACAGTTATTTCTTTCATGACAGGTTCTCGGAGGAGAAGAACTTTGCTTCCTGTATATAAATACATATAAACTATGCATCACTCTGCACATGTGCAGACCGTTGCACCTTTCTGCCAGTAGCCATAGGCTGACAGACCCACAGCGATCTCCATATGTGCAAGGGGAGTCATGTGTGCATGTCTGAGATTAGCGCTGAATCATCAACATACTGTATCCTGGGATGTTGCATAGATGTCCCAGGAGGTAGCAAGTTGGTGAACACATCAACCTGGCCTAGGTGAGGATACAGGAAGGTTTTTGTTTTTTTTAAATTGTGTGCGGAAAGGAGGCAGAGAAAAGGAAGTGCCTCTTGTTTCTTAATTTAGGCTACATTCACGCAGCAGTTAGGGGTGGTGAGTGGCAAAAATCAATAAATCCATGCTGGTGGTTGTAAATGCTGCCTGTACGTGCTGTGCAAACAGCTGCGGCTGTCAGATTTGTATTGGTTGGCACTTGCTGCTCATCTGAGCAATAGTCTCCAACTGACCCTGGAAGCAAATGGTGTGTGTCCAGGGTCAGCGTTTCTATGGAGTTTTACCTGCAACAAACTGGTTGCCAGTAATCGGACAGTTTGTGTGCGGTTATAGCACATAGCTGCCTCTGACCGCAGAAAACTATCTGCTGCTAATGTGCCATGTGATGGCCTTCATTTTTATTTAGGGTTTGTGTTGCGTTACAAAGTTAACATTGCTGCTTGTAGGTTCATTGTGCTGTAGATGAGACAAGCGGTTATTGAACATGTTTGGTCAGCGTGAAGTCCATACAGGCTCTCAAGTTATTTTTCAGTCTTATAGTCACAGTTGGCCAAGATCTATTCCCTGTGTAACCTTGATGGCAACTCCAGTGCAGACACAGTATGCCCAGACTCTTGGGCTCCATGTGCCCTGGCGTGAAGCCCTTAGGTCTTTAATATTCCTTATGTCTATCTTATGCAGATGGCAGTGGTTGTCTGCAACACAATGAAACCTCTTAAGTTATTTGGGAAATGGAGGTTGATGTATACTTGCAAAACCGTTCTAAAATTTAACGGGCACGATGACAGAACTGAAATGTGCAGTTTGTCCATTGAAGTTAATCCAGGTCCATAGGATGGGCATAACAGGTGTCAATGAAGTGTTGGGTTCTACTGCACCTTTTTGTGTGGGTTGTAAGATGTACCTAGGAAAAAAAATAACCTGTTCCTAAAATCTTCACAAAGATTAAAGTGAATGCAAATTCTTCACTGGTCTGTAAGACGACTTGTATTCTTGGTTTAGTGGTTCAGTTAAAGGCCAGTAATACAAAAATTGTTCACCTGCTTATCAAATAGAACATACGTCCTTATTTTTGGTTCTTTCACATGTCGTGTAATCTATAATGATTTCTGTTTAATCAGGAAGACCTTATTGAGTAGGAAATCATTTCAGTTTTGCTAATTATTCTCAATTTTGCCCTTTTTATTGTCTCTCTATTATTTGTTTTGTTTGATAAGAAGTTGGTGTTCTACATTTTGTTGTTACTGGGCCTTTAATGCAGGAAATGTTTTATTGTTTGTGCAATTTAAAAATCTATAATGTGCAACAAGAGGAATCACTCTGCTGTAAGGCAGGGTGGAGACTTCTCTAGTTTTTATTGGTTAAAATAAGGCATGTACATCACTGTTAATACATACTGGTTCAGTATTATGTTCTAAATCAATAACTTGTTAATAAAACATTTCTCTGCAGCGGAGTCAAGGTTGTGTTCCATATTGTGGCTGAAAAATGTAAAAAAAAAAAAAAAAAAAATTTTTCTTTTATTTTTGTATCCGAGGACATGATTTCCACAGAGGATGTGACTTTTTGTAATATATTTCATAGCACACACATGCAAAATATTGTGTTTCAGTGCATATGACACATCGTATGACAAGGTTGTGAACAACCGGTTGGAAAACCCACGAACTGCAAATTTGTAAAGGGCCCAGTTAACTGTGCCACTGATCTTCACTCCTTTTTGTTGATTGGTTTCTGGTGGCAAAAATGTTTATAGTTTGAGATCCTTATTAATGTAACTGCTTGCCGCCTGCCCACAGTAGTTGTAATACAAGCAGGCGCAAGGCAGGGCAGTGTACCTGTACATTTCAGCCATTTCTTCCAGGTTCAGGGCGTGTTTACGTGTGCCCCCTACCGACCAGTGATGTGATTGGACACAGCACAAGTTTGGCAGCAAAATCATTGGCTGAAGTCACCTGTGGCCAATCACACACACTGTGTACTGTGAACAGCAGTCTGACTTTCTTCTCCCTGCAAATTGGAGAGGAAAAGCAGAACACATTACACACTGTTAGGCTCAGTTAACTCTTTGCCCCTAGATGTTAACCCGTTCCCAGCCAATGTCGGAGTACTGTATTGGCATTGATCAGTGAATTAGTGTCAGTATTGCTGTCAGTCCATTAGTGTACCTCCCAGCCAGCATCAGCTAGCGCCTGCCACACCATCACAGTTCAGTATAAGTTGCTGATTACCATCATTTAAAAGTATGATGTCATAGCTGCATAAAGTCCAGTATATAGCCCATAGTTTGTAGACACTATAACTTTTGCACAAACCAATTAATATAAGCTTTTTGGGAGTTTTTTTTTTTTTTTTTTTTTAACCAAACACATGTAGCAGAATACATTTTGACCATAATTTTATAAAGAAATTTAGATTATTATTTTTTTAATTTGAAATGTTTTATAACAAAGTAGAAAATATTGGGGGAGGTCAAAATTTTCGGCCTTTTTTCGTTTATATCACAAAAAATAAAAAAAAGTAGTGATCAAATACCACCATAAGAAAGCTCTATTTGAGTGAAAAAAAATGTAATTTGGGTACAATATTGCATGACTGTGCAATTGCCAGTTATAGTAGCACGGTGCTGAATAGCAAAAAATGCTCTGGCCATGAAGGCGGTAAAACAATCCAGAACTCAAGTGGTTAAAAAGGAACAGGGCACAGCAAAAACAAAACCATAGTTTAATATTTTGCTTTGCAATAAATGCACCATATCACGGCTGCATGTGTGTATACCCACCCTTAGGCCTGATTCACACCTATGCAGTTTTCGTTTTTCAATACACATTTTTGATCCATTGAAGTCTATGGAACCAAAAACCAGAAAAAAGTCCCTGTCCCTTTCCATAAAATGTACAGATGTGAACTATGTCCATAGGAAACCATGAACCATGTTAAATTGACTGTAGTGTGTTTCTGGGAAACTGAAAACGCACTAAAAAATGCATAGGTGTAAATCAGGCCTTACTGCTGCATTGTATGGCAGTTTGACCAATCTGGTTGATTTCTGAAGGTTCCAATATCTTTCTATTACGCTTTTTAATTTCCCATAATCTTTGCATTTGAAAATCGAGCATGTTCACATGGTAATACGCTTTTGATGTTTAGGCTAACTTTTGTACACCTGGGCTGTTTAATGTCCTAATTTTAAATCTAAACGTGAGCCAGACTGGAAAAATTACAATAAAACAGCTATGTATTAATTTAAAAAAAAGTAATAATTCTGAAATGTAGGTAAGTTATCTTCCAGTCTGCTGCTGCTACTTTGCTTTCCAATCGCAGACTGGGGCCAGGGATATTACATATCTGTATTGCCTAACTGCAGTAAAGTGGTCATCAGCATAACTTTACTGTCAAGCAGGGCTATGTAATGCTCAGGACTGGATGAGAAGAAATACTTTTGCAGGTACAATATACATACTGTATGCATTTTAAGTGGGCATTTACAGCAGTGGACAAATTGGTGGGTACTCTTCTGACCAAAAAAACCTCTTTTTTTCTGGGGGGAAAAAAAAAACTGAAACTGACAAAAGTAGTTGGAATCTATCAATGTTTATTCCACAGTTATGAAAATCAGACTTTGCTTTTGATATAACAGCATATTTTACAAAATAAAACAAATGAAAATTGTATGTATTAAACTGATGGGGCCCGTAACCTAATATTTTGTTGCACAATTACTGTGAAGAAGCGATGCCTGTAGCTTTCAGGGGGACTTATGCACCTACCAACACGTAGTTTGGCCCACTTTAAATTGACAGTGCAAATCGCACTGATTTGCGGCTTGGAAATCACGCTGAGAGTGCGATTTCAATGCCGCACCAATGTGACCCAGGGTTGAAAGTAATTTCAAAATAGTCCAGTGTTTAGTTCTAGCCATTCTTGAATGCTTTGACCTTTTGTGTTTTGGGTCAAAACCTTTTTGGAGATCCCTTGACTTCTGACTGAGACAGAGCTTTCTAACACTGGGCAGCAGTATATTTCCTCCCAGAATTCCTTCATAGTTTTGAGATTTCATTGTACCTTGCATAGATTCAAGGCACACCCTATGCCAGAGGTAGCAAAGCAGCCCCAAACCATAACTGAGTCTCCATAAAATTTACAGTAGACACTGTTCTTTTCTTTAAAGGCAACTTTTTTTTTTTCCTTTTTTTTTTTTTTTTTTTTTTTTTTTTTTTTGTCTGTCCTGGGTTTTCTTCTATTGAGTCCACTGGCACGCAAAAAGTGAAGGATGGTTTGATCCAACACTAATGTACCTTGCAATTCAGCTTGTACCTCTTTTTGGAAGTTTTTTCCTTAGCTCTTTGGTTACCATACCTACTGTTCAATCTGGGTACATTTTTCCCCTTCTGACCATGTCTGTGGAGGCTGTAGTCAGAAGAACATCAAGTGAAATGATTCCGTTTACCTTTGACATGCTGGTCTATCATTTCTTTCCTATTTTCCTTGGACAACTCTTTCCTGTGCTTTTCTCTGTTCTGTGGTATCATTGTGTGCATCACACTAAGCAGTTTATCAGGTGGGCCTGTTTGGAAGGTCCATGGAGCCGAACGTCAATTTTCATCCGTCAACCTCTGAGTTTGTCCAAGTGTGGAAAAACAATCCTTTTCCATTTTTGAGGACCCGATTGGAGATAGCCTAGTGTAAATGAACAGCAGAGTCTGTTTATACCGACCCGCCACCCATAGAGCTGACAGGGATCTCCCTGTGTCAGCTGGGCCAAAACTAAATGGGCTTGGATGTGACATTTGTCTCATTCAGCTCTGATCAGCTCAGGAATTGGAACTGACTCCACTCCAAGTGAAAGGAGCCTAAGTTGTTGTAATATCACTATGATCATATTAACTATGATCTTTTCTAGGGGTACCAATAAATCTGCCCAGACCATTTTAAAATATCTTTGTAGAATAAGTAAACATTTCTTATTTCACAATTTCTTTGCTTTACCCTATGTCATAACAAAGGCATACAGATATACACGAGACAATTGCTTTTAATTGCATTACTTTTTGGGAGGAATGAAGCATACCTAATGAGCTGTAAGGGTACCAACACGTTGTCCATGTCTGTAGCACATATAGAAGAGGTTTATATCCTTTTAAAGGAAATCTGTACTGAGACTATATTGAGCAAAAAATATGTGAAAGTGTCCTTCGCGCTGATTTGTGTAAATAAAAATGTATCATATGACCGGGGTGTGTGAATAAAATGTGCAAGACCAGCAGCAAAACCTAAAAGTGTTCACAATACACAAAACTGAAAAAGGATGATAAAGTGATCTTGCGCGGTCCTATAAAGTCACACAAACAGTAAACAATTCCTCAATGTGTGAATAATAAAAGTGCTGATAAAGACACAATGTGGATAATACAATGTAAAACGTAATAAAAATAGAAATAAAAATAAAGTGAAAAAACTCCCAGGGAATATGCACTCTAATAAGTCTACAGCTATTATGGTAAACTGTAAGGAGGTGAAATCATAGGTTAATGGATAGGGACAGTGAATAAAAAATAGTCTTTCCAAAAGGCTGAAGTTTAAAATAATGAAGGTGTACAAAAGGTGGCAAAGTGCAAAGATGGTAAAAGAAGAAAAGAAAAGTTCCTAGGCAACTCCACCGGTAGTCTTCTACTGGCAGTGGTCTCTCAGAACTCTCACCTCATGTATATGAAGAAATCAGCATCCACAGATATCTCCCGATAAGTGGGTATTTATGCAGCATCCAGATAGAACCCAGTCAAATTCTCATACACAAACCATGGCTCTAGCGGCTTCTCCTCAATCTCTGTAAATTTCCATATCTCTGTCCTAATATTACAGGTAATGCAATGATATAGAGAAGAGAGAAAAGCTTGCAATAGTGTATACCTGGGGTTTCATTCATTAAAACGCTGACAAATGGACTCTTACATTTAAAAACAATTAAATAGGCAAATAAACAGAAGAATTGGCGTTCACAGCGCCTTCTCACGTTATTTTCGGTATACGTCTGCTTGGCCGTAAGCAGAGGAGGAGCTGCTAGAGCCATGGTTTGTGTATGCCACTAGGAGACTACCGGTGGAGTTGCCCAGGAACTTTTCTTCTTTCACCATCTTTGCACTTAGCCACCTTTTGTACACCTTCAGCCTTTTGGAAGGACTATTTTTTATTCACTGTCCCCATCCATTAACCTATGATTTCACCTCCTTACAGTTTACCAAGTACCGATACTTTTTTTTCAAGTACTCGCCGATACCGATACTTTTTTTTTTTTTTTTAATGTCACGTGACAGTTTTTTTTTTTGCTATTTTTTTTGGGGGGGGGGGGGGGGTGAACGTTGTATGTGTGTGTTTTGGTTTTTTTTTTTTGTTTTTTTTTTACAATTTTTATTTTTTACAATAATATTTTTTTATTCTTTATTGTTTTTTTTTTGTTTTTTTAATCAGCCCTTTTGGGGGGCTTTGGTGAGATATCAGGGGTCTTAACAGACCTCTGATATCTCCCCCTTGAGACAGAGAAAGAGACAGAGGATAGAGATTCCCCAGTCCCTTTCTCTGCAGCGTCAGCTGCACTGAGAATGAATGGAGAGAAGCCAGCGGCTTCTCTCCATTCATAAACTGACACATCGTAATCACAGGAGATTACAATGTTTCAGTTATGTGAATGAACAGAGTCAGCTGACTCTATCCATACACAAAGGAAGGAGGGGGAGGCGGAGGAACTGAGGGGGAGAACGGAGGGGACAGA
The DNA here is from genome assembly GCF_042186555.1 of Aquarana catesbeiana. Lineage (NCBI taxonomy): Eukaryota > Metazoa > Chordata > Amphibia > Anura > Ranidae > Aquarana > Aquarana catesbeiana. The sequence goes on along the minus strand of NC_133325.1, from coordinate 692,677,778 downwards.
TAAGGAGAGAGGAACGGGGGAGAACGGAGGGGACAGATAAGGAGAGAGGAACGGAGGGGGACAGATAAGGAGAGAGGAACAAAGGGGGAGTACGGAGGGGGACAGATAAGGAGAGAAGAATGCAGGGGACAGCGGAGAGGCACAGAGGGGGCATGGAGGAGGATGCAGTGACATACAGCGGTGCGCGATCACCGCTGTATGTCACTAAAGCTGGTGAAAGCTGCTGGGGGAGAATCTTGTAACTCCCCCACGCGCCGATCACAGCTGACTTCCAGGTATCAGGGGAAGCATCGGGAGCATTTGCCCGAGTACAAGTACTTGGGCAAATGCTCGGTATCGGTGCCGATACAGATACTAGTATCGGTATCGGGACAACCCTACTTATTAGAGTGCATATCCCCTTGGAGTTTTTTCACTTTGCACTTTATATTCATTTTTATTTCTATTTTTATTACTTTTTGCTGTGTTTTACATTGTATTATCCACATTGTGTCTTTTATGAGCACTTTTATTATTCACAAATTGAGGAATTGTTTACTGTTTTTGTGTGACTTTATAGGACCGCGCGAGATTACTTTATCTTCCTTTTTCAGTTTTGTATATTGAGCAAGCCATTGCTGACTTAGCCTTCTGAATATACTAGTTACCTGGCTGTTGAATGGTTACCATAAACTGGAATATGTATGTAGTTCAGGCTTTGCAGGTCAGTGACTCAAAGTATTAAAGCCACAGACAGCCAGGTAACTGGTATTGATACAAAGTCAGCAATGGCAGACCCCTTATTTCTCATCTGTACATCTCCTTTAAAGCTCCTTCAGTTATATCTGCCTAAACTATAGTTAGTTTGGATAAAAAACATTCTGGCTAACCAGCTGGACTCAAGACGATTGTCGATTTTAGCTATATCCTGCTTTAGATGCCATCCCACATCATGGGGCTGTTTTACTAAAGGCAAATAGACAAATGCAGTTACACTAATTTTCCCCAGAGCTTAGTGAATGTGGTGCAGCTCTGCTAATTTCCATTATCCAATCATGTTCAAGCAAACATGCTGTGTGTTTTTGTTTTTTTGTTTTTTTTCCATTTTCATTGCACCTAATTGGGTATTCTTTACACGGTGATGCTTCACCACATTCACAAAGAGTGCAAGGAGTGCACAGTCTACCTATGTAGTTTTCCTTTAGTAAATCAACCCCCTTGCATCATGTTGCAGTCACTGTTACAGCATTAATGGCACAGTTGCCCTGATTTTGTAGTGTGTGCCTTGCAAATTGTTACACTATCCAAAAAATTGAAGTCCATAGACTGCCTATTTTGAAGTGATTGTAAATGTGTTATACAGATGGTCAAAGCTTGGTTGGCCTCTAAACCTATTCCTATGAATTTTTCCCAACTCATTGCTGTCTAAAGTTTGGAATATTCTGCATGCATACAAATGAAAAAAAAAAAAATTTAAATCCTGATTCTATTCCAAAGTGAAGTTTTATATTTTTCAATTTTCTGCTTTTGACATGTTTTTTAAAAAACAGGTTTGGGCATTTATTTTGTGTCATTCAGTCTCCTCCCTCCCCCTTTTTTTTTTTTTTTTAAGCAAAATTTGAATGGACAATTTATGCTGCCCTATTCATGTTTCAGAGGTGAAATCGGGCAAAGTGCAGCATAATGAAAAGCCATTACTTTGTCTTGATAACTAAGCCTCATATGCTACTCCAATGCTGTATTTATGCAGATAAACGCTTGTAAAAGGCATGATAATTCAAAGAGGTTACCCTCATCTAAATGTCAAGGACACAATAACATTAAGTTCTAAATTAGCTCATTCACATCAAGCTTTATTGCTTACCTCTGCCCCCACCTGCAGTTTCTAAAGAAGCAAAATAGATGTTTATATAATCCTGAATATTTTCCTTTGGACCAAGTTGTTCTGTTTTATGTGCCCTTAAAAGGTAAGTACAGAAAAATCTGAGGTAAACCTACATAGGATGTCCTCCTCATCTGCCCCCCCCCCCCCCCAGTCTTGCTGACCTGGAGCGTGGCGATCACCCACACTGACACATCGGGTCTCCGCCTCACCATCCGGGACTTAAAAATCCCTCGCAGCTTAATCTTCAAAATGTACCTCGTCAGGAGGTACTTTTAGGAGCATTCTAATTGGTCGGCGCTGACCAATCAGAGCCTGCGTAGCCTGTCCAGTTACCACGGGCGAAGAGGAGAGATAGCTGCAGAGATTTTAAATCCCTGGACCGGTACAGTGGAGATACAAACCGTCAGTGCGAGGAATCGCCGGATTCCAGGTTGGCGGGACCGGGGGAGATGGGGAGGGGGTCCAGTGCAAGTTCACCTTACAGATTTTCTGTAAAGGTAAACTTGCACGTTAAAGTGGTTGTAAAGGCAGAAGGTTTTTATCCTAATCCATTAAGATAAAAAGCTTTGTGTACAGCAGCCCCCCTAATACTTACCTGAGCCCCATCTCGATCCAGCGATGTCCACGAGTGCCTTGGCTGTATGGGACTCTCACTCCTGGTTGGCTGAGACAAATCAGCAGCACTATTGGCTCCCACTGCTGTCAGTCAGTTAGCCAATGAGGAGAGAGAGGGGGCGGGCCAAACCGTGGATTCGTGTCTGAATGGGTACACAAAGCTGTAGCTCGGCTCGGATGCCCCCAGAGCAAGCTGATTGCTTTGGGAGGTACTCAACAGAAGGGAGGGGCCAGGAGCACCGAAGAGGGACCCGAGAAGTGGAAGCTTTGTGCAAAACCAACTGCACAGAGCAGATACATATAACATGTTATTTTTTTTATAGAAAAAAACAAGACTTTACAATCACTTTAACAAATTGGGCATTAAAATAAAGCACCTGACGTTCAAACGGCAGACTTTTTATAGACAAAATTTAGTTAAAAAAATGTTGTGCACTGGGTATCACTGGTGTCCACAAAGCACTTAATGACTACATTTTTGTGGCAGTGGGTCTTAGCTGAGCTGCATTCTCATTTGTGTCCTCTTCACTGTGTGGTGGCAAGGATACATGTATTATGGTGATGGGTATGTAGAATGCTTGCTTAGGGGGTCCAAACTAGTGTACTATTGTAAACACGAGGTGAAGTACACACTACCACATTTATATTGACCAGTCCTCCAGTTTGGAGCATAGCACTAATGCCTGCTTCTATTAATGTGATAAGGCTGGTTTCAAAGCCTTTGGAAGGGCATTAAATTGTGGAATAAGAAATAAACCTGAAGGGAACATGCACATGTTTAATTTGAATTAAGTAAAATTGGGAGCAACTACGTCTCCATTTACATTACGTATTAATTCTCTAAAGTGATCCTCTACAAGCATGCGCAAATGCAGTCCAGTCCCTGGTGTGCTTCTACATTGCTCTTTAAGCACGCATGATGTTTACCCTCTACTACTTTGATAATGTTGGGGATCCTCTTTCTTTATGATGTAGGCATCGCTGGACAGTATGTGCTTTGCTTTTTTTAAATTTTTTTATGGGTGTTTGAAGTGACTGAGAAGTAACGTTACATTACATTTTATAGTTGTATGTTTGCATTTTAGATTGGCAACCTAAGACTTATGTTTCCATAGATGTCTATATGTATTTCATTTCAATGCTTAAATGGGGTTGACTAAGTAAATCTAATAAATTTGATTTACCCTTTTTGCTACATGTGTGGTTTGATATTGTTACAGAAACTCATAATGGTTGTTTCAATTTTAAATTGCCTCCTAGTCGTCTGTCACTGACAGATTTATGTTTGTTTTTGCGCCATTGTTCTCATGTTTTCTGGCAATTCTTCTGAGTTCAGCATCTTCCCCCTTCAGCCACTCACCCTGTTCATGCAGTTACCTTCAGACATAAAAAAAAATCTTTGTTTTTTATTTTATTTGCCAAAAAGCTCTACCTTCTAAAAATAAAATAAAAAAATTAGTTCCTTTTTTAAGCTAAAACTCCAGCCATATGATCTAATTATAAGGGCCATCTCCTTCTTATGGTATGGCATGCTGTTTTTTAGGAATATGCAGTTCTTCTGACTCCATGATTTCACCTCCTGTCATTCTGGCAACATCCATCCTGATCTCTATATCTCTTCTGCAAGCCCTGCCAAGAACCTCCCATCAGCTTCATTTGTTTTCAAAACTGTTTCAAGACAAATTTTAGGTAGGAATTGCCACATTGAAAATAATGGTTCTGAAGAAATGAACATAAATAACAACTTGACTACGTGTAAATTTGAAGTGGGAAATCAAAGTATTTTGCAGATCAGGTAAATGTAAACCAGGGGATAAAGTGAAGCGCCAATAAGAAAACAAAATAAAAGTAAATTTGTGTGGGTTTTATGCATTGAAAGAACATTCATACGCTTCACTGCAATTTTATTTTTATTTTTTTGGGTGGATACTTAAATGTGTACTCCTAGTTACTTCCTGTGACCACAAAAGAAGCAATCCAATCAGAAAAGTAAATTAAAAAAAAAAAATTACATTCTTAGGGGTACATGTTGTTGTATAGCGGCGGTCACCAATAAGTGGTCCACTCGAAAATTTTAGTGGTCCCCAGAGATTCTGCTGCAAATCAACATTGTGGCGGATATATACTGCCCAATGCTGTTTCCTGTTTTGTTCTCAATGCGCACTGACAGTCAATACTGTCACAGGACATTGATACCCGATGCCTCCTCCTGTAGTTTTGGCTCCTGTGATCTCAGGGGAAGGTGTCAGGAGAAGTTCAGAGAGCGGGAGGTGAAGGAGGGGACTTCCAATGGCAGCACTGATCACAGACTGTGGGAGGAAGCATGGAGCTCAAGCATATGGTTGAATAAGGAGGTGAGATCTAATAAGTCTGTGTGATGCAGGGGCGGGGGGGAGAGAGCCAGATCATTGTGTGTGTATAAGGCATGTAAAATTCATGTTGGGGGTCCAAAAGTTTGGCTACCACTATTGTATAGAATACAGTATACATACTACTATACTATATATACTGCTGCTATGGATTTAAAAAATGGTATAGCTATTTATAGAATAGGAATATTTTTTTTTTTGGATGCTCAGGAGTAAAAAATAAATAAAAATAAATTTGGTTGAGTAAATGTGAAATACTGCCTATTATGTATTACATCTAGCCAGCAGATGGCGCTTTAGGGTCATTTTCACATGTTATTCAGTTTCTCCTGTTTTTAGTAGTTCAAGCTGGAAATTTCACATAAGGTAACAAATTGGAGTGGGGGTTCCTCATCCTGACCTGCATATGGCTTTCTCCAAGGCTTCAGACAAACTCCTCCTAAAGGTATGTAGCGTCTGCTGCATTTTCACTCTAAAAATCCATAGTGCTTCCAAAACCCTGTGCCAAGTAAAGCTTGTATGTGCTGAAAAAATATAATATACTTAAAAAAATCCCCTATAGATTCAAAGAAATTAAAATGCCCCCAAAGTGTTATTTTACCTTTTAAATTAAGGAACTTTTTCTGTGAGGAGCTCTTAACTGGTTTCCAACCGGCTCGCGTACATATACACAGTGGGGCAAAAAAGTATTTAGTCGGCCACCAATTGTGCAAGTTCTCCCACTTAAAAAGATGAAAGAGGCCTGTAATTGTCATCATAGGTATACCTCAACTATGAGAGGCAAAATGTGGAAACAAATCCAGACAATCACATTGTCTGATTTTTGAAAGAATTTATTTGCAAATTATGGTGGAAAATAAGTATTTGGTCACCTACAAGCAAGCAAGATTTCTGGCTCTCACAGACCTGTATATTCTTCTTTAAGCTCCTTTGTCCTCCACTCATTACCTGTATTAATGGCACCTGTTTGAACTTGTTATCAGTATAAAAGACACCTGTCCACAACCTCAAACAGTCACACTCCAAACTCCACTATGGTGAAGACCAAAGAGCTGTCGAAGGACACCAGAAACAAAATTGTAGACCTGCACCAGGCTGGGAAGACTGAATCTGCAATAAGCAAGCAGCTTGGTGTGAAGAAATCAACTGTGGGAGCAATAATTAGAAAATGGAAGACATACAAGACCACTGATAATCTCCCTCGATCTGGGGCTCCACGCAAGATCTCACCCCGTGGGGTCAAAATGATCACAAGAACGGTGAGCAAAAATCCCAGAACCACACTGGGGGACCTAGTGAATGACCTGCAGAGAGCTGGGACCAACATAACAAAGGCTACCATCAGTAACACACTACGCCGCCAGGGACTACGATCCTGCAGTGCAAGATGTGTCCCCCTGCTTAAGCCAGTACATGTCCGGGCCCGTCTGAGGTTTGCTAGAGAGCATTTGGATGATCCAGAAGAGGATTGGGAGAATGTCATATGGTCAGATGAAACCAAAGTAGAACTGTTTGGTAGAAACACAACTCGTCGTGTTTGGGGGAGAGAGAATGCTGAGTTGCAACCAAAACACCATACCTACTGTGAAGCATGGGGGTGGCAACATCATGCTTTGGGGCTGTTTCTCTGCAAAGGGAACAGGACGACTGATCCGTGTACATGAAAGAATGAATGGGGCCATGTATCGTGAGATTTTGAGTGCAAACCTCCTCCCATCAGCAAGGGCATTGAAGATGAAACGTGGCTGGGCCTTTCAGCATGACAATGATCCCAAACACACCGCCCGGGCAGTGAAGGAGTAGCATCGTAAGAAGCATTTCAAGGTCCTGGAGTGGCCTAGCCAGTCTCCAGATCTCAACCCCATAGAAAACCTTTGGAGGGAGTTGAAAGTCCGTGTTGTCCAGTGACAGCCCCAAAACATCACTGCTCTAAAGGAGATCTGCATGGAGGAATGGGCCAACATACCAGCAACAGTGTGTGACAACCTTGTGAAGACTTACAAAAAACGTTTTGACCTCTGTCATTGCCAACAAAGGATATATAACAAAGTATTGAGATGAACTTTTGATATTGACAAAATACTTATTTACCACCATAATTTGCAATAAATTCTTTCCAAATCAGACAATGTGATTGTCTGGATTTGTTTCCACATTTTGTCTCTCATAGTTGAGGTATACCTATGATGACAATTACACGCCTCTCTCATCTTTTTAAGTGGGATAACTTGTGCAATTGGTGGCTGACTACTTTTTTGCCCCACTGTAGTTCCTTATTTTTGGTAAAAAAAAAAATGTAGAAGAAAATATATTGGCCGAAACTGATGAAGAAATTTTGTTTCTTAAAAACATTTTTGGGGATATTTATTATAGCAAAAAGTAAAAAATATTGTTTTTTGTTTTCAAAATTGTCACTCTTTGTGTGTGTGTGTGTGTGTGTGTGTGTGTATATAGCACAAAAAATAAAAACTGCAGAGGTGATCAAATAGCACCAAAAGAAAGCTCTATTTGTGGGTAAAAAAGGATGCAAATTTCGTTACAGCATTTCATGACTGCGCAATTAACAGTTAAAGCGAAGCAGTGCCAAATTGTAAAAAGTGCACTGGTCAGGAGGGGGGGGGGGGGGGTAAAACCTTCCAGGGCTGAAGTAGTTAATAGACAGTTATTTTGACCTGAGTGACAGCAGCACCGGTAGGTCTATATGTATCCCTAATGCAAGATGTCATCACACATTTGTATGTGAGTGCTCTCACTGACCAGCAAGGCACTTTAATGGTGCATGGGGTTAGTAAGTGGGCAGACAATCTCTGTCCGGACACTGAAGAGACTTTTTTGGACATTGGGGGTAATGACAGGTTTTAAGGAGTTTTAATTTCAGACAATCAGAATGGAAGACATTGGCTTTAATGGTCAACCATTAAGTAGTACAATGTCTGCATAATCCCGGTCTAGTGTATGGTTTCCTGTGCCCTGTTATTTGAGACCAATTAGTCATGTAACATTTTTGAAGTATTTTAGTGCTAGTGCTTTTATCCTAACATCATAACAGTTTATGCATTAGAGGCTTGCCTATTATATGCTGGGGATACCAAACCTGCCAAAACGGAAAAAAGGGTCATGTTTTTATTGCTAAGTCATAAAGGGGTTAATATTTCAAAGTATTCTAAATCTTTCCATTGTTTTCATGTCTAAACTGTGCCATTCATTTCCGCTGCTTTTCCCCTTCCTCATTGTCCCACCAGTGAGTTACAAGGTTCAGCAGACTCTGGAGAAAAGACCTTGTGCAATTTGCTTAGAAAGCACTTCACATTTGTTCAAAACAACAATTTAAAAGAGGTCAGCAAAGATAAGGTATTTCAAGAGTTCAGAAAAGGCATACATTGCCTGATGTGAAATAACTATATTAACACCTTCACCTTTTTCATAGCAGTATTGAACATGTCGCCATTTTTCTAGGTAAATATACACTTTATTACCAAAAGTATTAGGACGTCTGCCTTTACACACACACATGAACTTTAATGGCATCCCAGTCTTAGTCCGTAGGTTTCAATATTGAGTTGGCCCACCCTTTGCAGCTAGAACAGCTTAAACTCTTCTGGGAAGGCTTTCCACAAGGTTTAGGAGTGTGTCTATGGGAATGTTTGACCATTCTTCCAGAAGCGCATTTGTCAGGCAGTGATGTGAACTAGAAGGCCTGGCTTGCAGTCTCTGCTCTAATTCATCCCAAAGGTGTTCTATCGTGTTGAGGTCAGGGCTCTGAGCAGGCCAGTCAAGTTCCTCCACCCCAAACTTGCTCATCTATGTCTTTATGGACCTTGCTTTGTGCAACTGTCTAAATCATTTGGTGGCGGGGGGATAATGGTGTGGGGTTGTTTTTCAGTGTTTGGTCCCTTAGTTCCAGTGAAGGAAACTCTTAAGGCATCAGAATACCAAGGCCATTTTGGAAAATTTCATGCTCCCAATTTTGTGGGAACAGTTTGGGGATGGCCCCTTGCTATTCCAACATGACTGCGCACCAGTGCACAAACAAGGTCCATAAAGACAAATGCGCTTCTGGAAGAATGGTCAAACATTCCCATAGACACATTCCTAAACCTTGTAGATACCCTTCCCAGAAGAGCTGAAGCTGTTCTAGCGGCAAAGGGTGGACCAACTCAATATTGAACCCTACAGACTAAGACTGGGGTGCCATTAAAGTGCATGTAAAGGCAGGCATCCCAATACTTTTGGTAATACAGTGTATGTGAACCCAGCCTTAAACATGGAATCAAACCAGAGGAGAAAATATAACGCACCATTTTTTTTTTTTTTTTTTAATTACCCATACATTTCACAATGTTATCACTGTTATCCAAATGTGATATGAAGTTACACTTAGATGTACTTTTTCTTTTTCTGGAAGCATTGTTTCACCCCCATCTCAAGTGGATTCAGGCTGGGTTCACACATATGCGGCCACAGTTTCAGTGCAGCAGTCCAGTGTGGTTCTGTTCAGGTGTGAATTTTTACCTTAATTCGCACCTGAACCGGGCCCAAAAATGCACAGGACCCTTTTTCAAACTGCACCGTGGATGCCCCGCACATGTGGGAACTGGCTCCATTGAAAGCCGATTCACATGTTATGCAAATTGGATGGGGTTAAAAACACATAACATTTGCATATATGTGAACCGAGCCTAAACATTTGTGGCAGCCTTGGAGGATCCTTTTGGTATGGGATGCCAATTATCCCAAGTGGAGGACCGTTTTGCTCCCTCTAGGTACAAGGATTTTATGTGCCGTCTTAGCTATGATGTGGCAGGACAGCCTGTCCTATCATGTCATTCTTTCATTGCAAATGTATGGAAACACGAATAGAAGGGTCACAACAATGCCGCCCAATATAGTGCATGCAAGGCTTTCAATTAAAGATTTTGCTGCTTCATAAATAAAACCATGATGGAAAGTGGAAAAAAGTATTGGATTAGGAAGAAAAAGTAAGGAATATTGTTTTTAAGTTGAGGGTTTAGATCACTTTCACCATTTCAGCCCCGGAAGGATTTACCCCCTTCATGACCAGGGCATTTTTTGCGATACGGCACTGCGTCGCTTTAACTGACAATTGCGTGGTCATGCAATGCTGTACCCTAACAAAATTGTTCTTTTTTTCCCTCCACAAATAGAGCTGTCTTTTGGTGGTATTTGATCACCTCTGTGGTTAAGCGCAATAAGCGTATATTGATCGGTTTGCGCAAAATTTATAGCGTCCACAAAATAGGGGATATATTTATGGCATTTGTATTATACATTTTTTTTTCTTTTACTAGTAATGGTGGTGATCAATGATTTTTAGCGGGATTGCGGCAGACAGGTCAGACATTTTTGACACTTTTTTTGGGACCAGTGACACTATTACATTATTACAGACTCTCCCGGGTCTCTTCCTCCTCATTGGCTGAGACAGCAGCCAGTGCCATCTGTAACTCCTCCTATCAACATGCTTTTTATCAGCCTATGAACTGATTGGCTCATGTACAGCTTCCTCCTCGTATACACCAGCTCTGCTATACAGAATCCGCAAGAGACATTCAGGTGCTAAGTTGCTTGTATTTAACAAATATATTTAATGCTGTATTAAAGTGACACTAAACAATATCCTTATTTTCCAAAAATAATCCATACACACCCACTACTTTTTGGCCCTGTAATTTTTTTTCTCAAGAAATTGTTTCTTACTGACTTTTTCTGCTTCCCTCTAACATCTACTGTGAGCTCCCAAAACTCTCCTTTTTTTCCCCCCAGCAGTGCATGTTAATCGGGATAATTTTCACTGCTTCATGCACACTACACATTATAGTCAATAGTCTATCTCAGGAGCGAGCAAGAGAGGGTGGCTACGTTCCTACATACTGTGGGACCATAGAGAATGAACATAGCCACCATTTAACAGGAAGTCTGATCACAGCCAGTGCTGGATTTATAAGGGGGCAAAAGGGACATTTGCCCCCAGGCCCCCCCTGCCAGACTTCTTTTATTAAAAAAAAGAAACGTATTTTCCCTGAAGTCTGTTTGATCAAGAAATTCTCCAGTTTACAGCATTTGCCAAGCTCCGGTCATGTCTCATTCCCTCTTAAGAGGCAGTTTTATTACATGTTGAAGGGCTTGCCCTCATACCTTTCCAAGTGTTAATGTAGCTACTAGAATATATTTGAGCATGATGGTCACTAGATGTTTGGGAGTAAGGTCGATTAGTAAATTGGCACTGATAAAGAATTACCTTGAGAACCAGGATGACCCATGAGAGAAGGAAGTCCTCTGTGCCTACTGGTTGTGGAGAACAGTGTCCTCAAGATGATACAGCTTGATGAGCTTGTTAAAGATTTTGCAGATGCTAAGTGCAGGCAGAAAGACTTTTTGTAAGAATTGAAGTGTGATGCATAACTGTGATGTTCCAATTACCTGTGTAATGTATATTCTTACATACAATATAATTTAAAAGACTTAAAGCGGAGTTCCACCCAAATTTTGAACAATATCTGTATGTATTCTCTACCTTGCCTAGATGCTGACATGCCATTTAAAAAAATTGAAATCGCCGTAATTACCTTTTATTTTTCTATTCTTCTTCGCACTTCCTGGTTCTCCTCCCGTGGGAGTAGGTGTGTTTCTAGCCTCTCCCAGACTCCTGGGAGCTAGTCTCAGGCTTCCCAGGATGCCACTGAGCATGTGCGGGAACGAGCGGTGAATGTTGGGAGCACAGCATTCACCACATCCAGGAAATAAATGCTTGTGGGCTTCAAATGCCCACAATGAAGATGGAAACCGCCTGCAGTGAATAATATAAGTTATTCTTTCCGACGAAATCTGACACGGGGCGGACATATTACACACAATATGTGAGTATGTAATGCTGAGAAGAAAAGTTTGTGAATGAACTCAAAAAAAAAAAAAAAAAAACGATAGGTGGACCCCCGCTTAAAGGGTTTCTTTTTTTTTTTTTTTTTATAAGATTATACTTACCTTGGTGGATGCAGCATCGGTCCAATCCTGCATCTGTCCCGGCGCCTCTACACTGAAAACCGAGTGATCGAACATCGGCAATCGCTCGTTTTTCACAGCTCCATGAGCTGTAGACTGTCATTCACAGCTCTCTGCTCATCTCCCCCCTCGCTCATTGGCATGCTGAGCTGTGAAGGGGCGGGGCGGCCGCCTTAGGCTCTCAGCAGCTCACTAAGAGGCTGAGACGGGTATCAGTCCAGGCACCTGGCGGATCCAGACTTCTATTGTCGGGATGACGCGGTGCCTGGACTGATATCCGTGACGTCAGTAGAGAGCGAACTTCTGTCCGCTCTCTGCTGAAAACGGGTCACAGGAGTGCAAAACGGACTGCACTCCTGTGATCCATAGGAGAAGCCCAGCCAAATTGGGCTGGACTTCTCCTTTAAGGGCCAGTTCACACCAGATGCAGTTCTGTGCACTTTTTTCTGCACTAAAAATGCATGCACAGTGTTTTCTATGTATTCCAATGGCTCTGGTTCACACCATACAGTCAGTTTCCGGTCAGTTTCCAGTGCAGAAGCTGACCAAAAACTGACTGCATGGTGTGAACTAGAGAACAGAATACATGGAAAACACTGTGCATGCATTTTGTGCAGAAAAAAAGCACACAGAACTGCATCTGGTGTGAACTGGCCCTAAGAAAATAAATAAGACAAGTGTCTTCTTCAGAACCTAACTTATAATCTAGAAAAAATGCAATATATTATTCATTCATTTCAGTTCAGTTCATTTTTTTATTTGTCTATGTTAAGGAGACCATGAACTTGAAGTGCCCCGGGCCCCCCAAGGTCTTATTCCAGCACTGATCACAGCAGGGAAGAAAACGGAAAATTGTATACTCACCTTTCTGTAATTTTCCATTCCTGACGCATCTTCATGGCAGCACACACTGGGTTGTGACTCCGCCCCCACAACCTGACAGGATTGGTTAGCTATAAATTTGAAGGGGAGACACCCCGCTGCATTTTCTGTAAATATAGCACCATAAAACGGGGTGGGAATCTGTGCTGCCATGAAGATGCATCAGGAAAGGAAAATTACGGAAAAATTTTCCGTTTTCCTGACGCCTTCATGGCAGCACACACTGGGAAATAACTCGCCAGTCGGGTGGGTGCAAGAGAATAATATTTATTCCTTTATAATGCAGAAGAATTGGCTCTAACAACGGATCTACCAAAGCCTGCCATAGCCAAGTGAGCAGAGTCCACTCTATAGTGAGAGATGAAAGTGTGTCTGGAGGACCAAGCCTCTACTTTGCAAATCTTCTCCAGTGAGACCCTGCAATATGCTGCCCAGGAGGTAGCCACTGCCCTGGTCGAGTGAGCTTTGATGCCTTCAGGAATTGCCAGATGGAGTATGCCTTCTTGATGGATTTGACTAACCAGGAGGCGATAGTACGTGAAGTAGCCGCTTGACTTCGTCTGTTTCCATGGGGGATGACCATGAGGGCATCCGTCTTCCTAAAAGGAGTTGTAGCTGCAAGGTAACTAATGATGGTTGTTTTAACATCCAGCGGAAGAGGTTCACCTTGATCATTAGTAAAGGATGGTAAGACAACGTCTTGGTTGTAGGTGAAGGAAGTTGCTACCTTCGGGATGAAGTGGTCTGAAGGTCTTAGTACTACTTTATCAGAGAAGAATACTAAGTAAGGTTTCGAAGCCATCAGTGCTTGGATTTCAGATACCCTCTTTGCTGATGTAATTGCAATGAGAAAAGACAGTTTCAGAGTTAGATCCCACAGTGAGATTGATTCAGATGGAGTAAAAGGAGGATTGGTGAAGGCATCGAGGACTACTGAAAGGTCCCATGATGAAAAAGCTGGTTTCTTGGGAGGTTTGATTTTCAGACGCTCTCAGGAATTGGATTACCAGCGGATGTAATGCCCATTCAGTGCCTGTTTTGGCCGACAAAGCGGATACTTTTACCTTAAGGTACTTGAACTTAAGCCTTTGTCGATTCCTGACTGGAGGAACTCTAAGATTTGAGAAGGTTCTGGAGCAATGAGGTCCCATCCCTTCTGCTGTTCCATAAAAAATAACTTGCTCCAAATTCTTGTATAGGTGGTGTTGGTGGTATTTTTCCTGGCTTGCATCAGGGTTGATATTACTTCCTGAGAACAGCCTTGTTCCCTTAACCTAGCCCTTTCAACTTCCAGGCCGTCAGATGCAACTTCTCTGGAGCTGGGTGTAGAAATTGGCCTTGAGACAGCAGATCCGGGGTACCGGAAGAGGGATTGGAGGCTGAAGGCTGAGTTGCAATAGGTTCGTGAACCATGGTCTTCTCGGCCAAAGTGGGATTACTGTGATTACTGTGGCTGAAGATCTCCGGAGCCTGGACAGGAATCTTGCAATTAACGGGGTTGGAGGGAATATGTACCCCAACTTGAAGTTTCATGGGTGAATTAGACAATCTATTCCCTCGGCTGATGGGAACGACGCTCTTGACAGAAACCTCCAACACTGTATTCGTAGGTGTGGCTGCTAAGTCGACCTCTGGCATTCCCCACGTTTCTGTAAGAAGGGAAAAGGCCTGGAGGCTCAAGGACCATTCGTTGTTCGAGAGAGTCTCTCGGCTCAGATAATCGGCTAACATGTTCTGTCCCGCAGGACATATATTGCCCTTAAGTCTGTTAGGTGTGCCTGTGCCCATTCCAAGATAGGACGGACTTCCTCCATCAGTGTGAGACTCTTGGTACCCCCCTGCTTCTGGATATAGGACACTGCCACCTTGTTGTCCATCCGGATAAGCACGTTTTTCCCTCCTGAGGGCTGGTGCAAATGCCATGAGAGCCTGGAAAGCTGCCCTGAGTTCTAGTATATTCGATACTATACCCTGGGCCTGGAACTGCCATCGGCCCTGCGCTGCTTGATCTTGAAAGTGAGCTCCCCAACCGCTCTGGCAGGCATCCGAAGTGACTATTTCCGGGTCTGGAGGAACTATCAGCCTGTATCTTCTGAGGCTGATTGAGTGTGTCCACCACCATGCCGATTTCTTCATTGGTCTGGAAATGGGAATGGTCTGACGCATCGATACTCCATCCCACTGCCTTAGAAAGGAGTTTTGCAGGACTCTCATGTGCCATTGTGACCACTGCACCATGGGTAGAGTTGCAGACATGGAGCCTAGCACACTCAAGCAGGTTCTGGCTGGTAGATGCCTCGCTTACAGTAATCTCCGCATCTTCTGTATTAGAGGCTGGACTTTCTCCTGAGGGAGTTGTACCCTGTTCAATTTGGTCTTCAGATCCGCTCCCAGAAATACCATATTTTGCGTGGGTTGCAGACTGCTCTTTTTCCAATTGACTAGCCAACCAAAGTCCTGGAGAGTCGTGAGTAGGATCTTCCGATGACATAGCAAAGTTTCCCGATTTTCTGCTAAGAGCAAAATGTCGTCCAAATAATGGTGGACTCGAAGACCCTTTTCCCTGAGGAATGCAACCAAGGGTAGCAGGACCTTGGTGAATGTCCTGGGAGCCGAAGAGATGCCGAAAGGGAGGCACTGGAATTGGAAGTGGCATTTGTTGATGGCGAATCGGAGGAACTTTTGAAAGACGGGATGAATCGGAATATGTAGGTAAGCGTCTGATAAATTTACTGGATAGCATCCAGTCGCCCAGGTTTACTGCCAGAATTATGGACTGAAGGCTCTCCATTTTGAAAGCCTCTATTTTGATGTTCCTGTAGAGATTTTTTAAATCCAATACAGGGCGCAAGTCACCGGTCTTCTTCTTTACCAAAAATAGGGGGGAATAGAAACCCCTCCCCTTTTGACCTGATGGAACTTCCAGAATTGCTCCTTTTTGCTTCAATTCTACTATATATATTATTAGTAACTTCCTTTTGTTTAGTGAAGATGGCAGTCTGGTTGATTGGAAGTTATTTCCCGGGAGTCTGCCCATAAACTTCCATTTGTGTCCAAATCTGATTGTGGATAGAGTCCATAGATCCTTTATATGACTTGACCAGATCTGTACAAAGTGAGCAGCAGGCTAGTTTATCTGGCAAGGCCGGCGCGCCGCATACCCAGCAAGCGTTTGCTGCAGGACGGGTGTGGTGGCTCTGGCGGTGCGATGAAGGTGACCGTCTGCGGTGTGACCGACTATGACGGGAGCGACTGCGGCGTGAGCGGCTGTGACGTGAGTGGCTATGTCTTCGGTGGCGGGAGGAAGATCTTGAATGGCTTCTGCGGGACCTCCTGCTTGACGCATGACTTGATCTTCTTCCATGCCTTGAACTTGCAGCTCTTGACCTGGTAGGGCTGCCAAAAACGCAGCGTTAGTGGTCCGGCTCTCTTTTTCTCTCCCCTTCTTCAATACCTACCAATGGCGAATGGCCTCTTACCTAGTTTGCTGATGGTGGTCTGCGCGGGCAGTGGTCTCCATAGCAACAGTGACAGGAAGTATGAAGAGGAATAAGGAAACATTTTATTATTTTATTTTATAATTTTTTTTATTTTTTTTTTTATTTTTTTTTTTAAAGGCTGAAGAGAGTCTGGAGCAGTTGATCCGACTTACCTGAGTTTGCTGAGTTAGTTCTGGCAAAGCAGGTGAAACAGACAGTGAAATCCAGCTTTTTTTGGTTAACTTCAGCAAAAACACAGAGACTGTGTTTTTAAATCTGGCGCCGCCGTCGCGGCAAAATGACGCTCCTGCGCATGCGCAGAGTGTCCCGAACGCCTCGGCGCCATCTTGGAAAAGGGCACAACCTTACCTAAGGCAGTAACCTGACTCTGGACACAATAGAGAGCATGCAGAGCGGAGGAGGAGCGTCGGCGGCCATAACGGTTCCACAGTGGTGGACAACCGGTACCAGCAATCCCCTTAAGCAGGGAAAAAAAACCTAACTGACAAAGAAAAAAAGGACAGGCATAATAGAGAGGAGGCCACTGCAATATATGAAGCTTCTTTAAAGCTTACTGTGCCAGACATCCAGATGCCCCCTGAGACCACCAGAACGGGGGTTCCCTCCATAGAAACTCCTTTAGAGACTAGACTGTACAGTAGGGACTTCCAAACAGCAGAAGCTTAAACCTGCTGGGGCGAGTGCGGTAAGAGGCTTTTTCTTTAATCTTGTAAACAGGAGCAACCTTGCTTATCTCAATCTGTCAGGTGAGGATAGAAAAGAGACTGCAGCGGGGTGACTCCCCTTCAAATGTATAGCTAACCAATCCTGTCAGGTTGTGGGGGCGGAGTCACAACCCAGTGTGTGCTGCCATGAAGGCGTCAGGAAAAAGGAATTTGGAGGACACTGAGAGCAATAGAAGGGACTTTTTTGTGTTGGGAATAGATTTTTATTTTTTAATAACACTTTAATGACTACAGAGCTACAATAATTTGTCTTTTATATCTGCCTAAAGCTCAGCTTTAATACTAACATGTACAGGGTGGTGACCGGGTCTCTTCAAGTGACACTTTTATGTACCTGTAAACCCAAATAATAATGCTACTGTTATGTGCAGTGTAGCTGTGCTCCCCCTTTTTTTTTTTTCTTTTTTACACTATTGCTTCACCTTCCATTAATTGCTATTAATCCACACTTGCCTAACCATTGCCGGCTTTACCAAACAATATCTAGCATGTGAACACAGTTCTCCAATATCTGCCTGTAAATAAACCATACAAAACAAGTGCATTAATATCTCTGACCCAGCGATAAAATAATCTGTAGCAACCAATCAGAAATAAGATTTCCACCTTTGTATAAACTCACATTTGAGACTCGGAAAAGAGCAAAAACATTTCACAAAATTTGGGACAGATGGATAGCTAGTCCTTTGACTCTTATTTCAATGTCAATATGACAGCAGTCTCCTTTTTTTCTTTTGATTATGCTTGTCTCCCAATTTATTTCGACCACTGCTTACCTGGCTTGAAATTTAGTTGTCTATATATTTTGCTGTGATAATGTATTTTAATATCATGTGAGTCGGTGTGATGTCATTGTACTAATGCTTGTTTAATGTTTAATCTCTTTTGTGTACTGCGTTGGATCTAACGCTTTTTTATGTTTGTTTTTCTTTAAAATCAATAAACATATCTTTAAAAAAAAAAAAAAAAGGTAGGATTTCTGTCTAGGTACAATCTGGTCAGAATTTGAAGCTATGCTTTGAAATACACAAGGGATGCAGACGTAGGACTCTAGGCAGTAAACATTCAGTAGGTAGTAGACAGTGTGGACTGCTCTTTGGCTGCGGAACCTACAAACTATACCAAAGAGTTCCTCTTGGGACATCTAGTGGTCATTGTGCAAAACACAGCACACCATTTCAGTAATACGTAGAATTAGGGCTTTCATATTAATTGTCAATTGTGTCTTCAGAAAAAATGTCTTTATTACAGTGGTGATAAAAGACAACGACAACCACCAAGAAAGAAAATTTTTATTTCATAAATTATAAACCCAGATCTGAACATAACTCCGACATTCAAATAAAAGCTACTGACATCAGATTGCAGTCTTGTGCAGCTATATCATTATGTTTTCTTGGATATTACTTAAAGGAGAACAACAGCCAAAAATAACAAGATACACATGAATAGTCCATCAGAAGATACAATAACAAAACCAGGTTTAGCTGCAATATGCAGCTTTAATCCAGAAAATTCCCCCGCAGTACATTTTTCTGTCACTAGTCTGACAGCCTGTATCATTCAACCCCAGCCTGTGACTGGACAATGAAAAGAGAAACAGCCCAGTGATGGGCTCATCTCTCTGTCCCTCTTCTCTCACTTTCTGTCAGCATGCTTCCTGTCAGCACAGGAACTTGTTGGTTCCTTGTACTGTTTCTTCCATTTGTAATCCAGCCCTACTGTACAGGGACTACAAGAGGCTGATACTAGGTCACATTTTTGGACCTACGCTTCTTACATTTAATAAAAATGCCTTTAATGATGTATTAATGATCGCAGGGCTTCGTTAATCTGTGTTTTTTATATCTGCCTGCAGTTCTCCTGTAACTTGTGTGCCTAGAATCTGAGCATATCCAGTGACAGAAAAAAATAAATGCAAAACCTATATGGAGTTTACAGATTTTTGTTAAACTGTAAAATAGTTATGTATAGTATTATTTGAATATTTTGAACCATTATTTTGTTGAGCAGCATACTGAACACAAGTCTAACCCTACTGACGACATCTAGAGAAATGTTATTCACCCTGCTGACAAAATATAATTTTCAATTGTGTTTACCGAGTAGAATGGCAATTATGGTTTATTGCTCTATTTATATTCTGGCTGGGGGCGTGGCTGAGCAGCGGATGTAGTTGGACGTCTCTCTCTTCCTCTCCGTCAAGATTCCATGCTCTGATCCTGTGGGTGACTCCTGTACTGATCGCATTGGCTATCAAAAGATGCAGAGGGCTTCCTGACTACCTGAGCTACCTTACTATAGGTCCTGTCAGTCCTGCGAACATGTCCAAGCGGCTTAAAGATAGACGTTCCTCGGCCGAGGATGTGGGCCAAGATGGCGCCCAGCAGCAGCGTCCCACGAGGGAGAGGTATACAGAGGCGGCTTAAAAGCTCTTCTTCTGGGCCCTAATGAAAGATCCAGTTACCCCTCACATCTCCCCGGAGGACTAATCGGGGGGGGGGGGCAGTCAGAGGCAGATGACACGGTTCCCCTGGAGGACACAGCCGGCTCCTCTCTGGAGTGGAATGCTGTAAGTACACCTGTGGACATTTTTGCGCTCCCTCCTGCACTCCCTGCTGATGCAGATGACTCAGAGCCTACACTTCAAGACATCTTCTCTGCTGTTACCTGTAACACTTCTATAACAACTCTGACAAATGAGCTGAAAGGGGTTAAAGCTGAACTAACGTACATTAAACATACAGAAAGTAAGGGAATGAACGTCTGCTGTGAAAGGTTGCATTAGCGCCATCGAAGATCATATGGCACCACTCCAGAGAGATGTAAAATATCATAATCATATTACAGCTCAACATGCTGCCTGCTTGAATGACCTGCAGAACAGGATGCATCGCAACAATGTGCGTGCCATTGGTATTCCCGAGAAGGCTGAAGGCAAGAATCCTGTGGCCTTCATTGAGCAATGGCTGCTATTGATTTTTGCAAAGGAGGCTTTCTCGCCTATGTTTGCTGTTGAGAGGGCGCACAGGGTCCCAGCTCGTCCATTACCACCAGGCAATTACCCGCAGCCTTTCTTGTTAAAACTACTGAATTATAAAGATAGAGATGTTATTCTCTCTAAAGCCAGGCAATTGAAAGACACACTGGTTATTGATAACTCAAAGGTGTCCCTGTTTCCTGATGTTCTCATACTGAGATAGTTTTCCCTCCTTTTTTTTTTTTGTTCTTTTTTGTTCTTAGTACATAGCCCAGTTACTCTTTTGTGCTCAGGCGGAAGTATGATGATACCTCAGTCTTTCTAGTGTGTGCTGGATTCAAGTTTGCTGTTGTATGTGAAGCTATATTCCACCCTTTAGGGCTTCCACTGTTTCCCAACCATGGAGGTCCTGTGTGGACGAATGACTTGTTTACTATACTGGTTGTGGACCCAGTTGATTCTATGCGAGTTTTTTGTACATGACATTCCACTGATATGTTTATCTGATCTATTTGACTTTTTGCCTGATTTGGCACCTGCTCCACCTGTATATGGCCCGGTCCCTGGTTTGGTTTCTACCTGGGTGGATAACATCTATACCTCCCAATTATTATACTAATCTTATCAGGTCCTGGCCTGCTACTGATGGATTATCCCGTACGGAGAACATTACTTTCCCATACCTGGCTACTACTCTGAGGGTACTATCGTGGAACGTCAGAGAACTTAATGATCTGGTTAAAAAACTGGTGGTATTTAGAACTATTAAAAGACTTATGCCCCGTACACACGGTCGGATTTCCCGACAGAAAATGTTCGATGGGAGCTTGTTGTCGGAAATTCCGACTGTGTGTAGCCTCCATCGGACATTTTCCATCGGAATTTCTGTCACACAAAATTTGAGATCTGGATGTCAAATTTTCTGACGACAAAACCATAAATTCCGATCATGTGTACACAATTCCGACGCACAAAGTTCCACGCATGCTTGGAATCAAGCAGAAGAGCCACACTGGATATTGAACTTCATTTTTCTCGGCTCCTCGTATATGTTGTACGTCACAACGTTCTTGACGTTCGGAATTTGCGACAAGATTTGTGTGACCGTGTGTATGCAAGACAAGTTTGAGCCAACATCCGTCGGAAAAAATCAGTGGATTTTGTTGTCGGAATGACCGATCGTGTGTGTACGGGGCATAAGAGCTGCCATAATATGCCTCTAGGAGACACACTTGTCTCCCTCACCTCAATCCTATTTTTTTTCTCGGTTGTTTAGCCATCGGTGTCATGCTACTCATTCCTCATATTCCAGGGGAGTGAGTATTTTCATTTGTCAGGGAATTAGCTTCTCCTGTGCCCAGTCTCTTATTGACTCAGAGGGTCGCTACATTTTCTTATGTACTATTCATGGGGTAACATGCATATTTATGGCATGATTTCCAGCTCTTCTGCTATTAGTGGTAGGGTATTTCAACAATTATCTGGATGTTCGTGGGATAAATTACTGGTCCCCTCTCATATCTTGCTTGGGGATTTGCTTACCTCCTTGGAGAACTCGGATTGACTGACGTGTGGAGAATACACCACCCAAATACCAAAATATTTTCATGTTACTTTGCTACTTATGGTGGACTATCTAGGATAGACTTGGGCTTAGGAAATTATGCTATGTTGCCCCTAGTGGGTACTTCTAACTATGAGGGTAGACATATTTCTGATCATTCTCTTCTACAGGTTGAGCTGTTCATGCTTGATCTTCCTAAATGTTCTTATTGGAAGTTGAACCCCTTTTGGTTGTCACTATTCCCTGAACAGGATCCAATTTCGGCCAAATTGGAATGCTTTTTCTGCGAGAATCTTGGTTCAGCTGGATTGGGCACCATTTGGGACTCAGCTAAGACCTATATAAGGGGACAGTTTAATAAACCTATCTCTCAAATTCAAACTGATACCAAAGCTTTGTAAACAAGCCTATGTAAACAATTCATTTCCCTGTTCTGCCTAGCAACATGACAGGGATCTACTGTTCCCTGTCATTGGGAGCAGTGATCTCTGTCATGTTGTAGTGGGCCCATCCTCCCCACAGTTAGAATCACTCCCTAGGACACACTTAACTCCTTGATCGCCCCCTAGTGTTTAACCTCTTCCTTGCCAGTGTCATTTACACAGTAACAGTGCATTTTTATAGCACTGATCGCTGTATAAATGTCACTGGTCCCAAAATAGTGTCAAAAGTGTCCGATGTGTCCGCCGCAATGTCGCAGTCACGATAAAAATCGCAGATCGCCGCCAATACTAATGTAAAGCAATTAATAATAAAAATGCCATGAAACTATCCCGTTTTGTAGACGCTATAACTTTTGCATAAACCTATCAATATAAGCTTATTGCGATCTTTTTTTTTTTTTTTTTTTTTTTTTTTAACCAAAAATATGTAGAAGAATACATATCGGCCTAAACTGAGGAAAAAAATTCGTTTTTTTATATATTTTTGGGGGATATTTATTATAGTAAAAAATATTGCTTTTTTTCAAAATTGTCGCTTTTTTTTGTTTATAGTGCAAAAAATAAAAATTGCAGAGGTGATCAAATACCACCAAAATAAAGCTCTTTTTGTGGGGGAAAAAAAGTACGTCAATTTTGTTTGGGTGCAACATCACACGACCGCGCAATTGTCAGTTAAAGCGACGCAGTGCCGAATCGCAAAAAGTGCTCTGGTGAGGAAGGGGGTAAATCCTTCCAGGGTTGAAGCAGTTAAAGATACACCTATTTGATGATAAAGAAATTTAGCATTAATCCAATTCACACTACCAAAAATTACTTTATGAATTATAGTAGTAGTACTGTGAAAAAAGCTACCCAAAAATTCACCATTCCTTTTCCAAGTTAATAAACTTTCAGGTAAATATATTTGTGTATTACATACCAAATGCAAACTATCTTTGTCAATGATTTTTAAAGACTGTGGAGACACTTTAATTTCTGGAACAATCATATCTACCACAGTAATACTAATTTTAACCCTTATTTGAGCAAATTTTCTTGTTACTTTAAAATCCCATATTCTTACAATGTCCCCTTTTTTATCTCCTAGTATATTTAAATGTTCTGGATCTAGTATTTTTACAAAATTTTGTAACCGGTAATACAATTGCTCTACTGGATAAAGTAATTTCTCAGATCTTATCATATTATAAGTAACATCTCCAGACCAAATTGTTGAATCACTACCTTTGACATACTGACCAGAAACCACTTTCCACTATATTACATTCAAAGGTTCCAGTTCTGTTGTTTAGTTTATAAGATCCCTGCATTTAAAAATAATTTGTTTTAGATTCTATTTTAACTTTTATTTCAACATTATTACTATGAATGAAATACAATTGCATACAACAATCATATCCCTGTCCTACTAATACATATCCAAACAAATCTTCAGCTGTATTGATATTAGTGTATCTAAATCTATCTCTTTTGTCATCTATATTGATATCATTGTCTTTATCATTTTTTCATCTGTATTGATATCAATATCTTGCTCGCTTTTGTTATCTATATTGATATCAGCGTCTACATCTCTTTAGTTTCTGAATAATGTAAAGTCTTTGTTGTGTAAATCTTCAATCCTGTTAACCTCTGCATAGCTGGAACAGTTTGTGATATATTTTACCACAGATAAAATTGTCACTAGAGAAAAAATGAATCCCGTGATGATAAGTCTTCTCTCTTTAAAACTTTGCTTTTCTTTTGTTGTCATTTTGGAATCCATGATTCCTCCAGGTCAGATTTTTAGAAATCATTCCTGAAAAAAAATGTAGCATAATTATCTTGGCATATACAATTTGCATTGATCAGTGTGTACCAGCATTTTTTTGTTGTCTACGTGCATTTTTCACTGAATTGAGAGGTCTTTGGACTTGCACCATTACACCTTGAACATCCAAGATGTCAAATGGACCTTCCCAATTCCCTTTTCACTTCACTTCACTTCACTTCAGGTTCACTTTTCCTGAAAATTGTTATCATAAGCTGTCCTTCTTTCTTAAACTTAGAAATATGTGGAAAAACCATTTTGCACATACAAGTAGCTGCATGTGGCAAAATATTGTTCAGATTGTCCTGTAACATCTGTAACCATTTTGTTTTCTCTATTGCCTCTCTTTGTGGCGTAGGCAAAAAAGGTTCATTGGGAAACACAAGTGGCATTTTCCTTCCTGTCATTAATTCAAAAGGAGAATGCTTTGTTGCTAAATATGCTGTGCTTCTGACACTCATCAGAACAAATGGTACAGCATCAACCCAAGTATTTCCTCTAACAACATTTTTGCAATTCTAGATTTGATAATCCTATTCATTCTTTCCACAATACCTGCAGACTGTGGATGATATGGTACATGAAATCTCTGTTCTATTCCCAAGATTTTACACATTGCCTGCTTGATTTTACCTGTAAAATGGGATCCTCTGTCATTACTACTTTGTTGGTATACCCCAAACTGGAAAAAAAAAAAAGATTAATTAACACCCTAGCAGTTGTTAAAGCATCATCTTTGCGAACTGGGAGGATCTGGATCCACTTTGAAAAAATGTCAACCAAAACTAACGCAAATCTGAATCCATTTTTCCCTGATGATAATGGTCCTATATACTCTATTTGGATAATAGACCAAGGTCCGTCTTCTGGAGGAATTCTTTGTAAAGGAGGTTTCTGACCCTTTGGTCTAGGATGCACTTGTGCACAAATTAGACAAGAGCTAATTACACTGTCTACAGCCTCTTCCACTTTGTCCCAATAAAACTTCTCTTTAAGAATTTCAAGCAATTTTTTCATTTTCAATTTTCATGATTGAATTTAGTGAATTCCACCTGCAGGTGTTGTGGTATAACAGGACGCAGAACCCCATCTAAGTCATGACACAAGACCCCGTTTTCACAAACAAAGAAAGATCTTGGGTCACCCGGAAAAGAAGTAAAAAGACGCATTTTCTGTTCCTCTGCAAATGAGGGAAGCTGTGTGTCCGTTTTATTCACAACATTAACTGAAACCAATTCAGGTTGAATCACTAATTTTGCATGCAATGCTGCTTCCTTTGCTAATGTGTCTGCGGTATGATTACCTACAGATAACTCACTATTATCTTTTTTATGGGATGGAATTTTTACAATAGCATATGCAAGAGGATTTTTCTCTGCAAGTTCAAAAACTGATTCAAGTGTCTCTTTCTGCACAAGGGTCTTATTGGATGAATCTACAAAACCTCTACATTTCCAAATAGGTAAGTAGTCAGTAAGAGAACGAACAACATATGAACTATCACTATAGAACACTAATGAACTTCTATTCTCTTCCTTGTCAATTGTCAGTACTGTTTTTACTGCTTCAAGTTCTGCTTGTTGAGCTGTAAAATGTCCTGGCAACTTGTGTTGTATGGCAAGATTCCGCTCTGGATACCAAATTGAATATCCACTGTAATAATTACCTGACATACAATATCTTGAACCATCAACAAATATAGGTTCATCAATTTTCTCTGCCTCTCTATAGAAGAGAGGAGAGTGTGTCTCATGGACTTCACACAAACATTCATGTTCTAGCCCAATGTATTCCAACAACTGAGGAAGGATATACTTGGCATTGTGTTCAACCTGTATATGTTTAGGTGACAGAGCCAACAACCATTGAGAAAATCTTTGATTGGAGACTGCAGGAAATTTTTTCTCAAAAAGGAACTTCAAGGTACTATGTGGGGTCCGTAAAATGATTTTGCCGGACACATTCGTCTAAGCCCTTTTCCACAGGAGTAATCAAACAAGAAAAGTACCCAATAATTCTACAATCCTCTCCCTGTTTCTGAAGCAAAACAGCTGAGAAGGCAATTTCTGAAGCAAGCACTTGCAAAGCAAATGGTGCTTGTTTATCCACAGTAGCTAGTACAGGAGCTGACTGCAAATCATTTTTCAACATTTCAAAAGCTTTTTGCTGGACTTCTGTCCAGGGACCAAATTCATTCTCCTCTTTATGTTTTGACAAGTCATATAGCGGTTTCGCCTTCTGCCAATGACTTGATAAAATCTCTAGAGAAATTTACCAAACCCAAAAATTGTCTCAATGCTTTGAATGTTGTAGGAACAGGCAAAGATGCAATATTCTCTATACGTTCCTGTAAAGGCTGCTTCTTCCCTGGACCAATCAAAAGTCCTAGAAATTGTATTTCACTTTTCATGAGCTGAACTTTGCAAGTATTCAGCTTGAGATCACCTTCTTGCAGACGTGTCAACAATTCTGCCAGAGGAGTCAAATGCTCCTCATTTTCACTTGAAAAGTATTTCATCTACATACTGGATCAAACAATCTGGTCTAGAAAATTTTGATAAAACATTTGCCAACGCCTGATGAAATATAGACAGCAAACTGTGATACCCTTGCAGAAGACGATTAAAAACATATTGGACATTTTTGTAAATGAATGAAAATTTATATTGACAGCTTTTGGCCAAAGTAATGCTAAAAAAAAAAAGTTTGCAATGTCCAATACAGAAAACACTTTTGCATTAGCTTTTATTTGTGGCATGATGTCTGGTGTTTCCGCTACAATAGGCGAAGAACATGGTATGTATTTGTTCAGCATTCTTAGATCAATCAAAAGTCTGTATGCATTAGGGTCATCTCGTTTAGCCACTACCCATAAAGGATTATTTGTCACAGAATTAGCGTTCCTGATGATTCCCTGTTCTTAAAAACTCTTGAATAGTCATTGAAACAGGTTTATCAGACTCTGGTAATTTGTATGGCTGGGCAAATGGATGGTCCTTACCCTCAATGTTAACCTCAATACCTTTAAGTAAACTAACCTCGTTCTTTTTCTGACTCCAAAGTTTTTTGTGTGACTGTACCATTTGTTTTAACTTCAAATTATCTCCTGTATCAGGCCATTTGTAATCAGTGTTAACTGCTTCTGTCAAACAGATGCTTTCCACTTCTGACTATTCGGCTGGATCCATTACCACAGGCTTACGATTAGCTGAACCTTTCTAAATCACTCCATTGCCTAAATCAATTATCCACCCTCTTTGAAACAAAATATCTGTTCCAATTATATTCTCGACTCCCTGGCAAAACCACATGTCAATTTCAGTTTGCAAACTGAAAAACTGGTAATTTCAAACCAGTGACACTGATCTGAGCTCCTGTGTCTAATAGAGTTCTCACCTTTTTGTCCACTCATTTTAGCTTTTAAAGAAGAACGACCACTCTTGTCTAGAAATAAGGGAGCTACATAATCTAAAGAGTGACCTACTAATTCTTTTTCCTCTATTTGTCATGGGGAAGCCAATAATGGCTGTCTCCGATTGATTTCACTGGTTGAATGTGCATTCATATTCATACCAATCTCTTTGCTCTTTCCTCAGAGGAGTGTAAAGAGAAAAAGCCTTAACTTCTTCTGCTGAAGGTGGGGCAGAAGGTTAAATAGATATCAATCCATTTTCTTTCCTAATGTTTTTCAACTCAATATCTCTTAAATACTTCCTACACTGTGACTTATAATGACCTACTCTTTGACAGTAGAAACAAGTAAGTAGCTTTTTATGATCAAGCTGTCTTACCCTGTCATTCCTGAAGGGGGCAGCATCAGCTGCTTTAAACCTAGTCTGGGTGTCTCTTTCAAAATTGCTATTATGAATGACCGATATCTTGGTTTTTAAATTACTCCGTTTTAATTGTCTTCTTATAATATCTATAACTGAAGCTGCCTCGTCTACATTTTTCTTTTTGGCTAGCCAAGACCATCAATGCAGGATCTAAATATGTACATTTTCGAACAAATGCCCTTATTAAAGCCGTATTTTCATCCTCCAATGCATATACCATCTTGAATGCCTTAGCAAATTTCTCTCTAAAATGAAAAGGGTCATCATGTATTGTAACTCTTAAGGAGTCCAATATTTCAGCCGTGGGCGTTTCCTCCCCCGTAATACACAGTAATAACTGAACGTAATCTCTCAGATGCATCACTATTCACTTCAGCTCCATAATTATCAAGATATGGTAATTTTGATTAAACGCGTTGCGATAAAATTAGGAACCCATAAACAGAAAATTGTATTCCTTTGATCATCACACAAGTTGAAACGATCACAAAAAGTTTCAAAGACATCCCCGTTGTGAAACGCATCTGCTCCTAAATCATAATATCTTTCAAAATTTTCATCAACTGATCATGTATTTGCAACTTAAGCATAGACGCTCTATCTAATAACTTTTGCTTGGGTACGTCCACATCACTTGGCTCCTCCTCCACCTCAACAGAAACATCTGGTACGTAAGAAGCCTTTGCTATTTCTGACTGTTTTTTATTATACCTTGTCGTAAGCACCGAAATATGTTTGTTTTTTTAAATTGTAACATCCTGCATTTCCATTTCACTCTCCCAAATGCTCAATATAGTTACAAAAAATTCACAGTTTGAACACCTAGGTTCAATAGATATATTCGCATCTGTTTGTATAATTTCTGAAACATTTTCAACTCCTGATTTGTTCACAACACAAATCATATGTTTTTCTGGAACACCATAAACCATTGAATTAAAAACCAAAACCAACTTCATTATGTTTCGCAACTTTTTCTTTGTTTTAGCTAATGAAAATCTAGCCTTATCAATTTCAGCATTCGCCTGTAAACATTGTTCATACATTGATTTCCACAACATAGTATCAGACAAATGATTCGCTAACCCTTTTAAATTCCAATTTGCTTTCATTAGCTAGACAACACATTCCATGATTTCTACTCACGGAATATAGAACTCTTTCCCTTATGCGCTGATCTCAAATAACCGTCTTTCAAGACTTCTGATTTCCACACAAAATTCTCAGGTCTTCACAATCATCAATCAATTGATTTTTCTTCTAGGTTCATTTAATAATTCAGAAGTTTTGATTTCAATACATCACTTTCTCCCCTCTGATCAAGGAACGAAGTGGTAAAAAAAAAAACATGCTTTCTCTGTTCCAATACTTCAGGATCTGGCTCGAGCGACCACTCAGCTTCCTGACTCTCCATGTGATCTCCCCAGGACCACAATGACAAGGATGACCCCAAACAGATCCAATCCCTTAGTAAATAGCAAAACATAAAATAGTGTGGTGCTGCCCAAGATCTATCATATACATGAATTTACATCCAATGTGATACCGAATAAAAAATGAAAAAATGCATAAAAAGTGCATAAAACAGTATAGATCCCCACAAATTATAGGGGAAATACTTAAGTGTCCTCACAAACTGTGCAATAAACAAAAGTAAAAGATAAATAAGTCCAAAACAAAAAATCTTCTGTAGTGCATGTGCTGATGTTTCGTCAGATTCAGCGACCCATCAGAATTTGTCTGTCGGATTTCTAAATACTGTATTTCACTATACAAGCTACGTTTACTGTTAAAAATAAGTGTGAAATGCAAGACTCCGGTGGGTGTAACAAGATGTCCGCTTGCCTCCTTCTCACTGTATCCTTACTGTGGAGGAGTGCGGGATGTAGCAAGATGGCGGTGATGGAACGTCACTTCCGCTACAAATTCTGACGGGTCGCCTAATCTGATGAAACACCAAAATGTTCTTTGATAATATAGGTGATCACCCTCCTCCGTAAATAATAACATACGCTTCATCCAGTGTAATGTGGGTTTGCTCACCCTCACCTCTTTATTGGACCTCAAAGTTTCCTAAGAGGTCAAAACAGCATAATCCATATATGAGCACGCAATTCAAATTTATCTTTAATTACTTCTCCAGCAGACATCTTCCAAAACTCACAATCATAGGAATGGCATAAAATAGAAAGGAAGACTAATGCCCTGTACACACGATCGGACATTGATCGGACATTCTGACAAAAACATCCATGGATTTTTTCCGACGGATGTTGGCTCAAACTTGTTTTGCATACACACAGTCACACAAAGTTGTCAGAAAATCCGATCGTTCTGAACGCGGTGACGTAAAACGCGTACGTCGGGACTATAAACAGGGCGCGTAGCACTTTGTGCGTCGGAATTGTCCACACACGATCGGAATTTATGCAAAAGGGATTTTGTTGTCGGAAAATTTTATAGCCTGCTCTCAAACTTTGTGTGTTGGAAATTCAAATGGAAAAAGTCAGATGGAGCCCACACACGGTCGGATTTTCCGACAACAAGCTCCGATCACACATATTCCGTCGGAAAGTCCGACCGTGTGTACAGGGCATAATTGTGCTCTCTGTATGCAGTTTATTACAGTAAAAAGGGTTAAAAACACACTCGCATAAAAGATATATACAAATTGCATGTAAAACTCAAAGATACTACAGCTCACCACCAGTTCCCAGATATAAAACATGATGGCAGTATCGGCAGGTTATGCATTGTGCATAAGCCATGTTGGGGGAGCAACACGTATAGGAGTGCTAATTTATCATTCACTTTTGGTTATTGCATGGTGTGTGAGGATACTTAAGTGTTTCCCCTATAATTTGTGGGGGCCTATACTAATTTATGCACTTTTTTTTTTTTGTATGTTTTTCATTTATTACATGTGAATATTCAGTGTCACATTGGATGTAAATTCATGTATATGATATATTGCGTGTAGTGCTGCACTATTTTATATTTTGATATTTCCAAGGGTGATTGGTGTATGCTTGCTACTCACTTTAGAGAGTTTACTGACTGTGCTGAGTGCTTGTTGTTTAGTTGTTTAAATCTACAGTCTCCTAGCTGCTCTCATCTGCCATACTACCAGCTGCAAATTTGGGTGACCCTGGGTTGGTTCCCTGATCAGGTGCTTTCTCTTCAGAAACAGATGCCAGTTTACTAGTAGAGGGCTGTGTACTCAAATCCAGCTCTCTGGAGTTGACTTAACTGGGCTCTGTAGCTTAAGCATGTATTTGCAAATGTGTGCAAACCCCTGTTTTAAACGCATACTGTTAGACAGGATAATTACTGTTAGATAATACTGTTAGGCAGGCCGGTCGGTACGTTGAGCCAGGAAATGATTTGTTTTTGTTTTGAATGCGTTGCCCTTCCATGTGCTCCTTCCTGCAAAGGCCAGTTATAGGTAAGGGCAGTGGCCATTTGTACTGTTGTAATATTGGTGAGGGGACACACTGGACACCTTTGCTGCCATTGTGCTATATGCTGGGTGTCCAGTATGCCCCTGTGCCCTTAACCACTTGCCTACAGGGCACTTAGACCCCCTTCCTACCCAGGCCATTGTTCAGCTTTCAGCGCTGTCGCACTTTGAATGACAATTGCGCAGTCATGCTACACTGTACTTAAATTTTGATCATTTTCTTCA
Source organism: Aquarana catesbeiana (assembly GCF_042186555.1). Taxonomy (NCBI): domain Eukaryota; kingdom Metazoa; phylum Chordata; class Amphibia; order Anura; family Ranidae; genus Aquarana; species Aquarana catesbeiana. The sequence goes on along the minus strand of NC_133325.1, from coordinate 692,646,485 downwards.
CACAAATAGAACTTTTTTTGGTGGTATTTAATCACTGCTGGGTTTTTTATTCTTTACAAAAAAAAGAACAAAAGTTTTGAAAACTATTTTTTTTACTTAGTTTCTGTCAGTAAATCTTGTAACTAAGTAATTTTTCTCCTTCACTGATGTGCACTGATGAGCACTGATAGGCTGAGCTGATGGGCACCGATGAGCACTGATAGGCGGCACTGTTAGGTGGCACTGATGGGCACTAATAGGTTGCACTGATTGCCACTGATAGGCGAGACTGGTGGGCACGGATAGGCGGTACTGATGAGCACTGATGGGCGACACTGGGCATTGATGGACAGCAGTGATGGGCATTGATGGGCAGCACTGATAGGCGGCACTGATAACCAGAACTGACTGGCATCACTAATGGGCACTGATTGCTGGCACTGGTGGGCACTGATTGCTGGCACTGGTGGGCAATGATTGGTGACACTGGGCACTATAATGTAATCAGGGCACTGAAGGTTTACATTGTTTGTTGCCCCCTGCAAGGAGATGCCGTTGATTGGCTCTCCTTCGCCACACACTCTGTCATTGTGAGGCGAGGAACGCCAATTACAGGCATCTCCGTGTTTACATGTGACCGGCTGTGATTGAACACAGCCAATCACATGGTTAAAGAGCAGCGAACGTGGCTCTTTACAGAGATCGGGGTCGGGCCGTGTCCTGGCAGCATGGCGCGTCTGCGCTCGCCGCGCTGCACGCCCCCGTGGGCACGTGAGAGCAGCCATTCTCGGACGCCGTCATATGACATCGTCCCAGAAAGAGAGCCGCACCGCCCTGCTGTCATTTGACGGTGGGCGGGCAGCAACTGGTTAAGGAGGGGTGGACTCCCTCCAGGCTCACCTACCCTCTGCCTATCCATTTTAATGCATGTGCTTCCACTGTGGAGTCTCTCAAAATTTAGAGTTAGGACCACAGATACTGGGGTGCCCTGACAAACGAAACCCCTATTTTTAATGCATACTGTTAGGATAATTCGGTTGGTTGCAAGCTAGTCGGTAAGTTGAGCCAGGACTTCTTTGGTTTTGTTTTGCATGCTTTGCCCTTCCATGTGCTCCTTGCTGCAAAAGCCAGTTATAGGTGAGGGCAGTGGCCATTTGTTCACTCCACTTAACTCGGCCATGATCATACCCCTCTGTCTTCAGTCTCACCCCTGAAGTAGTGGTGATATGCGGAGTAGCAGCAATGGGTGCAAGAGTGGATGAGGCTTCCTGCTCCCAGGTATGACTAAACTCTGGTGCCTTTTGCACAAGCTGGGGCTACAATACACTTGAAAGGTAGTGGGCAGTAGGTTGTGAAGCAGCAAATCCAGTAGCGGCCAACCTGATACAGTAGCACTTCAATATCCAAGTACCACTCGTTGTCCAAAAAAAGCAATAGTGCACCATTTTGGTTCACTTTCTCTATGTGGATAACCCCTTCACACTGAGGTCAGTAACTCTGACTTCCTCTTCCAGTTTCTTTGGCGCAAAATTCCTCCACCTGCTAGGCAGACTCTTCCTGTAACAGGAGTTAACTCTTCACTGACCAGCCGAAATTGCACCTTCAGCTGATTTTTTATTTTCGCAGTTGGTACAATTAAGAAGTAATTTTCCAAACATGCATTCACAGTACAACAAAAGAATTATGTTTCACATGAAAGTGGCTTTGAGTGCTGGTCCAAGTGCCAGTTAAAGTTTCTGTTATTCACTGAAGTGCAGGTGCAGAGCCCATGCAAGCCCAATGAGTAATACTGAAGCGTAAAGATGCCACACTCCAATCAGCCCATATGTTTGGTATGGATCAAGAATGGCCTCAGTTTCGGGTCCTACCAGGCCACGTCCCCTGATAAATTTCACGCCGTCAACAGGGCTTAGTCATAATGACTTTTGTTGTTATCACTTAAGGTTGGACTTTCTAGAGCTGATTTAAAAAACCTCTCCCACAAAATTATTTTTATCCTACTAGGCATCTGACCTTTTGTTATGCTCACGATCCGCACCGCTCCTGGTAAACCTGCAGAAACCTGAGCAGTAAGAAGAAGACTATTTTTATTTTATTTTCCAACTTTAACACTGGACTCCAGGATAAGAAAATATTGTTTAAATACAAGCTATGTGTGCTCTTCCTTGAATCTTGGTGTACTTTGTGTATTTCTTCCAGATCTGTGCCATAATCCAAAGTAAAATGTTTGCAAGAGCTTCCTGTACTAAAGACCAGTCACTGTTGCCCTCTCTTGTTGAGGAGGATGACTGGTCTTGTCCTTCCCTCCTTTTCTGTAGGCAGTCTGTAGTGGGAGGAGCCTGGTAGGTCCCTCCCACAGCTCTGCTCTCTGCACAGGCTATGTACAGCACTGTGATGATGTCCCTGCTAGTCGTACAAGAAAATATGGGTATTATATTAATTTTGGCTACAAAAAAGACCCTAGGGCTTATTTTCGGGGGATGTCTTATTATTATAAGTATTTTAACATAATTTTAATCCCCCAAAAAACATTTTGGTTAAAGTACTTTTTAAGATTATGTAGTCCGTTTTGTGGGAGGATTATGCTGGTGTAGGGTGCAGTGTGTCTCCCTTTGTGGCTGTTTTATGAGAAGTACCTTTTTACAGCAGCCCTCGGCGATAATGTAACCTGCCTGAGCTTTTCTTCTCCACTCCGAGATTCCCGTCAGACCGCTCTGAGCACTGCAGAGGGACCTCCGGGTCAGCGGCGGCTGTGGATGGGGTATTTTGCATGATCGTTGCAGGGGGGGACACACTGCACCTTATGCCAGTGTGTACATTTAACAAAGCGGATACATTTTTAAAAAAATGAACTTTACTAGGGCTTATTTTCGTGGTAGGGCTTATATTGCAGCCCTCCCCGATAATCGCGCTAGTCTTATTTTCGGGGTAGGGCTCATTTTCGAGGAAACGCGGAATGTGTACACCTTTGGCTTAAAGTAATTGTCCCCTGACCTTTTCAATGTGCAACACTTAAACACAATACTTTTATAGCATGCTAGTTCTGGGCTCCAAGTAGTCTTGAGTTGTGTCAGCACCAAAACAATAACATTTTAGAATCACTGCTGTAGCATAACTTTGTAACTTCCATTATTTTTCTTCTTAACTCCACAACCATGATAAGGAAAACTAAGCCTGAATCTGATACAATATAAAATGTCAGCAGGTGCTGCAGCATCTACAACACATTTCTCAAGAACAAAATGACTTTGTTTCTAGGGATTTCCCAAGAGCAGTTAATGAAAGAAAATCTTCAATATCGTTTTTTTTAAATTACATTTATTTCTCATTTACGCAGTTGGTACAATTAAGAAGTAATTTTCCCAACATGCATTCACAGTACAACAAAAGAATTCTGTTTCTGCTAGATTATCCTTAAAAGAGAATGGTAGCACCACAGAAAGCCTGTGAACAGTGACCTCTCACTAGCACGGCATTGGTAGGTGACAGGAGCGTCTTGGCCTTTTATTGCTGGATGCGTCGGATAGATTGGATTTGGAAAGTCTGGGCGTGGGATCCCCACTCTCTCCAGTGCTTGTATTCACCTCCATGGTGGTCGGATTCCAGAATGTACTGGTAGCCACGATAACCGGGATACTGGTAACACACCCAGCTGTGAGAAAGTGAGTGCAATACATTAATATCAAAAAGCAGTCCTCTTCATTTGCACACAGAATGAATTCCTTCACGGAGCACTTTTTAAAACATTTGGGCATTGCCTCTAACTTAAATATCAAACATTTTTCCAGACAAGGAAATTTAAAATAAACTTCTCATAATAGAAATATGGAGGCAGAAGTACTAGTTTCCCAGCTGGCATGTGGACCTTCTTGCTTTCCTACTTTAAATCACTCTGACTTTTCCCTGACTTTCCTGATCTTCATATTCATTCCCAATTCATATCTTCTTTTTTTCTTTTTTTTTTCTTTTTTTTTTTAGCTCTAACCTGGTTTCTTCTTAGTGCTTAGTACTTACGCTCCACACTGAACTTTCATGGATCCAACTTCATTGTTTCCCCAGCCCATAGCCTGTAGAGAAGGGTAGTCATCACACAATTCCCACTGGCGCCCAATGAAATTCTCCTTTTCAAAGATAACCAGCTTGGATTCTTTATGGTTCTGCATAGAGGAAATAAAACATGTTAATTAATGTTTTAATGAGAATAATGTGTAAATCTACAGAACACTGGGGGATAAAAGAGAAACATATCTTCATGAGTATTAGCGTATCATTCATGAATACTAATCTAAAGCAGTAATAAAAAGGAATGCACATGGCAAACAATATGTAAACATATGTATATAATCACTGGCCATATAATCACTTTTTTGTGTCATTGCACTTCTCCTGACCTTGTCTCCACCAGATTTTCCTCTAATTTAAAAAATTCTGACATGGAAAGTTGTGGTATCAACATGAATTTAACGAAGTTTGGCAGAAATACAGCAAAAGGACTAGTAAAAAAAAAAAAAAAAAAGCAAAATTAATGAAACAAATCAACCACAAAGATGGATTACACCATGGATAGTATTAAGTTTAGGGTGGTTTAAACTCTAATAAAAAAAAAAAAAGGAGAAGACGTCTTTATGGGTGAACTCCTAGTCAGAGAATATATTTAAAATAGTCTTTTTCAAAAATATCAGAAATTGCCAGAGCATATCTAAATTGTCACAGGCTCCATTTTGAGGGCTCAGCATAACTGTAATTTTTAAAAAACTAGATGTAGCAGATGACAGCTCAGTCTAAAACCATCTTAAGAGCTTAGTTTACATGGCACCCATCCATACCGCTAAAATGAGGGCATTTATAACTAGACATGTGTGGTCCGTTTCATTCCGAATTAAAATTCAGACAAATTTTCGTTATTCGGAAATTCGAATTCAAATAGTTTTCGAATAGTTTTCAAATTCAAATACTTTTTGAATGCGAATAGTTTTCCAATTTCCAAAGAGAATAGAACAGAAAATAAAGGAATAGAATAGAAAAAAAAATTCTATTTCTTTATTTTCTATTCTATTTTATTCTAATTAGAAAACTTTTTGAATTGAACTTTTCGACTCGATTCGAAGATTAATAAACGAACCAAATTCCGAAAACAAATGAAACAAATTTAAGTAAACTAATTTATGTAAATAACGAAATGAAATTAAACTATTGTTTTCTTTCTGCACATGTCTATTTATAACAAAGAATTATGGAACTATTTTGTCCTAAATTCCAGTTGAACATTCAGTTTAAATCTACTAAATAAATCCCAGGGGCATAAAAGGGTGTTCAAACTCTCGCAGTTTGTTTCCTTTGAGAGTAGCCACAACCTAAATCAAAAAGCTTGCCAGCATGCTGTAGATAAATCTTGTTCTAGGTGTGTAAGCAGTGGTCTCTTTACAGGGGTCCAGCAGTCAGAGCGATCAGCAAGGGGCATGAGCTTTGCTAACTAAGGAGTTTTAGCTTTGACTCAGCAGGCGTCATAAGGAGGCCATTGGTTTGATATGTCTGGAATATATTTAGCTGATTTAACCTAAAAGTATTTGGGCTTTAAAACTAACTTCTAACAAACTCATAATCTTAGGATAAAAAGTACAATATATTTTAAGAGGCCTAGATGTTTCCTGCTTTAGATGTTTTTCTATCCACTCAAAGCACCCACAGTCCCCATTGCACACTCACAGCAGAACAGATTGGGCGGAAAGACATCAGGCGCTCAATGTGATAGGCATTGCTGCCACTCCAAGCATCCCAGCGGGGGTACTCTCCTCTTTCCAGGACAAACTGTTGACCGCAGAAGCTTGTGTGTTCATATCCAATCCATCTGTGTGAAAACAAGTAGGGGAATAAGTAAAATGTGGGTTGTAAGCAATTTCTATCTTGTCCACAGGTCCAAGTGAATGCCACAGGGCACGGAACTTGAACAGGGCCTCCCACAATCATTTTTAGGGATGGTGTTCAAATCATTAATAAACTAAACTATAATTTTCTGCTTTCACAGAGATAGAATGCCATATCAAAATAAGCCTACCTATGACCTAATGAGCACTTCCTAACCTCTCCTGCACCCAACAGAATTATTCACTGGGCTTTGACCAACACAGTACCCCATAATATTAATTAATGTATTCTGTTTCTCTGATGGGCAATGGGGTTGATTCACTGAAGGAATATAGACTTTTCACCTAGCAAAGTGGTGAAGCTGTGTTTACACTGAACACCCAATCACGTTCACTCTATCGAAAAAAAATTGCTGGAGTTGAGCTTTAATTTTATTGAGGGCAACATGGAGTATTCCCCGGCTGCATAGTAGAACACAAACTGTTCTACCGTTACATACATCAGGCCAAGGGTAGGCCAAAGCTATAAGATGGCCATGGGAAGGAGTCCTAGGCCTACTTTGTCTGAATATATTTTAACTAAATGTTTTTAAAATGTAACTTTATTTTTGAAAGGACACAATATTAACTATCCAAATAAGTAAAAGATTATTGTGGTTTGAGCAAACATTAGGATGCTGAGCAAACACCTGAGCTAGTATTTGTATTTTATATTAGTATTTATCACAAATGCCCATGTGATCTACAGTTTTTCATTTAAGCAAGCTGTAGTAAGAAAACACTTCTAGAAATAAACTAATAAAGTTGTATTTGGCTGCATTATGACCTAAGAAGTCTTAGAAGTCACTTAGAAGCCATACTTACGCTCCACATTCCACTTTCAGAGACCTAATGTTATCAAAGCCGCACTCCATGATGTTTGCACAGGAGGAGGTGAATTCCATTCTCTTTCCTTGAAAGTTCTCTTGGTCATATACTGTAATCTGGTAGTAAAAAGAGCCATCATTTTACTGTCACATGACTTAATAATCATTCCTGTGGCAGGATTTACAAAATCAAATTAAAAAGCAGCATTTGATAGTAATGCAAAGAATAAATGTTGTGGGGTGTCGATAAATGGGATAAGATTACATTGGAATCAATATGGTGTGTGTAGAAGTATGCATGCTTGATCTCCCTGCAGCTGGATCAGGTGATGGCTACCTTCCCTTGTTGGATACCCTGCAGACTGTTTGGGCTACCTCCAGTTTGCTAGTACACTGCCAAGCTGGGACTTACAATTCCACTTTTAGTTGGATGGCTGCATTGTCTCTGTAGCTGCTCTGTCCACTGTTTAGCATGCACTTTCTAACTCTGGAGATCCTAAGTCTCAAGGGTAATCTTTGTTGTAAGCAGTTGAGCACATTGTCCCCAGCAGGAGCCTAAGGGTGCTGTTCATGATGGATTCTGCAATTTAATAGTTATGCAGTTATGTGATTTGTGACATGCTGTTTTTGTGGCTTTTTTCTGCTTAAAACAAATTCAGATAAGAATGATGAATGAATATTTTGTTTTGCTGGTCCCATGGTTTCTTGTTCTTGGTGCCAAACAAAAGAGACTATTTTGAGCAGCCGAGAAGAAATACAATAAAGTAAACACAAGTGGCTCTTTTTAGTCATTTTTGGTAATACTCTACTATAACATGATCTCTGTGTTGGATCATGTTCAGGATAAAACCCAGATACAGAACATCTAATCTACATGAAGTCTCAGTGTTCTTTCATTTTAAATAACTGTGCTATTGTTATCCCCACTCGCTCTCCCTCGTGTACAATATCTGGATACCTTCCAGGGTCCCAGAGGAACAGGAAGTGGGTTGATCTGGGCCATTTTTTCAGAGGTGATGTCTTCTGCAACAAAAAAAAAATAAGAAAAATGAAAAAAACATTTATATCACATTTTCGCAAAATGGGATGTTGTTATCCTATGTCCAGTTCACCTGTTATTTATATTTCCAGCATGTTACGCTATCCTGTGTCCAAAACTGTTTTCAGCAATAGCAAGAGAGATTTAAAGTGTATATCCAGACTTTACCCAAATTTCTATCTTTCTCCCTTTTTAAGCATGTCCCCACATTATGTTTTTTTACTCTGTTACTGCAGACTGCAGTGAGAAACAGCATTTGTTATTTAATTTGATATAATCACCAGATTTGTAAAATTCTTCCAAGGACAGCAGCTAGAAGCGCAGGTCCTATTGATGTAGGCACGTCCTCAAACTACTTCTCTCGAGGGCCCTTTTTTACTACACACAGTGTGTGGGCAGGCTCTTGAAAGTCAAAGAAGCAGTATTGTTTTGCTGTGAAAGAAATCAATGTATGTATGTGGAAAAAGAAAGAGAAAGGTAGGGGAAGTTCTGTAGTCCAGCAGGCCAGGCTGAAAATACTGTTTGAAATTTTGATGCATGTTGTCAGACCAAATAGAAATCTAGAAGCCCTCTGGATTTCTGGCAGATCAACAGGGTTTTTTGTACTTGCATTTTAAAGGGATACAACATGGAGAAATGTACATGTACTATTTTTTTTTCTTGACGTTTTTTTTCTTGACATACACTTTAAGTTTTAATAAATGGGTTTTAAGATCCTAGACATTAGAACACAACACATTGGTTAAGCTACATTTCTATGTGTGTGTATATATAATTTATTTTTTTAATAAAAAATAAAAATCATCCTATTAGCAGTAGCAACAGACTGCCTGTGTTTACTTTGCTGTTAAATCTGTAAACTGGCCTCCATGCCATACCTAAGGATGTGAAATTTTAGGGCTGAACTGTAAAACAGGCAGTTAGTAGTCTCGGTATCAGAAATGAATAAGGAAGACAAATATTAAAGGTTTTTCAGTTCTTGCAGCTCAACTTAACTATTACACAGCTACTGTACTTACAAATGGATAATGAAGACAGTGTGCTGCAATCTTTCAAACAAATTTCATTAACTATAATGGAGAGACATGCATTCTCCTTTAGTGCTTTAATAACTTCTGATTGCTCTCCGACTAATGAAAAGGGTGCATGGTTCCCCTACATACATATATAAGCATGTTAGTAAAAAAATGTGATGTATGGGTTTTTATTTCTACTAACATTCATGCCATTTATCAGATACTTAGCTAAACCACGCTATCATTTGCAACCCTTTCGAGGAATAATCAATCCCAATGTGTATATATATATATATAATATTCATTTGCTTTGCTAAACCACCTGGGTGAACTGCGAGCGCAATGCTTTGTGCTTGCAGTTCACCTATTTTGAAGCCTATGGCTCTAATCAGGTGCATCAGAAACACTCCCGCCGCTATAATTCAGGCACCCGGTGACTGAAAAGAAGCCGCACCCCTGAATAGGGGGTGTCTACAGCGGCCATGGATAGATTCATTCAATGCATGAATCTATCCATTATACGCAGAGAGGGGGCGGTGCCCGTGCGCCCTTATGGACGCACCGCTACTGCTAGGGGGTTGTTTTTCAAAGTGATTACTCAACAAAATAAAGTTTGCTTTAAATATAAAACAGGAATTAAATAGTGTTTTTGGTTTGTGGTGCTCAGATGCAGTGAAGATCTGTTTTAATTTTCAGACAAACTAAATAGCCTTCAGCACATACCTTGCATGTGGCACACCTGATTAGCTCTTAGTGCTGCCACTCCCTGTCAGTCTGCAAGGTGCTGTACAGGGGATAACATGAGCCTGACATGAAAAGGGATTTAGGTATTTATACTACAGTAGTTGCTTTCAGCAATACACTGTATGAGTTTTAATGATACCATAGCAAGCTATACATTTAGCCTGGCACATGTAGTAGTCTTTGCTTCAAATGTCACATTACAGATAGTCCATAATGATCATTAGGCATTTACCTAATTAGAATATCAGTAGTTACATGACTTTAGGGTGTCCCCAAGATTAGCAATTATATTTATATATGTAATCTGTAAATCTTTAACTTCACCTTATGTTCCTTCCATCTAATATTATTTTGAACTATCCAATTATGACTACGTATTTCTATGTCTGCTTTCAACAGAGAAACATAAATACAAACTCTGTAGAATCTTTTTTTGAGAGAGACTCCCTATTCTGTGTATAGTACTAGATCCTGTATAAATGCAATTTCATTTCTGGAACTGGGTCCCTGATGGAGCTGTGCACTCACCTCGCTCAGTCTGAACTGCTGGGATCTCCATCTGGCACTCGCCTATTCCATCCATCCATTCACAGGGTTTATATAGGGAGATGAGCCACAGGTCTTAATGCCAGATTTTCACCTCGTGTCAGCACAATGCGGTCTGCGCTATTGTCCCCTGCTGATCCCAGGCCTCCTGTATATTGCTATCTGCATGACTGAGCCACTATCTATGACCTCACTACTCTGTCCAGCTTCTACCACTTTTTGCATACATTTTGTATATATAAAAAGTTTGGACATACTACATTTATAAATATATGAAAATATATACAGTATATATTCCGAATAACATCTGTTATATGGGGATCATTCTTTGTGATCATTTATCTACCAATTTCAGGATAACCTCCATCGACACATATTATTGTGTCTATAGGCATCATTCTTTGAGATCATTTATCTACTTATTTAAGAATCAGAATTTTTTTTTTATATTTTGTTTTTTTCTATAGTTTGTGTAGGATGTTATCTCAGTCATGAAAATCAGTTCAATCCAGTAAACTAGGAGTGGGGGTAAGTGAACATATGCATTAGATACTCCTTGAGCCAAATTATACATGAACCTGTTTACCCTGCATGGACAAACACAAGTTCACTGTAATTTCCAAAAGTAAAAACTTACTTGTAATAGCTTCTCGAAATATTTCAGATTAAAAAGGTGATATACTTTAACCACTTCAGCTCTGGAAGAATTTACCCCCCTCCTGACCAGAGCACTTTTTGCGATTCGCCACTGCGTCGCTTTAACTGACAATTGCACGGTCATGCGACGTTGCACCCAAACAAAATTGACGTTTTTTTCCCACAAATAGAGCTTTCTTTTGGTGGTATTTGATCACCTCTGCGATTTTTATTTTTTGAGCTATAAACAAAAAAAGAGCGACAATTTTGGAAAAAAAAGCAACATTTTTTACATTTTGCTATAATAAATACCCCCAAATAATATATAAAAAAACCCCAATTTTTTTCCTCAGTTTACGCCGATATGTATTCTTCTACGTATTTTTGGTAAAAAAAAATTGCAATAGGCGTATATTGATTAGTTTGCGCAAAAGTTATAGTGTCTACAAAATAAGGGATAGGTTTATGGCATTTTATTAGTAATGGCGGCGATCTGCGATTTTTATTGTGACTGCGACATTATGGTGGACACTATTTTGAGACCATTGTCATTTATACAGCGATCAGCGCTATAAAAATGCACTGGTTACTGTGTAAATGACACTGGCAGGGAAGGGGTTAAACACTAGGGGGGTGATCAAGGGATTAAATGTATCCTAGGGAGTGATTCTAACTGTGGGGGGGATGGGCTACCTAGGACATGACAGTGATCACTGCTCCCGATGACAGGGAGCAGTAGATCTCGGTCCTGTCACTAGGCAGAATGGGTAAAACCCTTGTTTACATAGGGATCTCCCCATTCTGTTGCTCCGTGACACGATCGCGGGACACTGGTGGACATCGAGTCCGCGGGTCTCACGGGCATGTCAAGGAGCACGCGGCTGTCGCTCGCCCACAATGCCGTGTCTTAAAGGGGATGTACCTGTATGCCCATTTGCGCAGCCATGCCATTGTACCGACGTATATTGTCATGCACTGGTTGGCAAGCGGTTACGACAAATATCACTTTGCCTATTCAGGGCAAAACGAAAGTGTCTGCTGATAGCTCCAGCAAGGTATACTCGCCGACCTTCATGCTCTGTTTCTCTCAAAGAACGTTTCTTCCGAATATGAGGAACATATGGGGAACTCCCTTTTGTGACAGTGCTGTGGCCTGCATTGCCAGTTTAGTGTTTCATAATACCCTTACATCAGTTAAGTGTGTTTTTTCTTTTTCTTTCTGTTCTCTTATAATCACATTTTAGTTTTTTAGTAATGTAATCTGGAAACTGAAGACATACAAAATGGATGCCGCCTAACATTATGCAAAGTTTGTTTGTGATTTTTGCCTTGGCTGCAGATCTTATTTAAATGTCATTTGTACCTAAAGGGTCAGACCAACTTAAAGGGATATATTATTATTATTATAATACAGGATTTTTATAGCGCCAACAGTTTACGCAGCGTTTTACAATATAAAAGGGAGACAATACAGTTATAACACAATAAAATACAGAAGATTAAGAGGGCCTTTGGTGGTGGTGGTGCTAACACTGTTATGCCCTGTACACACGATCAGACATTGATCGGACATTCCGACAACAAAATCCATGGATTTTTTCCGACGGATGTTGGCTCAAACTTGTCTTGCATACACACGGTCACACAACGTTGTCGGAAAATCCGATTGTTCTAAATGCGGTGACGTAAAACACGTACGTCGGGACTATAAACGGGGCAGTAGTCAATAGCTTTCGTCTCTTAATTTATTCTGAGCATGCGTGGCACTTTGTGCGTTGGATTTGTGTACACACGATCGGAATTTCCGACAACGGATTTTGTTGTCGGAAAATTTTATAGCCTGCTCAAAAAACTTGTGTGTTGGAAATTCCGATGGAAAATGTGTGATGGAGCCCACACACGGTCAGAATTTCCGACAACAAGGTCCTATCACACATTTTCCATCGGAAAATCCGACCGTGTGTACGGGGCATAAGCCCTCACAGTTACTCTTGTTGGGTGCAGGAACGCGCCCTGCTGTGAAAAATTATATCAAGATTTGGAATTACATGCCCCTGTTAAACAGGGGCAGAAAAATTGGGCTTTTGGTGGTGGTTCTACAACACTGTAACCCCTCACAGATACTCTTGTTGGGCGCAGGAACGGGCCCTGCGTTGAAATATTATATCAAAATTTTTTATTACATGCCCCTGTTAAACAGGGGCAGAAGATTTGGGCCTTGGGTGGTGGTGCCACAACACTGTAACCCCTCACAGATACTCTTGTTGGGTGCAGGAACGGGCCATGCATGGAAATATTATATCAAAAATTGTAATTACATGGCCCTGTTAAACGGGCAGAAAAATTGGGCCTTGGATGGCGGTGGTGCCACAACACTGTAAGCCCTCACAGTTACTCTTGTTGGGCACAGGAACAGGCCCTGCGTTGAAATATTATATCAAAAATTGTAATTACATGCCCCTGTTAAACAGGGGCAGAAAAATTGGGCCTTGGGTAGTGGTGGTCGTGCCCTAAACCAAAAATATTGTTGGAAGCTAGCATCATCAAGATTGAGGAGGAATAGGATAGTCAGCTTAAGCAATCTTCAAGGGATCCCACATCCATAAAAAATTCAGTTACATCAGCATCAGGTGCTTGATAGTTGCTAATCCAAGACTGATTCATTTTTATGAATGTGAGCCTATCAACGGAGTCTGTGGACAGGTGCACTTCATGATCCTTTACAAACCCTCCAGCAGCACTGAGTGTGCGTTCAGAAAGAACGTTGGATGCAGGACAGGCAAGTAGCTCAAGTGCATATTGAACAAGTTCTGGCCAGTGGTCCATCCTCAAGACCCAGTAACCCAGTGGATTCTCTGTTGGAAAGGTCTCCAAGTCTGCTCTTGCCCCTAGATATTCCTGCAGCATGTAATGCAGATGCTGGCGATGGTTGCTTGAACTGATCAGACCTTGGCGCTGAGGACTGAAAAATTGTCTAAAGGCATCGGTCAACCGGCCACCTTCTCCACCACTGTTTCTCTGACTGAACAGAGCCTCAGCAACATGTTGTCCAGCAAATTGTAACCTCCCAGGGTCTGGAAATGCATTGCATAAACCTTTCTTCAAGACCTCCTGAAGATGTTTCATCCTCTGCTTCCTTTGTGAAGGCAGGATGAGTTCTGCAACCTTAAACCTTGTAATGTGGATCAAGAAGGGTTGCCAGCCAGTAATGATCCCTCTCCTTGATACCACAAATCCTAGGGTCCTTTCGCAGGCTTTGCATAATCCGGGAGGCCATGCAGTGTAAGTTTGCTGAGGCATTCAATTCTGAGTCCTCTGAGTCACTAAGGATCACATGATCCATAGCTACCTTCTCCCAGCCATGTACAACTCCTTGGGTTTCAAGGGACTGAAAACCATCCTTGAAGAGTGCTGCTGAGTGTTATCCTCTACATCCATCCTGACACAACCCTCCTCCTCCTCTCCTTCCTATGTGTTTGGCGGGCCCGCAGGAATGCTATCTGGATAAAGGGGGCCTTGAGAGGTAAGGAAGTCCTCCTCTTCCTCTCTGCCTCAAGTGCCCTATCCATTATTCCACGAAGCGTGTGCTCCAACAGGAAGACTAGAGGGACAGTGTCACTGATGCTTGCATTGTCACTGCTCGCAATTCTTGTGGCCTCCTCAGATGGTGACAAGACAGTGCATTCATCCTTGATCAGTAGCCACTGGCTTGGCGAAAAGAAGCCAAGCTCCCCTGACCCTGTCCTGGTGCCATATTCGCACAGGTACTCATTGATGGCCCTCTGCTGCATGTGTAGCCACTACAGCATTGCCAACGTTGAGTTCCACCTGGTGGGCATTTCACAAATGAGGCGGTTGGTAGGCAGGTTGCATTCCCTTTGAATGTCATTTAGCCGAGCACTGGCATTGTATGACCGGCGGAAATGACCACAGACTTTTCTTGCCTGCCTCAGGAGATCCTGTAAGCCTGGGTACCTGCTCAAGAACCGCTGCACCACCAAATTCAGGACGTGTGCCAAACATGGAACATGGGTCAAGTGTCCCTGTCAGAGGGCGGAGAGAAGGTTGGTGCCAATGTCGCATACAACCATTCCTGGCTGAAGTTGGCGTGGCATCAACCACCTCTGAGCCTGCCCCACCAGAGCTGACAGAATCTCTGCCCCTGTGTGGCTCCTGTCCCCTAAGCAGACCAACTCAAGCACTGCATGGCATCTTTTTGCCTGACTGCTTAGCTCCTTGAACGCTTACGGAGCACCGCTGGTTCAGAGGACAAATCTGCAGAAGAGGCCATAGAGGAAGAAGAAGAGGAGGGGGTGGAGGAGAGAGCTGTGGCAGAATCACCACTAGCATTTTGGAAGCGTGGTGGCAGAACAAGCTCCAACAATACTGAACCCTGTCCTGCATCCTTCCCAGCTGCCAGCAGAGTTAACCAGTGCACCATGAAGGAAAGATAACGTCCCTGCCCATGCCTCCTGGACCATGAGTCAGCGGTAATATGCATATGCACCTTACTGCTGACCGCCCTGTCCAACAAGGCCAAAACATTGCCTTCCACATGCCGGTAGAGAGCCGGAATGGCCTTCCATGAAAAGAAATGGAGTTTTGGAACCTTCCACTGAGGTACAGCACATTCCACAAATTCATGAAAGGGGGAAGAGTCTACCAGCTGAAAAGGCAGCAGTTGCAGTGCTAGCAATTTGGCCAAGCTAGCATTTAGACGCTGAGCATGTGGATGGCTGGGACCGAATTTCTTTTTACGGTTCAGCAACTGGGGTAGGGAAATTTGCCTGCTAAAATCAGATGGTGGTGTACTGTTGTAGCAGATTGGCTGCAAGTACGTGGGACACCTATTGCTATACCTTCATTCCCTTCAGTGCAGGTTTTTGAGACGACTGGAGGTATAGTAGGGTTGGAGATCCCAGATGAGGAGCAAGGAGAAGTCCGCCTTTTTGTTTGATGTGGGTCTTTCAAGTGCTGTTGCCAACAGACTGATGGCAGGTCGTCATATGTCTAGTCAAGCATGTGGTGCCCAAGGGGCTGCTGTTCTGGCCACGCTTGATCCGCTTCAGACATAGGTTGCAAGCAGCAACGGTGCAATCTGCTGCACACGTGTCGAAAAAGGCCGACACCAAGGAACTTTTAACAGTCAGCGGGGAGTCATCAGTGCCCTGCACCTGCGGAGCTCTGTGGTGCAATAGGGTGGGTGTCCTTAAGCTGCCCCATAGAGGACATCCTGCCTCGTTGGAGTTGTGCCGCCTCCTCCTCCTCTCTTCTTTCAGGCACCCAAGTACAGTCAGTGACCTCTTCATCCCCTCCCTGCTCGTCAATGGAGCAAATTTGGCAGTACGCTGCAGCTGGGGGACATGACTGTCAGTTTCTTCTCCTTCTTGGTCACCCCCTCTCTCTAGGCTCACGTTACTCCCTTCCTCAAACTGGGAACCAACATTGGAGCCTTCAAATTGATGCGCATCCTTCAGCAGCATGTACTCGACACTGTGGTCGAATAATTCTGGGGATTCCTCCGTGATGGTGGGGCTACGGAAGGAGTGACTGTGGACAAGAAGCCGGTGGAATAGGTTGCTTTGACAGCTGTTTTGGAAGGCAAACTACTCTGAGCCTGGGTGACAGAGGATGAGGACGGCTTTGTTATCCACTCCACCAACTCTTCTGCATGTTCTGGCTCAATAACACGGCCAGCAGCAGAAAAAAAGGTCAAGCGTGCCCCACGGCCACCTGCAGAGGATGCACCATGTCCATGACCAGCACTGTTGACTGTAGACACAGAGGCTGCTTGCCCTCTTTTAGTGGCCTGTGAGTGTCTGCCTCTCCTTGGTGGCCTTCCGGACATGATGTATATTTTGTAAACACAGTTAACTGATAATAAATGGCTTCAGCCAAACACTAACCAGGAGTGAAAGAAAAGTTTTTGTGTTACCATTTATATTCACTGAAAAATGGCCTAAAGATCAAAAATTCTGCCAGGGTATGTAAACTTATGAGCACAACTGTATGTAGTTGTATATAAAATGCACTATTTATCTTTCAAAAAGTGTTTCACAGTGCTAAACCTTTCATCCAATTGCAAAATTGCTGCATTTGTAGATTTAAAAAGCCAATATAAAGGAATAGTAGTGGTAAAAAAGCACTTGTGGGTGTAACTAATCTTTTTTTTTTTTTTTTTTTGGTATAATTCTCCTTTAAGGCTGGGTTCACACTATTGCGAATTGGATGTGGGTTTCTCCGCATCCAATTTGCATGTAAGGAGACTGTGACTGGCTCTCAATAGAGCCAGTTCACACATCTCCGGGACGGATGTGGAGCGAATTGCACAGGAGTCCTGTACTTCTTCTGGTCCGTTTCATGTCCAAATTCAGCCAAAAATTCAGACTGAAATTGGACTTGAAACGGTAAACAGGGAAGCACCAGACAGTGTGTCCTATGTCTACATACTTTTGCTAATAGGTGTCCCTCATTCCCATCTCAAAAAGTTGGGAGGTATGGAGGAGTGCAAGGTCTCTAACATCCACCAGCTCCTCCATGGAGGAGTGGAAGAGGACTCCAGTGGCAACCTGTGAAGCTCTGGTGAACTTGATGCCCAAGAGGGTTAAGGCAGTGCTGGAAAATAATGGTGGCCACACAAAATATTGATACTTTGGGCCTAATTTGGATATTTTCACTTAGGGGTGTACTCACTTTTGTTGCCAGCGGTTTAGACATTAATGGTTGTGTGTTGAGTTATTTTGAGGAGACAGCAAATTTACACTGTTATACGAGCTGTACACTCACTACTTTACATTGTAGCAAAGTGTAATTTCTTTAGTGTTGTCACATGAAAAGATATAATAAAATATTTACAAAAATGAGATGGGTGTACTCACTTTTGTGAGATATTGTATATACACCATTGTTTCTGTGTATAATGTGAATGGTTTCAAGAAGTCATAGGAGCAAATAGTACTGCAGAATTGCAGTATAAACATTCCATAGGGCTATAAAATGTTTAACTTCTAAATACAAATTAGAGTTTCATGGAGGGACAGAAGGCCCTGATCTGATTTCACAGAAGGATAACACAATATTTTCTATTAGGCTGGGATCTTCTGAGGTCTTTCCAAAGGCAGAACCTGTGCAGTCACTTTGTTCTGAACAGCCAAAACTCATTTAAATAACTTGCTTTACTCTGTACATAAATCACATATAAACTCTGGGATTTACTTCTTGTTCTTCTAGCAGTACATTTTTGTTTTGAGTTTATTCTTATGAGTCAGCAGACAGTGGAACAGCTTAGTACAGGTCAAGGGGAAAATATTTGTTCAGATTTGGACAACCTATTGTACGTGGTTCCAACTGTTAGAACTATGAGTCCCAGCATTCCTCGCTAGTCTGTGAAATAATTGGGGTTGCTGTTCCCTTCAAAGCTAGAGGGATGATGGTTGTCAATAATTTTTTTTTTAGCTGCCTCCAAAACAGAACACACCTGCTTAGACCTTATTGTTCATATATTATTTAAAGAATACTTAGACCTCCAATATGTACATCTGTTATTTCATTCATACTGGCTAATATCCCCATTACTGTTATAACAAGGGGTTCCAGTTAATTCCTATCTGTCTGCTGAACAGATTGAACAGTATGTACACATCTAGTTTATATCAAAGATTACAGAAATCATCTCATAATAGTTTGGTGCCATGTAACAATGTCCAAAGTTATAATTACTAATTATTCTGATCCAGGGAATTGGACCAACTGACCGTGGGGGTCATGAAAGCATATTTTTCTCTTTTAGGGCAACATTGACAACATTTGCCTGACTTTGGGCCAACGCTAAAGGAGCAGCTCAACCTTATTATCTAGGACATTTTAAAGGTTACACTCATAACAATAAAATTATAGTTATCATATTGGATAGATTTCACTGTGTTTTCTTGTTTTAATTTTTCTACCTAATTGTCAGGATAGATAGCCATTTTCTAAACTTCCCTTGGTAGATCTCAGGGAAAAGTTTACTGGCTGCCTTGGAATCCAGGGTGATGCATTTTGCACCTTTGTGGTATCATGGATGTGTGCAGAGCACAGAGACATAGCTGCTGCTAGCACTAGGTGGTTAGATCCCTGGACCCATTTGTACACTGCCAAACACCTTGAGTCATCTCTAGGTGTGTGGTCTTTGGCGATTTTGGTATCCTAGTAATAATTGAAATTGATAATGATGAACTCATAATATGCATGCAGCTAAAATAGCCTATGCTACTAACATAGCCATTCCCCGTAACAGTGCTGTACTTCCTGCTAATGGTGCTCAGTGACCTTTAACAAAAAAGGACTGATGTTGATGTGAATTGTTTGGAAGCATAAAGGTGTGGATTAGAGAATAGGCAATATAAGGTCTGAAGGGTAAAGTGAGGTCAATGTGACAAAATGAAAGAAAAAAGAACAAACAGAAAGCAAAGGTTATACCAGTGACAGAATGAAAGTATATTCTTTTAGGTGACACCATTAGCTGCTAAAATAATAAATTAGTGGCCATCCTGGCGGTGCATTATTACAAAATGCTACTTTCTGCTGTTGCGTGACTTTTACTCCTTAAATTTGATGACTTCAACATTAAAGTTTAGGAAGCTTTACATGCAGGGGTATTCTTATAACTTGGTTTCATGAAGATTGATTTTTTGGTGTTCTTTTTATAATGTAGATACATATTCTATAGTGCAGTACAATGGTGCTGCAACTGACTAGCACCCTTTTAGAGTAATGTTGATGTAATAAAACTAGTTTAAAACTTTATTTTTAAAACATTCAAGCGTATATATATATATATATATATATATATATATATATATTACCAAAAGTATTGGAACGCCTGCCATTACATGCACTTTATTATTATACAGGATTTTTATAGCGCCAACAGTTTACGCAACGCATCCGAGTCTTAGTCCGTAGGGTTCAATATTGGGTTGGCCCACCCTTTGCAGCTATAACAGCTTCATCTCCTATGGGAAGGCTGTCCACAAGGTATAGGAGTGTGTCTATGGGAATGTTTGACCATTCTTCCAGAAGCGCATTTGTGAGGTCAGGCACTGATGTTGGACGAGAAGGCCTGGCTCGCAGTCTCCGCTCTAATTCTTCCCAAAAGTGTCCTATCTGGTTGCGGTCAGGACTCTGTGTAGGTCAGTCAAGTTCCTCCACCCCAAACTCGCTCATCCATGTCTTTATGGACCTTGCTTTGTGCACTGGTCCAAATCATTTGGTGAAGGGGAGTTATGGTGTGCGGTTGTTTTTCAGGGTTTGGGCTTGTCCCCTTAGTTCCAGTGAAAGGAACTGTTAAAGAGGAGGTCCAGTCTGTACAAAAAAAAATTAGAAGTCAACAGCTACAAATACTCTAGCTGCTGACTTTTAATAAAAGGACACTTACCTGTCTAGGGAGCCTGCGATGTCGACACCCCTAGCCGATCCGCCAAGTGGTGGCTGGTGGGGTTTTTTTTTTTGAGGGGGAAGCAAACAACCCTGCCAGGTCGACGGTGGAGCGACACTAGCGCAACTGCTAGATACCCCCCGCTGCGCAGCATGGCACTAACACCCCCCCTCCACCATCCACAGTCCTTATCGTGGATGCGGGTGATGAGAGCAGCGATCAGAGCTGCTGTGGCCATCTTCCAGCGTGACGTTTTGGCCAATTGGGAGACGTTTTTTAATACCTGCTTCCCGATTAGCCGGAAGGAGGATCAGTGTTGCAATATAGAATATTCATTTGCTGTTGCAGCACACCTGGGTGGGCTCTGGACACATCCTCTGCAACCCAAGCACATGCTATTTTGAAGCCTATTAGAGCCTATGGCACTATCTACTATGGCTCTAATCAGGTGCCCCAAAAAAACGATGGCCGCTGTAATTCATGTGCCCGGTGTCCCGAAAAGGGCCGGACATATGAATAGGGAGCGGCCGTAGATAGATTTATGTCATGGGTGAATCTATCCACTGCATATAGGGGTGGAGAGGAGAAAGGGGGCGGTGCCCGGGCACCCCTAATGGATGGGTCGCAACTGAATCTGTCCATTGGCTCTGGGTGCAGGCCCCGTGGCATCCTTATTAAGGGAAACAGGAAGTGAAGCCCTGCGGCCTCACAGCCTGGTTCCAATGCACCTGCGTGAGTCTCGCTGTGCTTTTTGAATGGTCCCACTGTCTTCTGGGACCTGTGTGTCTCCCAGAAGGCAGCAGGGGGGAAGGAGGAGGGGCCGGACATTGCGTAGATCGCCGCACAAGATTGCAGCGATCTTACGAGTAAGTGGGAGCAGATACCTGACTTTGACAGGTATCGGCTCCCCCCCCCCCCAAAAGGTGCCAAATGTGGTAGCAGAGGGAGGGAGGAAGCAAGCAAGCAGAGCTTCCCCTTTTGGGGGGGGGGGCTTCACTTTAAAGCGCCAGCATACCGAGACATTTTGGATAATTTCATGCTGCCAACTTTGTGGGAACAGTTTGGTGATGGCCTCTTCCTGTTCCAACATGACTGTACACCAGTGCACAAACAAGGTCCATAAAGCCATGGATGAGCGAGTTTGGAGTAGAGGAACTTAACTGGCCTGCACAAAGTCCTGACCTCAACCCGGTAGAACAAATTTGGGATGAATTAGAGAAGAGGCTGCAAGCCAGGCCTTCTCATTCATATCAGTGCCTGACCTCACAAATGCGCTTCTGGAAGAATAGTCAAACATTCCCATAGACACACTCCTAAACCTTGTGGATAACCTTCCCAATACAGTTGAAGCTGTTACAGCTGCAAAGGGTGGGCCAACTCAATATTAAACCCTACGGACTAAGATTGGAATGCCATTAAAGTTCATGTGCGTGTAAAGCCAGGCGTCCCAATAATTTTGGTAATATAGCGTATGTGGATAATTTGCCATGGGTACTGTGTATACACTTTTATACCAACATGCAAGCACTGAGTTTATCTGAATTTTACTGTGTGTGCACAGTCCTGCTGCCTACACTATAAATTGATTATTAGCATAATGCAAACCGAAAAAATGTAACAAATTCATCTGGAGCTCAACGAAAGATCCAGAGAACCTCTACCTTGCATGCCCCACAGGAACTAAATATTATGACCTTTTAGAAATATTCCTTTTATTTAGCTTTCAAACTACAACATTTGGGCCACTTTCCCTTTGTTATGTCATTGAGGGATGATAATTTTCTTTATTTACTGTACTATTAAGGTGGAAGTTTAGGCAAAAATGAATTAACTCTAATCCTATGCCACATTCTAAAACTAATCTATCTAGCCCTGTAAAGCAAGAATTACTGAACTTACCTGTTCTACAGCCACTTCAGTCCAGTCCCATGCTGTCAGCGGCGGCTTCACTGTGTAGATGTGTGCAGGAGAGGCAGCCGACAACAGAAGCCCCATAGTAAGTCTATGGGTGATGCAACTTTCCAGGCATTTTCTAGCCGTTGTCGGTTCTCTCCTGCACACAGCATGCACCACTGAAGACCAGACCTGATTGGCCGCACAACAGACATGTACAGCGATTTTTTTTTTCTTTTTTTTTTTCTTTACAGGGCTAGATAGATTAGTCTTAGAATGTGGCATAGAGTAGGATTAAAGTTAGTTTGATTTTGCCTAAACTTCCACTATAAAGTAGAAGCAAACCCCAACTAAATGTATATCAAAAAGTTTGTTATAAGCAATTGCCATTATTTATGAAAATATTTTTCCCAACTTTTTTGGTTATCTTTTGATGTATCTCAAGGCTTATTTGCAGCCACATTCAGTCACATGCAATCCAGCAATGGCTGCATGGCATTTTTCAGGGTGAGTTTCATGATTGTAACAACAGTAGACCATGCCTGTGTAATGTGTGTTGAAGCAGCCACTTGTAATCTCCATTTGGGGAACTTTTACCAGGGGACAATGCAGGAGTACAATTAGTACAGAGATAGAGCATTGTCACCCTTTCACGGGAAGTGCCAGAACCTTCATGGCAAGATCACATTGCTTTATTCTATTTAAAGCTGCAGATTTAGGCCTTGTATTGGGCTATTCTTTGTATCAGATGGGTTTCACATTCCTTTATGAATCTATAGGAATACAAAACACGCTTGAGTAGATCAACTGCAGGCCAAATGCACCTGCCAAAGAGTTTTGAATGATCTTGGAAGCATCTAAAATTGAAGGCAAACTGATGCCATTGATAAAAGCCCAAAGCCAAGCTCATCAACACAGGCCCTTAATAAAAATGTACAATCTACTATCTATGGATAACATTGTTCATGTACAAATGAAAATCTCTTACAAGATGAATGATTTCTCATTGGTCATTGTGACTCACAAATGTAAATATAATTAGGCATAAAACCAGTCCAAATCTCCTTTATATTTCCTAAGTCAAATTCATAGGATGGGAAAAATACGAATCACGCTCAATCCAATAAAAGACCCTAAAATGAAGAAAATTAATAGGTTTAACAAAAAATAATCACCAATAAGTCGATTTCCATTCAAAGGTCCAGGTGACTTATTATAACAACTGGAGATCATCTGATGGGTCATATTCTCTGGGGAGGAAGATTTGAGCTGGTTTCATTTTGTTTTATATGTATTCTTCAGTTTGTACAAATTTGTGATTGTTTAGAAGCAACAAGCATTACATGAATATAAAGTCATATGACAGGGCTCAAAATCTGAGCTACTAGCCAGGCCTTAAGAGTTACTCGCCACCATTTGCCCCACCCAACCCCTACCCTACCCCACCCCACCCCTAAACACGCTCACTTAAATTTTCTCATGAAAATTACAGAGTAAAATGTTTTATGCAGAATTAAGTTACAAAAATAAATATTAACATCAACTTTAACAATATTAACATAAAGCATATTCCATTCATCTGACTGTGATAAATAAAATAAGGATAAAGTATGAATGGCTACTATAGGCACTGTACATATCATTACTGCTTTGTTAAGTAAATATTTAATGCTATATTAAATATAGCATTAAAAAAAATTAAACCAATTAATGACACTTTCACTGATTTAGGATGCAGGGATACTGACAGTTATTTTGTGTTTCTTCCATTTGCGAATAATCACACCAACTGTAGTCACCCTCTCACCAAGCTGCTTGGTGATGGTCTTGTAGCTCATTCTAGCCTTGTGTAGGTCTACTATCTTGTCCCTGACATCCTTGGACAGCTCTTTGGTCTTGGCCATGGTGGAGAGATTGGAATTTGATTGATTGCTTTTGTGGACTTTTATACAGGTAACAAGCTGAGATTAGGAGCACACCCTTTAAGAGAGTGTTCCCAATCTCAGCTTTTTATCTGTATAGAAGACACCTGGGAGCCAGAAATCTTGCTAATTGATAGGGGATCAAATACTTATTTCAATCACTAAAGTGCAAATCATTTATAACTTTTTTGAAATGCTTTTTTTTGGATATTTTTGTTGTCATTCTGTCTTTCACTGGTAAAATAAACTTACCATTAAAATTATAGACTGATCATTTCTTTGTCAGTGGGCAAATGTACGAAATCAGCTGGGGATCAAATACTTTTTTCCCTCACTGTACACTGGAATTCTTCATTGAAGAATTGCGGCCAATAAGCAATATCTCCTATGTGGAAACACAACTCAATGACTTATCTATGCGTGAAAACATAAGAACTGGGCTGCAGAAAAAATGGCAGCAGGTGCTCTGGACTCACTGGTAAATCAAAATTTTAAATATTTGGCTGTAGCAGGAGGCATTCTGTTAGCTGAAGGGATGGAGAGAGTTATAATGACTGTGAAGTGAAGCATGGTGGAGGCAAGTTTGAGCTGCATTTCTGCACATGGAGTTGAAGATTTGGTCAGGATCAATGCTGACCTCAATGCTGAGAAATACAGGCAGATACTTATCCATCATGCCAAACCATCAGGGTGTGATTGGCCCCAAATTTATTCTGCAGCAGGACAATAACCCCAAACATACAACCAATGTAATTAAGAACTATATTTAGCGTAAAGAACAAGGAGTCCTGGAAGTCATAAGGAGCCCTGATCTTAACAGTTCAGCATTTCAGAAGATCTGTGGTTAGTTCTCCAAAATGTTTAGAACAACCTACCTGCCGAGTTCCTTTGAAAACTGTGTGCACGTGTACTTAGAAGAATCAATCCTGTTTTAGGATTTCTCTTCTGTTCATTTACTTTCCATTTTGTTAATTGATAAAACAAAACTATTAATACTTCTATTTCTGAAAGCATTCTTAATTTACAGCATTTTTTTTACACCTGCCTAAAACGTTTGCACAGTAGTATGTGTGTGTGTATATAGATATATAGATATATCTATCTATCTATATCTATCTATCTATATATATATATATATAGAGAGAGAGAGAGAGAGAGATAAATATCTCTATATATAGACATATAAATATATCTAGATAGATATATGTATGTGTGTGTATATATCAAACTATATACATTGTAACATTGAAAAGTCATTAACCAGTAGCTGCCCGCCCACTGTCATATGACGGCGGGACGAGGCAGCTCTCGTTCTGGGCGCCACTTTCCGAGCCACTAGGGGGCGCGGGCCGGTCACTCGGGACCGGATGCACGTGCCCGGTGGCCGCGATGTCCGCCGGGCACCCGCGATTGCCCAGCAACCGAGCAGGACCGTGGATCTGTGTATGTAAAAATGCTATCAATCAATCCCCTATTTTGTAGACGCTATAACTTTTGCGCAAACCAATCAATAAGTATGTAGAAGAATACGTATCAGCCTAAACTGAGGAAAAAAATAGTTTAAAAAAAAAAAAAAATTGGATATTTATTATAGCAAAAAGTAAAAAATATTGTGTTTTTTCAAACTTGTCCCTCTTCTTTTGTTTATAGCGCAATAAATGAAAACCGCAGAGGTGATCAAATACCACTAAAAGAAAGCTCTATTTGTGGGGAAAGAATGATAAAAATTTAATTTGGGTACAGTGTAACATGACTGCGCAATTGTTATTCAAAGTGCGACAGCGCTGAAAGCTGAAAAATGGTTTAGGCAGGAAGGGGGTGAAAGTGCCCTGTATTGAGGTGGTTAAACATCTATTAACTCTGCTTTTAGTATAGAATCTATTTCCAGAGATCCATATACAGTACTTACAAACTGTATCCAATAACAACACTTATTCAAGCTGTCATCTTCTAGTAACATCAAACATTAGAGACTTCCCTAATTGTCACACGCTTCCATGGGTCAAATGAATCTGTTGAGAAATTGAATGTGGAGGACCTAGAAGGTTAGAATGGCAAATACTAATAATTGGCAAATGGTAATTTCTTTCTGGCAACAGAAAATGTGGCTTATATACACATTTTCTCAAAGGAAAAAAGGGTCTATCAAACTGCTCAAATTACCAGCCTATTTCCCTTGTCAATTCTGATTTTAAATTATTACCTAAAATACTAGCTAATATTATTATTATTATTATCAACGATTTATATAGCGCCAGCAGTTTACGCAGCACTTTACAATGTAGAGGGGGAACAGCACTATTACAGTACAGTTCAATACAGAAGGGACAGGAGGGCCCTGCTCGTAGAGCTTACATTCTAAAGGGAGGGGTGGTGGTACAAAAGGTAATAGATTCGGGGAATGATTTGATGGGGTTGTTAGGTGGGTGTGGGATAAGCTTCCCTGAATAAGTGAGTTTTGATAAGGCGATTTTTACCTACCTCACTTATATGCTTAATGATACTTAACATAAGTGATTAAAACCTTTTATCTGTATGAATCAACCCATGCGGTTGCAGCTATAACCCACGAAATCAATAAGGAATGATAACTGTGCAAAAAGAATAACAATCATATTTATTTATACAATGGTTAGAATAATCAGAGATTACCAAATATAGTATAGAGATGTTACAAATGCAGTGTTGCCAGTCTACAAAGATAGTTAATGCAAAAAGCAGATATGTTTACAATTGACATACACATGCTAGTTATTAAGACAAGCCTGGGGTAGAAAATAGTAAGAGAAAAGAAAAGAGACATATAGATACATAGACAACTCCTTCTTTTTTGGTTGAAAATGTATACTTTATTTTTCAATAAAATATACAAAAAACAAATACTTAAATAAATAAATAAATAAATAGGGTACATTCCACTCTTTACTGTGACGCAGTGCATAAATACACTACATAACAATACAGTTCCAAGCATACAAATAAATTACATTCACCCTGCGGTATGATGCCTACTCCGAAACATCACATCATGCATGATGCCGCATTACCCTGAAAGCATTGTTTCAAAAACATGTTACAAAAATGTCAAGTCATATACTGCCAAATAGCATTCCAATGGGCGGGTGTGATTGTGGGGGAGGGGGGTGGAGGAGGTGGTGTAGGGGAGGGAAAAAAGAGTTCACAGGCCCAAAGCTTTATTGAACTGCCAAAGGATACACAAGGGGGGAAAGGGGGGAGGGGAAATCTTCAGACCTCTTCTGAAGATACATAGACAACTCTTAGGTAACCATCTTTCATCTAGACCGTGAGCCAAGGAGAACTAGCATCCCTAGGCTTTGGCTTTTATGTTGTTAGAATAACCCATTCCTACCAATCAAAACTCAGGATCACCTCATTGGTTCAGAAGTGGCATTGAATCCTGATTGGCTACTCCTGAAGCCTCCTAAATGTTGATTGGTTCAGAGTTGCCTCAAATTCTGATTGGCTACCCCTGAAGCGTCCTAAATGTTCATGATCAGGTCTTAAACTTCCAGTGCCTCTCGGTCTACTACACGTTTATGATTTAATAAGCAATCCCCTTTGATCCCCAGCCCAACCAGTTCTGACATTAGCGTGTCAACGGTCCCTGGTGAGATGGAGCCTCCACGTCTGCAAAGGCTCTTTACAAAACAAAAGGATACCAGTAATTCAATTAACACCTGAAGACATTCAATAGTTCCCATGAGACAGGAAAAAAAGTAGTCTTTTTAAAATGTAAGCTGGGCCCCTATCTCATCATGATATCACAAAATATACTATATATATCATCTTCCTGTAAAAACATATACCTACATACACGTACACACACATATATAATATATATCCAATGGGGCATGGTAATTTAATTAGAGTCCTTACAATTGTTCCCTTGAAGCTCCATGATATAAATATGAGCTGTTCTAAATATCCACCACAGTTTTCAGGGATCATAATAGGATTAAAACTTTAATATGATGTTTTATACACCCAGATCAGGTTGGTTTTGTTCCTGGTCACCAAGCAATCAACAAAACTACGCTGTACTCAACCTCATTTCTACTGCTCAATGAAATTGGGACAATGAAACCAAATGCCATGGTATGCTTTCATCCCTTAACCTACAAAAAGCATTTGATTCTATGTCTTGGGACTACCTCTTTTCCATATTACTACAATTTTAAAATCCATTTACAATCTTTTTGAGGCTATTTTAATCATTAAAAGTATTAGATCTGAAATGACTTGTATCCATACTCATCAAGCATGTACTCTATCTCCTTGTCGGTTATTACTGGTAAATATTTAGATGCCTCCTCCATTTCAGGCTCAGTTGTTATATGACATGCTGACCCGACTGGCCCAGTTTTTGCACCTTCCCCTGCTCCTGATGGGAGATTTCAATGCCGTCTTGGATGCGGCGTTGGATTCTTCCAATCCGGGTAGGATAAGTTCGGCTGACTTAAATGGGTGGGCATCAATGGCTGGTTTGGTTGAGCTGTGGAGATGGAAACATCCAACATCTAGATGCTACTCTCATGTGTCATTGACACACAGATCTGCAGCGAGAATTGATATGGTTTTTGGCAATGATAATATTTTAAAATATGTGGAAAGTGTTGGGTATTTAGCAGGTAGGGTTTCGGATCACAATCCCCTTTCTCTCACCCTGTCCTTTCCAATGGAGGCGAGAAAGGGAAGCTGGGGCCTCTCTGTTGGTTGGTTACAAAACGAACAAGTGGCAGCCCAAATAGAGGAAAAGATAAAGACTTACTGGTCTACTAATGTAGATACCGCAGAACCACCAATGGTATGGGATGCCTTTAAGGCGGTAACTAGAGGTGAATGTATATCAGCCATAAAAACAGCGAGAGTCAATGAGAATGAGGAATTAAATACTTTAAAACAGAATGAGAGGGAGTGTGCAGAAGCTCATGCGGGATCCCCTACCGGGGCCTCGTATGAGAAGCTGCTGGAAGCGAGAAGGCGCCTTTCCCTACATATTAATAGTCTGACAAGCTCTGAATTGACAAAAACTTCACACACAGTGTTCGCAGAAGGGGACAAGAATGGTAAACTCCTGGTCATGTTGGTGGCAGACCAACGACCCATCACTCATATCCCTGTCATCAGGGATAGGCGAAGTAATATGGTCACCGATCCATCTGATCCATCTGACATTATGAAGGAGTTTATTGATTTCTTCTCATCCTTATACTCACCCGTCCCTAAATATGACTTAGAAACGATGCACTCGCTGTTAGCGGGGTTACCTATTCCGAAACTGACTGAAGAAGACTCTAATATATTAGAAGCTAAGATAACAATCAAGGAGATACAGGCAGCAATATTCGGCTTTCCGCCCAACAAGGCCCTTGGGCCGGACAGGTTTCCTGTAGACTTTTACAAAGAAAATGTAGAACAGCTGGCAGTACAACTCAACTGGTTACTAGAATACTGCTTAGACAATTCCTCCCTACCAAACTCCATGTTGGAGGCATACATTCTCTTACTGAAACCAGGGAAAGACCCGATGGACTGTGCATCATATTGCCCCATAGCACTTTTAAATACCGACTTTAAGATTCTAACCAAACTATTAGCGACCAGATTAGCTACGGTCATCCCGTCAATAGTCAATATCGACCAGACGGGTTTCATGCCGGGAAAATCGACGGATACAAACCTAAGGAGACTTTTCACCCACATGCAGCTACCGTCCACAGACTCAGATACCAGAATTGTAGTATTGATTGATATAGAAAAAGCCTTCAACTCTGTCGATTGGAACTATATGTTTAAGGTTTTGGAGGTTATGGGATTCGGGCCCAATTTAGAAAATGGATATCTATGTTGTACAGGAATCCCAAAGTGGCCATAAGACTGGGGTCAGCGGTGTCTGACTTTTTTGAGGTGGGCAGAGGCACCAGGCAGGGTTGCCCACTGTCCCCATTCCTTTTTGCCTTAGTAATGGAGCCCCTGGCCATAGCTTTGAGGTCCTCCGGTGATGTACGGGCAATAAAAGTGGGAACAATTCATGAAACTTTGGCTCTATATGCTGACGACATGCTCCTTTTTCTCAAATAATAATAATAAATAAATTTTCCACCTTTTCTGGGCTGAAGGTAAACTGGAGCAAGTCGTCAATTCTACCCCTGGATGCAAAAGCCAGGGAGGGGGTTGACCCGAACCTGCAATTACAATGGGTGGAATCTATCAAATATCTCGGGGTCAAAATCAATGCAAAAGTGCATGACTACTATTCATTGAATTTACTCCCACTGCTCACATTTCTCAAACAGAAAGTGCAGGCCTGGATGAAATTACCTCTGTCCTTGTTGGGGAGAATCAGCCTTCTTAAAATGAAGGCCCTCCCGGTAATCTTATACTTTCTCAGACATGCTCCAGTGTGGATCCCAAAAACATACTTCAAACAAATAGAAGGAATAGTAGGATCATTCCTCTGGGCACCTAAAACCCCTAGGATAGGGTCCAAAGTGCTGCAGGAGCCGGGTGACCAGGGAGGGTTGGCTCTGCCAGATTGGCATAAATATTACCTGGCTGGGCAAATTGTATTCGCCCATCGATGGCTTATATCAGATGATGGGGATGCCGCCACAGTTTTAGAGGAAAGCTTGTGCCTGGCCTTGTTCAGGGATACCAAATCAGACTTGCCAATCACCCTGACGATGCTAGCCACTATTAGAGCATGGGGTCTAGCTGTTAAATTAGCATCTCCCAGTTACCAAGGGATCTCCCCATCTTCTCCATTATGGATGAACCACACACTCCCTCAATTCTATAAATTGCCAGATCCGATGATTTGGGCGGTCAAAGGAATTAAAACACTTAAAGATATCACATCCTATGGTGAACTTCTGATTTTTCCCCAACTAAAGACCAGACATGACTTACCTAACTCCTACCTATTCCGGTTTCTTCAGCTCAGGCACGCCTACCAGAAGCAGTTCAGAAGCAGTTCAAAGAGTTACGAGTGGAATTCCTGCCCTCAACACTTGAATCCATGCTATTAGAGGAGGACTTGACCAAAACTCTCTCACTGTCATACAAATAATTTTTTAAAACAACACCTAAGGCAGTAACTAACTGTAGAAATAAATTGGAGGCAGAAGTTCCAGACATACAGGGGGAGGATTGGCATGACTTATGGACCCAGCCATTCAGACACTTAGTTTTAGCAAGGGATGGACTGGTACAATTTCAATTTTTACATAGAAGCTACTACACGCCGGCCAGGCTTGCCAAGATATATGGAAATGACTCAGCAAAGTGCTGGAGATGTTCGTTCTCTCCAGCTAACGCTGAACACATATTCTGGTCATGTCCGCCAATTCAGGATTTTTGGAATGAAATCATACAGTGTACCTCAGCTCTTTTGTCGGTGCCCATTCCAATGACAGTAAAAGTATGCTTGCTGGGGTTAGTGGAAGAGGTGGTCCCGACGAGGGCTCTGAGAACGTTACTTACCATTCTCTTGTTCTATGGCAAAAAGGCAATACTGCTTAAATGGAAAAAACACCAATGCTCCAGAGATTAGTTTCTGGAAAAAGTTGATTAACACTATGTTATCATTTTATAAATCCACATACAGGGCAAGGGGGTGTGGAAAAAAGTTTGACAAAATATGGGAGGCCTGGTGTGAATCTGACACTACGGTTGGATAGGGGATGAGTACCTCAAAATATCTTATTAAAAGAGTGAGTTACAGATGGGCATGCCATACGATAAAGTGATGTTATTAAGGTGACACTTCTACTGACAAAAATGAGGGTGTGAAGATTAGTAATATATTATTACAACAAAGTATTTAGTGATGACCAGATGTAACATCGATGACAATGTAATACTGTTATAATTAAGCTGTGACAGGGCGGGAGGGGGGAATCGGGAAGTTGGGGTGTTTATACAAGAGGTAGGTGACTATGTTAGTCAGGATAGTCATGTCAGGCCCTGCGTGGCTGGTTGTTCTGGGTATTTGTCACGTTGACATAACCCAGGTGTCTGTATGCTCTGTTTGCAGATGACGTGTTGTTCCTTACTTTCCCTATGATACCTATCCCAAGCTTATTGAAATTATTACAACATTTTTCTACCATTTCAGGGGTCAAACTAAATGATTCTAACTTACCAGCTATAAACCTTGACTTGGATGTACAGATAGTGAAAACAACTACAGTCAACTCTACAGTATTTGGTTGGTCTGTTTCAAAATTGAGCTGGATAATGATTATCTTTCAACTATTTTAAATGATAGAATCGTTTCTGGAAGGTCTGGGATCATTGGCTTAATTATATATCCGCTCTAGTTTTACATGTTTGAATTTTTTTAACTCATGATAAATATCACACAATCCCTCACCTTTCCTTTTTTATCTTCTTTTCTCATTCCATTAAATGTTTGTGGTAAAACTGTAGGATTTTGACACATTTATGTAACAAATGTTTAT
The DNA here is from genome assembly GCF_042186555.1 of Aquarana catesbeiana. Lineage (NCBI taxonomy): Eukaryota > Metazoa > Chordata > Amphibia > Anura > Ranidae > Aquarana > Aquarana catesbeiana. Next base: position 692,614,079 of record NC_133325.1, on the reverse strand, counting down.
TTACCTCTGTATCTTTACTTGAAATGGAATAGGTACCATTGCATCTAGAGCGGCAAGTGCATTCCCTAGGATGGAAAGCAGAGAGCTGAGCTGGGAAAAAGGGTGGTGGATCTTTCCTTAGTTGCAGCACATACAGCCAAACACAGAACCGGACACCACATTGCAGCTGGCAGGAGACTCCATTTTCCACCCTGCCTAGCTATATTTTCAGGAGATGGCAGATTCCTGCCATAATATGCCATGCCCCACACAAAGTAAGCGATACATCCTCCTGCGTGGGTCTAATATCCTGGCGGAAAATTTGCAGACTAAAAGTTAGGCTAGTAGGAGTCAAGCCAGGCCAGGCCAGGAGTCTTCTAACCTGTAAGTAATATCTGAAATGTCCTGTTAGTAATATTAATATGTAACTGGGGTAATGTATGGTAGCAGGGCTGAAGGTTTTGTACAGTGCACAGTGTGCCACATGTATAATACAATAATGAAGCAACAGCTCCAGGATGGATACCGCTGTGACAGATGTGAGCAGGTTGCCCTTCTGGAAGCTCACATTAGAGAGCTGGAGAAGCAAATTGCAACACTGGGCAGAACTGACCTTGAAAGGGGTTGATGTGGAGGGTGGAGAGGTAAGTCAGGATTTTCCGGTAGGAAGATGGGTTACTGTAGTCAGAGGGAGTGGTAGGGGCTTACAGAAAAGGAAAGCCAGCATAGGGTTTGGATCCAAACAGATTTGCTAAGTTAGGTGAAGATGTGGGGGTGGCAAGCTCAGAGGTGGCAGCCCTTGATGCCACTGCTACCCCTAACAGCCAGGAGAGCAGCCCATCTAGTAGGGGTGGTGAGGGTAGTACAGGAAAGCCTAGACAGTTGGTGGTAATAGGGGATTCTATAATCAGAATGACTGGTAGAACAATTTGTTGCCAGGATCACCTCAACCGAATGGTTTCTGTCTCCCTGGTGCCATGGTTCAGCATGTGATGTTTAAATTCTTTTTTATTCAATTTAAGAAAAAACAATGACAAAACATAAAATGTTACTTTAACCACTTACAGACCGGAAGATTTTCCCCCTTAATGACCAGGCCATATTTTGCGATATGGCACTGCGTCGCTTTAACTCACAATTGCATTGTTGTGCAACGCTGTACCAAAATAGAGCTTTCTTTTGGTGGTATTTGCTCACCTCTTTTTCGCTATAAACAAAAAAAAAAGAGCAACAATTTTGAAAAAAAAAACAATATTTTTTACTTTTTGCTATAATAAGTAGCCCAAAAAAAGTTTAGGCCAATATATATTCTATTACATATTTTTGTTATAAAAAAAATCGCACTAAGCGTATATTCATTGGTTTGTGCAAAAGTTATTGCATCTACAAAATAGGGGATAGATTTATGGCATTTTTATTATTATTATTCTTTTTTTTTTTTACTAGTAATGGCGTGATCTGCGATTTTTAGCGGGACTGCAACATTGTGGCAGACAAATCGGACACTTTTGACACTTTTTTTGGACCGCTGGCATTTATACAGCGATCAGTGCTATAAAAATGCACTGATTACAGTGTAAATGTCACTGGCAGGGAAGGGGTTAACACTAGGGGCGATCAAGGGGTTAAATGTGTTCCCTCATGTTTGTTTCTAACTGTGGGGGAGATAGGACTGACTGGAGGAGGAGACAGGTCGATGCTCCTAATTACTAGGAACTGCAGATCTGTCTCTCCTCCCCTGTCAGAATGAGGATTTGTGTGTTTACATACACAGATCCCCATTCTGGCTCTCATGCCCTCAATGGCGGGTGGCCGGCAGACATCACGCCCACCGCCTACGTGCATCGGGTCCCCCGCCGTGCTCCTGCTATCGCCGACGTACTCCTACGGCGATTTGCGGGAACAAGCCGACCTACCGCTGTATAATGATGGCAGCTGGTCGACAAGTGCTAAAAAAGCCAATACGATATTCTTCTAACTAACATCTCAAACATGACACAACGTAAATACACTAACAAACATTTATAGAAGGTGTACGTCTTATTAATCCCACTAGAATTGCAATATGTATCAAGTTACTTCCCCATGGAATAGGCAAGAGATGTGCGAAAAGTGCGAAAGGTAGGGGGGCCCCATATCTAAATACAAAAACTCCAGATAGTCTTCCCCAAAAAAAAATAAAAAAGGGGGGAGGAAAAAAAATTTGGAATGTGATGGACTGGGTTAATAAATTACTGGGAGGAGCTGGGGTCTTGGTCCATGTTGGAACCAATGACAGAATACATGGAAGGTGGAGGCTCCCTAAGAATCAATTTAAAGAACAAGGCTGCAAGTTGAAGAGAATGACCTCTAAGGTGATATCTGAAATATTGCTTGTTCCATGCACAACTCAGGAAAGACAAGGGAAGATTAGAGAGCTAAATGCATAGCTGTCAGGGCTGGGCTCAGCCCTTCCTTCTTTGAGCTGGCTGCTCAGCTGTCAGCTAATTGCCAACTCCTATCTCTCTCCACAGTTACTCAGCTGTTGATGATCCTGCTCGTCAGTCCTGCCTACTTGAGCCGTCCAGTCCAGAGGAGCTCTGCCTTCGCCTTGGTCACATCACAAGAAACTCCTGAGTTCCTGTTTAAAGACTGGATTTGCTGACATCCCTTCTGGCTCCAGATCCTGCTTGCTGTTCCACTACTTTGATCCCTGACTTCTGGCTTGGCTGACTATCTGTTCCAGTTACTGAACTTTGGCTATGTTTTGACTACATTTGTTCTTTTTACTTTTATTATTAAACAAGTGTGATTTAACTGTACTTCTGTCTCGGTCTGATTTCATGGTTTGTGTCATTAGGCGAAGGCCATGAATTCAGATGCAGTCAATCCACTTGTTAGTAATATTTTTTCCAGATTGGATGAACTAGATCACTGCATGGATCAGTTTGCCATGGCGTTACAAATGCTCCTGAGTCGCACGGCTCACCTGGAATCTCCCACTGTGGCTGCCCCGATACAACCTATGTTGCAGGCCGACCCTGCTGCTGCTCCAGTCTCTGTGCAGGCATCCGCTTCGAGTATTACCTCTGTTAGAGGTATGTCTGGTTCCGCTACGCTTCCCCAGCAATTTGGGGGCGATCCAGTCCAATACAGAGGGTTTCTCAACCAGGTTGAGATATACTTTGAGATGCTGCCCCAGGTGTTTCCCACAGACAGAAACAAAGTAGGTTTTGTGATATCTTTGCTTTCTGAGAGAGCCTTGGCCTGGCCAAACCCTATATGGGAGACGCAAAAACCTGTTGTCTTGAGTTACCCTGAGTTTGTGGCTTTGTTTAAAAGGGTATTTGAAGTTCCCGCACGCTCCGCTTCTGCTGCCAAGTGCCTCATGTCCATCGCACAGAGTATGAGAACTGTTGCCGACTACGCCATTGAATTCCGTACTCTGGCAGCAGAGGTTGCGTGGAACAATGAGGCCCTCATGGCTGCTTTTTCTCCTGGTCTTTCAGATACCATCAAGGATGAGATAGCAGCCCGAGATATAGCCACTGAGGTGGAGAAGTTGATCGCGTTTGCCATCCTCATTGACTCTAGACTCAGAGAAACATTCTCTTTTAAGGAGCGCTTGCGGAAGCCTCCTGTACGTTTGTCTTCGAGCTTTGCAGTCCCACCCATGCCTCCCTCACCTCCCATGCTCCTGGTACCGAGTTGGGCAGTGAAGGTGAACCCATGCACTTGGGTTTCAAGCGTCTCTCTGCGGATGAGAGAGCCTTTAGGAGGAGGGAAAGATTGTACCTTTATTGTGGCCAGGCAGGTCACTTTTTGAAGTCCTGTCCTACCCGTCCAGGGAACGCCTGAACCTTGAGGTCCTGTCACGGTCAGACCTTAGGTGGCGTTGTGTCATCCCCAGTTATCCAGAAGGATAAGCCCCTGGTTTCGGTCACCCTTTCTTGGACTGAGTCGTCCTTTGAGATACAGGCTTTAATCGACTCTGGGGCTGCAGGCTTGTTCATTGATGCTGCCTTTGTATCGAAGCACTCGATTCCGCTGCAGCTGCGTGACACTCCACTTGCCATTGAGGCTCTTGATGGGAAACCTCTACAGCCTGCCCATGTGACTCATGAGACGGTTCCGTTGTCCATTTCTGTCCATTTCTGTCGGGGCTCTTCACTATGAGATAATCCAATTCCAAGTTATTTCCTCACCCAAGTTTCCACTGGTTATTGGTTATCCTTGGTTACGGAGGCACAACCCCTCTTTTGATTGGCTCCATGTTGAGGTTCTCTCCTGGTCACCACAATGCAGTGAGACATGCTTCCAGAAGGTAGCCAAGGTCCTGTGCATCTCTTCACTCTCCTCCCTGCCGGAGGAGTACCGCGATTTTAGCGATGTCTTTGACAAAGGTCAAGCCGGTAGTTTGCCTCCACACCGGCTATACCCCCTCATGGCCGGGTTTACCCTTTGTGTCGGTCTTGGAGGATAAGGCCATGGAGGAGTATGTTGCAGACGCACTTTCTTGAAGTTTCATCCTCGTCTCCTGCTGGTGCTGGCTTCTTCTTTGTGAAGAAGAAGAGTGGTGAACTGAGACCTGATTATAGGGGTCTCAATCCTTTCACGATTAAGAATGCCTATCCGATTCCGTTGATTACAGAGTTATTTGACTCAAGGGAGCAACGGTTCTCATGAAGCTTGATTTGAGAGGGGCATGCAATCTTGTGAGGATTAAGGAGGGCGACGAGTGGAAAACTGCGTTTAATACCAGAACAGGCCATTATGAGTACCTCGTAATGCCTTTTGGCCTTTGTAACGCCCCGGCAGTTTTCCAGGTAGTTATTAACAATGTCCTTCAAGATTTGTTGCAGTTATGTGTGGTGATTTATCTCGATGATATCCTCATATTTTCCAAGTCCCTGGAGAGCCACCACACAGATGTCTCTCGTGTGCTTCAGAAACTAAGAGAGAACAATCTCTATTGTAAACTGGAGAAGTGTGAGTTCCATCGTGAACAGGTTAAATTCCTGGGCTATGTCATTTCCATTGCTGGTTTTTAGATGGACCCAGAGAAACTTTCGGCGGTCCTACAGTGGCCCCAACCCATGGGTTTACGTCCTCTGCAGCGTTTCCTGGGCCTTGCCAACTATTATCGGAAGTTTATTCGTAACTTCTCGTCTTTAGTCAAGCCCCTGACTGATATGACCAGACAGGCCGGTAACCAACAGAGTTGGTCTCCGGAGTCCATGAAGTCTTTTGAGAGTCTGAAGGCTGCCTTTTTTTCTGCTCCTCTGTTAGCACATCCTGATCCTACGTTACCTTTTATCCTTGAGGTTGATGCTTCTGAGACTGGAGTTGGTGCCCTTCTGTCTTAACGTCCTACCTCTGAGAGCGCTATGCATCCTTGTGGCTACTTTTCCAAGAAATTGTCACCTGCGGAGTGCAATTACGAGATTGGTGACAGAGAGCTGTTGGCGATCATTTTAAGGCTGCCTTTGTTTCTGCTCCTGTGTTGGCACATCCTAATCCTACGTTAACTTTTATCCTTGAGGTTGATGCTTCTGAAACTGGTGTTGGCGCCCTTCTGTCTCAACGTCCTACCTCTGAGAGCGCTATGCATCCTTGTGGCTACTTTTCCAAGAAATTGTCACCTGCAGAGTGCAATTATGAGACATCTCCTCGAAGGTACCACTGTGCCAGTTCTCATTCTTACTGACCATAAGAATCTCACATTCTTGTCTGAGGCTAAACGCCTCTCTCCCAGAAGGGCGCGATGGGCTTTTTTCTGGTCAAGTTTCAATTACATTGTCTTATTTTTACCCGGTACTAAGAATGTAAGGGCTGATGCCTTGTCACGACAATTTTCCTTCACTTCCAAGTTGGAGTCGGTTCCTGTGATTCCTCCTGATCATATTCTGACTACAGTTCGCACCAGTCTCACTTCTCCTTTGGGTGACAAAATTCTTGCTGCTCAGGTCCATGCTCCTCCTGAGAAACCTTGTGACCGCTGCTTTTTCCCAGAGAGTCTCCGTACTGCCGTGCTCCAGACTTACCATTCTCCCAAGGCAGCTGACCACCCTGGGAAGAATCAATTAGTTTGGGCCATTTCCCAACAATTCTGGTGGCCTAGTCTACGTGCTGATGTAACTGCCTTCATAGCTGCCTGTTCCATGTGTACTCAGAGTAAGACTCCACGACACCTTCCAGTGGGCCTCCTACAACCCATACCCAGTGAAGAGAGGCCCTGGACCCACCTGTCTATGGATTTTATTGTGGAGTTACCCAACTCCCAAGGCAACACTGTTATCCTTATGGTGGTTGACCGGTTCTCAAAGATGTGTCATTGTATCCAACTTAAGTAGTTGCCCACTTCTAAGGAACTGGCTTCCATTTTTGCTCGGGAGATCTTTCGCTTACATGGGCTACCCAAGGTGATTGTCTCGGACAGGGGTATTCAGTTTGTGTCCCGGTTCTGGCGAGCCTTTTGTGCACAGTTGGGAATTCAGCTTGCTTTATCCTCTGCGTATCATCCACAGTCTAATGGGGCCGCAGAACGAGCCAATCAGTCCTTGGAGCAATTCCTATGTTGCTATATTTCTGGCCATCATAACAACTGGTCAGACCTATTACCATGGGCAGAGTTTGCTCACAACAGTGCCTTGAATTCTGCTTCCGGATTGTCCCCGTTTATGGCGAATTATGGTTTCCAACTTTCCATGTTGCCTGACTCATTTGTTCTGCAGAGTATTCCTGCATTAGAGGAGCATCTCCGTGGTCTTCGTTCCACTTGGGCACAAGTCCAGGAGGCTTTGCTTCATGCTAATGATAGGTACAGACTCCATGCCGACTGCAGACGCCTGCCTGTGCCTTCCTACCAGGTGGGGACAGGGTCTGGCTGTCATCTCACAACCTCCGACTTTGTGTTCCCACACTGAAGTTCGCACCTCGGTTTATTGGGCCTTTCCGTATTCTTTGCAGGATTAACCCAGTGGCTTACGCATTAGACCTTCCCTCTAATATGCATTTTTTGAATGTATTTCATGTCCCCTTATTAAAACCTTTGGTCTGCAACCGCTCTACCACCTTGGTGCCACGTCCTTACTCTGTACAGGTTGAGAACCATGAGGAGTATGAAGTACAGTCCATTGTTGACTCCCGTAGGTTCCGTGGGCGCATACAGTACCTGGTGCATTGGAATCGGTACGGTCCGGATGAACGCTCTTGGGTCTCATCCTCGGATGTACATGCCACTGTCCTCCTCTGTGATTTCCATAGACGGTTTCCCCTCAAGGCTGGTGGTCCTCCGAGGGGGAGGGCTCATTGAAAGGGGGTACTGTCAGGGCTGGGCTCAGCCCTTCCTTCTCTGAGCTGGCCGCTCAGCTGTCAGCTAATTGCCAGCTCCTATCTCTCTCCACAGTTACTCAGCTGTTGATGATCCTGCTCCTCAGTCCTGCCTACTTGAGCCGTCCAGTCCAGAAGAGCTCTGCCTTCGCCTTGGTCACATCACAAGAAACTATCTCTTGCATTCCTGTTTAAAGACAAGCTTTGCTGACATCCCTTCTGGCTCCAGATCCTGCTTGCTGTTCCACTAGTTTGATTCCTGACTTCTGGCTTGGCTGACTATCCGTTCCGGTTACTGAATTTTGACTACTTTTGTTCTTTTTACTTTTATTATTAAACAAGTGTGATTTAACTGTACTTCTGTCTCGGTCTTATTTCATGGTTTCTGACAATAGCTAAAGACCTGGTGTAAGAGGAAGGGATTTGGGTTTCTAGAGCACTGGGCTGACTTTTCATTGGGTACAACCTTTATGCTAAAAATAGTCTGCACCTAAATGAAAGGGAAGGCTGGAGGAGTATTTAAACTAGGTTTGAGGGGAAATTAGATTATAATGGGGCAGACGGGTCAGACAGGGGTCAGTCCCTATTGGTGGGTGGAATGGGGAAAGATGGGTGAGGGCTATGGCAGGGGATAAGAAGGTTCACATGTTACAAACAACCATTAGAAATGGTTCTATTTGCACTTAAATAAAAAAAAAAAATATGCGTGTGCATAATGTGACAATGAATTAAGGTGTTTGTTCACCAATGCCAGAAGTCTGCCAAGCAAAATAGGTGAGTTGGAAGCTTTATGCACATGATTTAATTGGTATTGCTAAATCTTGGCTTCATTCTTGACATGACTAGGCTATTAATATTCCTGGCTATGCTCTCTTTTGGAGAGACAGGGTAAAACGGAAAGTTGGTGGAGTCGGTCTATGTGAGAAGTGGTCTCAAAGGAGTGTGAAAAATAACCTAGTTGATGGAGAGGGTGATGAGGCTAAAGCATTATGGATAGAACTGCACATGGGTGTGTGTACTACAAAGGTAATCATTGGGGTTTGTTGTAGGCTACCCAGTGTTAATGAGGAGGTGGAGACTCAGCTCCTTGCACACATAGAAAGGGCTGCAATGGCTGGCACAGTGATGATAATGGGGGATTTTAATTACCCGGAAACTGACTGGAGTAATGGCACTGCAGGAACATTTAAATGGAAAAAATTTATAAACCTATTACAAGACAATTTTATGGTACAGTTCATAGTGGCCCCCAATTAGGAATGATGCTCTGCTGGACCTGGTAATCTCAAACCATGCAGAACGTATTACTAGGTTCCTATAAAAGAACATCTGGGTAGCAGTAACCATAACATGATTTCATTTAATGTTAGCTGTAAATAACAAGCACATACTGGAAAAATAAAAACACTTAACTTTAAAGCAGCGTTCCACCCAGAAATGGAACTTCCGCTGATCTGGTTCCTCCCCCCTCCGGTGTCACATTTGGCACCTTTCAGGGGTGAGCAGATCCCTGTCTAATACAGGTATTTGTTCCCACTTCTGGTGAAAGAGTACCGCAGAATCCACGGCGAACAACGCCATGTCCGGCCCTTCCTCTGTTCCCCCCCGCTGTCTTATGGGAGAGACACATGTCCAGGCCCGGACTGGGACAAAAAATAGGCCCGGGCATTTTAGACCATGGCATATTTACTGGGAGGCACGAAGAGCATGGGGGGTGGGTGGAAAACACGGGGGAGTGTGGAGAGCACTAGGGGGGGCGGAGAGCACTAGGGGGGCCAGAGAGCACAGAGGGTGAAGAGCACGGGGGTGGAGAGCACAGGGGGGCTCGGAGAGCACTGAGGGGGATAGGGACCACGGGGGGCCGGAGAGCACAAGCAGGGGCAGAGAACACAGGAGGTGAAGAGCACAGGGGGGGCAGAGAGCACAGAGGGGCTGGAGAGCACTGGGGGGGTCGAAGAGCACTGAGGGGGTGGGGACCACGGGGGCTGGAGAGTACAAGCAGGGGCAGAGAACACGGGAGGTGAACAGCACATGGGGGCGGAGAGTACAGGGGGGGCAGAGAGCACAGAGGGGCTGGAATGCATAGGGGGGCCTGAGAGCACTGGGAGGGGCTGGAGAGCCCTGGGGGGCCGGAGAGTGAAGGGGGGGCTGATGAGCACAGGGGGGCCTGAGAGCACTGAGATGGGGCTATGAGCACTAGGGGGGACCTGGAGAGCACGGAGGGCTGGAGAGCACTGGGGGGCCAGAGAGTACAGGGGGGCTGATTTGCAATGGGAGGGGCTGGAGAGCTCTGGGGGGGCCGGAGTGTACAGGGGCTGGAAAGCACTGGGGGGATTTGGTGATCACTGGGGGGGCCTGGAAAGCAGTGGGGGAGCCTGAGAGCATGGGGGGGTGCACCTGAGAGCATGGTGGGAACCTGAGATCACTAGGGGCAGTAGAAAGAAGCTGGATGGGAGAAACAGCTGCATACACAGTAGAAGAATCCATGTATTTATTTTTCTCCTACAGCCTCTGAATGCCCATGGGAGGGAAAGAATGGGAAGCAGGCATTCAGAGACTGTAGGAGAAAAATAAAAAGATAGATTCTTTTACTGTGTATGCAGCTGCTCTTCATATCCAGGCACACGCATGGGGAGCCACACTCACTTTCCCTCTGTCTGGCAGCCGCGTCTTGCGTAGATCCCCTCCCTCTTTATGGGTCACAGGTAACGTGATCTGTAGTCTTGGCCCCCCGGCCGAATGGTAATGGTGGCCAGCCGGCCAGCCAGCCAGCCGCGAAGAGGCCGTGTGAGCGGCGGGGGGCTCAAGGAGCAGCTCAGCTGCCTTGGCCCCACAAGCACATGTGGCCCGGCGGTCCCCAGCCCACCGGCAAGTGCCCAGTGTGCCCTATGGCTAGTCCGGGCCTGCACAGGTCCCAGAAGACAGCAGGGACCATTCAGAACACGCAGCACGACTCACACATGTGCAGTAGGGAACCAGGCTGTGAAGCAGAAAAGGCTCCTCTTCCTGATTCCCTTACTGAAGATGCCAGCGCCTCCACCTGGAGCCGAGGGACGGGTCGGCTTCGGGTAAAGGCCATCGCGGGTGCCGTGGACAGGTAAGTGTCCTTATTTTAAAAGTCAGCAGCTGCAGTATTTGTAGAATCTAGGATAGAAAAGGACCTGGGGGTCCTAGTAGATGATTGGCTCAGCAATGGCAAGCTGCTGCTAACAAAGCAAACAGAATATTAGCATACATTAAAAAGGGGATTAAATCCAAGGATAAAGCGATAATTCTCCCACTCTACAAGACTCTACCGGCCTCACCTGGAGTATGCTATCCAGTTCTGGGCACCAGTCCTCAAAAAGGATGGGTCTGGAGGATATTGGTTGTGAAGAAAGGTTGCGAGCACTGAACTTATTCTCTCTGGAGAAGAGATGCTTGAGAGGGGATATGATTTCAATTTACAAATACCATACTGGTGACCCCACAATAGGGATAAAACCTTTTTGCAGAAGAGAGTTTAACAAGACACGTGGCCACTCATTAAAATTAGAAGAAAAGAGGTTTAACCTTAAACTGTGTAGAGGGTTCTTTACCGTTATGCAGTGTACACACGATCGGACATTCCGACAACAAAATCCTGGATTTTTTTCTGACAGATGTTGGCTCAAACTTGTCTTGCATACACACGGTCGCACAAATGTTGTCGGAAATTCCGAACATCAAGAACGCGGTGACGTACAACACGCAATTTTGTGCGTTGGCATTGTGTAGACACGTTTGGAATTTCCAACAACGGATTTTGTTGTCGGAAAAATTGAGAACCAGCCCTCAAATTTTTGTTGTCGGAAATTCCAAGAACAAATGTCGGATGGAGCCTACACATGGTCGGAATTTCTGTCAACAAGCTCACATCGAATATACGTTGTCGGAAATTCCAACCGTGTGTACGCGGCATAAGAGCGGCAAGGATGTGGAATTCCCTTCCACAGGTGGTGCTTTTAGCTGGGGGCATCATTAGTTTCAAAAACTATTAGATAAGCACCTGAACAACTGCAACATACAGGGATATACAAAGTAATACTGACATATAATCACACACATAGGTTGGACTCGATGGACGTGTCTTTTTTCAACCTCACCTACTATGTAACTATGTAGCTGCTGACTTTTAATCTTTTTTTTTTCGGCGAAACTCCGCTTTAAGAGAGCAAATTTTCCAAGGATAAGGCTGCTCTCCAAGACTTAGACTGGAAGGGAATATTGGCATTGAAGAACACAGAACAGAAATGGGAATTCTTCAAAAAGACTGTATGTGAACTAACTGCAAAGTATATTCCCATGGGCAACAAGTTTAAAAGGCTCAAATTAAAACCTATGTGGCTCAAGGCCAAAGTTAAAAAAGCAATAAGTAATAAAAAACTGCTTTTAAAAAATATAAAAATGAATGAACACTTATGTAGTTTAAATGTTACAAAGAATATAATAGAATATATGTAAAAAGGAAATCAAGGCCACAAAAAATTCAAAACGGACAGATTGCAAAAGATAGTAGGACAAAGCCCCCAAAATTCTTCAAATATAATAATAGTAAAAAGGTCAGGTCTGACCCTTTCCAAATTAATCTGGAGTGGGTGACTGGAGACAAAGAGAAGGCAAATTTATTAACCAATTAAGGACCGAGCCTCTTTCTGTGATTTGTTGTTTACAAGTTAAAAACAGTTTTTTGTGCTAGAAAATTACTTAGAACCCCCAAACATTATACATTTTAAACATTTATGTCATATACCCTATAGAATAAAATAGCGGTCATTGCAATACTTTCTGTCACACCGTATTTGCGCAGCGGTCTTACAGGTGCACTTTTTTTGGAAAAAATACACTTTTTTGAATTGAAAAATAAGACAACAGTAAATTTAGCCTATTTTTTTTTTTAATATTGTGAAAGATAATGTTACACCGAGTAAATTGATACTCAACATGTCACGCTTCAAAATTGTGCCCGCTCGTCGAATGGCGACAAACTTTTACCTTTAAAAATCTCCATAGGCGAGGTTTAAAAAATTCTACAGGTTGCATGTTCTGAGTTACAGAGGAGGTCTAGGGCTAGAATTATTGCTCTCGCTCTACTGATCGCGGCAATACCTCACGTGTGTGGTTTGAACACCATTTTCATATGCGGGAGCTACTCACGTATGCGTTCGCTTCTGCACGCGAGCTCGGTGGGACGGGGAGCATTTAGAATTTTTTTTTCTTATTTATTTTACCTGTTATTTTTTATTTTTACACTTTTCTTTAAAAAAAAATTGTGTCACTTGTGTTCCTATTACAAGGAATGTAAGCATCCATTGCAATAGAAAAAAAGCATGACAGGACCTCTTAAATATGAGATCTGGGGTCAAAAAGACCTCAGATCTCATATTTACACTAAAATGCAATAAAAAAAAATAAAAATAAAATTTTGTCTTTTGAAAAAAAATAAAATAAAAAATGGGCCTTTAAGAGCTACGGTATGGAGACAGGTGGGGGCCATCTTCCCCTCGCTCGTCTCCATACCACACACGGAAGAGGACCCGATCACCTCCACTGCTGCTGACGGCTCCGCTAAGAGGCAGAGGGCACCGGAGAGCAGCGGGGGGCCCTCTCCTGCCGCCGACAAAAGCAATCTTGCGGCAAATCCGCCACAGAGACCACTATTATCGGAAACCAGACCGCCCGCTGAAGAAGAGAATACTGGGCTTATGGCAGCTAGCTGCTGCCATAACAAAGATATCCCTCTTCAAACAGCCAATATATATCGGCGTGCGGCGGTCCAGAAGTGGTTAATCACTGTGTATGCAAAGGAGCATGGGGGAGCTCATGTTCATAATGGGGATGGTAGTGACACAGCCCCAAATTATCCACAAAATATATATGGTCCAGAAATATTTAGACAAAATAAAGGTGAATAAAGCACCTGGACCAGATGGCATACACCCACGGATCATAAAAGAAATGAGCTCTGTTATTTCAAAGCGATTGTTCCTAATTTTTACAGCATTTTAATGATTGGATTAGTACCCCTGGATTGGCATAAGGCCAACGTGGTGCCTATATTTAAAAAGCGGTCAAAGTCTTTACCAAGTAACTATATACTTGTTAGTTTAACTTCTATAGTTGGGAAGATACTGGAGAGTTTAACCACTTGACCACTGGGCACTTAAACCCCCTTCCTAACCAGACCAATTTTCAGCTTTCGGTGCTCTCACACTTTGAATGACAATTACTCAGTCATACAACACTGTACCCATATGAAATTTTTGTCCTTTTTTTTACACAAATAGAGCTTTCTTTTGGTGGTATTCAATCACCGCTGGGTTTTTTTTTTTGCGCTATAAATCAAAAAAGACTGAAAATTCGATTACAAAAAAAAAAAAATTATTTGTTTCTGTTAAAATTTATTGCAGAGTATTGGCAAATATTGGCAGAGTATTGGCGAGTATTGGCAGAGTATTGGCGAGTATTGGTAGAGTATTGGCGAGTATTGGCTGAGTATTAGCGAGTATTGGCAGAGTTTTGCAGAGTATTGGCAGAGTATTGCAGTGTTGCAAAGTATTGGCAGAGTATTGCACAGTGTTGCAGAGTATTGCACAGTGTTGCAGAGTATTGGCAGAGTATTGCACAGTGTTGCAGAGTATTGCACAGTGTTGCAGAGTATTGACAGAGTAATGCACAGTGTTGCAGAGTATTGCACAATGTTGCAGAGTGTTGCACAGTGTTGCAAAGTATTGCACAGTGTTGCAGAGTATTGGCAGAGTATTGCACAGTGTTGCAGAGTATTGCACAGTGTTGCCGAGTATTGGCAGAGTATTGCACAGTGTTGCAGAGTATTGGCAGAGTATTGCACAGTGTTGCAGAGCATTGCAGATTACTGACACTGAGCAGCGCTGTGGGCACTAAACATCCAGCCCACAGCACTGCTGCAATCTCTCCCCCTCTCCCTTTGCACTTTACCCATCAGTACAGAGAGGGGAGGGAGGAACCGGCGTCATGACGTGACGCCGGTTTTTTTACAAGTGATCGCTCTGTCATTTAACGGAACGATCATGTGGTAAATGGCTGCGATCAGCGGCTATTTACCATGATCCGTGATGACCCGGCGGTCACAGATGTTCCTGGGTGCGCATCCCAGGGGGCGCGTGGGAGCAACATTCTGGAATGACGTCCCACGGACGTCCACCCAGAATAAGCCGACTGCACTGTAGCCGCCTTTCGGCTATGGCCCGGTCGGCAAGTGGTTAATAAAACGCCACATAGATGAGTTGGATAAAAATATTTTAAGAATAGACAGCATGGATTCATGAAAGACAGAAGTTGACAGATGAATCTGATTTCTTTTTATGAGGCGGTAAGTAAAACCTAAGTAAAAGAGTAGCTGTGGACATGGCATACTTGGATTTTGCAAAAGCGTTTGACAGTTCCTCACACATGGCTAATGTGGAAAGTAATGTCTACATGCTTGGGAAAACGGATAGTTTATAAACGGATAGAAAACTGACTAAAAGACGGTATTCAGAGAATAGTGATTAATGATTCATACTCTGAATGGTCTTGGGTTGTTGGTGGTGTACCCCAAGGTTCAGTGTTGGGACCCTTACTTTTCAATATATTTATAAATAATACAGGGTCTGGGTTCAAAAGTACAATTTCAGTCTTTGCAGATGACACCAAGCTATGCTGTGAAATAACGTCTTTACAGGACAACTCCAACTTAAAGCTAACCTCAGTGCACTGTTTATTTGGGTAACTATGTGGCAAATGAGGTTTAATGTTGATAAATGTAAAGTTATGTACTTGGGGGCTAAAAAATTTCATGCATCATACATACTTAGGGGAGTACAACTAGGGGAGTCAATGGTGGAGAAGGATCTGGGTGTAGATCATAAGCTTAAAAATGGCATGCAATGCCAAGCTGCGGTTTCCAAAGCGAGCAAAATCCTTTCTTGTATTAAGAGAGGTATGGACTCCAGAGAGAGAGAGAGAGTTATCATTTACTCCTGTACAAATCATGGGTAAGACCTGGAATCTGGAATATGCAGTTCAGTTTTGGGCACCAATTCTTAAAAAGAATATCAGGGAACTGGAGAAAGTGCAGAGAAGGGCAACCAAACTGATAAGAGGCATGGAGGATCTCAACTATGAGGAAAGATTAGAGGAACTGAATTTATTCTCTCTTAAGAAGAGGAGATTAAGGGGAGATATAAACAATATGTATAAATACATA
Source organism: Aquarana catesbeiana (assembly GCF_042186555.1). Lineage (NCBI taxonomy): Eukaryota > Metazoa > Chordata > Amphibia > Anura > Ranidae > Aquarana > Aquarana catesbeiana. The sequence continues at coordinate 692,598,544 of NC_133325.1, read as the reverse complement.
AGTGGTCCATATAGTGAACTTGGTGTTGAGTTATTCTCTTTAAGATCATCACAGGGTACAAGGGGGCACTCTTTACGTCTGGAGGAAAAGAGATTTATTTCCAAATACAGAAAAGTTTCTTCACAGTAAGAGCTGTGAAAATGTGGAATAGACTCCCTCAAGAGGTGGTTTTGTCCTGCTCAGTGGACTGCTTTTAAAAAGGCCTGGATTATTTCCTAAATGTCCATAATATAACTGGATACTAACATCTATAGTTAAAGTTGATCCAGGGAATATCCAATTGCCTCTTGGGGAATCAGGAATAATTTTTTTCCTCTGTTGGATCAAATTGGGTCATGCTTTGCTGAGGTTTTTTACTTCCTCTGGATCAACTGTAGGCATAGGATTGTATAAAACATTTATTTCTCTTTTATTGGTTGAACTAAATTGACTTTTTTCAACCAGGCTAATTATTTAAAAACAAAAACAATACACAATAAAAGGACCACGACAGAATAACAAAAAGCGAATTAAACAAACCAAACAAATTACAACAGTAAAGAGCTTACACGCTATATTTGTTAGGATTAAGTTCACCTGCTGGTGGCACTATCCTGTTCTGGGCTGTATGCTGCAGCTCCAGTGTTCACCAGCAGGTGTCTCCCAGGAGCCAGCAGGCTGTGGGAATCAGGCAAATTAGTGTTCAGCTGCCAAGGAGCTACTTAGGGCTGCTCCTCCCTTCCCCTGGCGCGTCACAATTCTGATCCCTTCCTTGATACCAGTTTGTTCCTGATTGCCAGATCCAGCGTGCACTCCTCTGCCTTGCTTCTGCCCCCCTCTGCCTAGCTCCTGCTTTAGTTCACAGCCTTGTTCTCCTCTACCCTGCATTCCCTCTACCCTTAGCAGTATATTGTATACGTATATTTGTATTTCATTAGTAGGTAGATTTATTAGTTATTCTGGTTCTTCTGCATTGGGGGCTTGGTTCTTGTTTGTCTTTGGAGTTGTTCATCACTTATATATCACCTTAAAGATATATTCTTTGATTGTTTGGTCTCAGCTCCCTTGTGTAGCTACATGTCTGGTCTCTTTAGCTGCTGATCCCTGACATAATCATGACGCCCACCAAAGACCAGATCGGCTACACTTGGGAACTGGGAACCAGTTGCTTTGGATTTTTGCTTTTCCTTTGTCAAGATGTTTAGAGTAAAGGTTATATGCAGTGTGCAACTTGCAGTACAGGATAAGGATTTTTGTCATTCACTTTGGCAGGATCTCATTGAGGAGGAGCTGCTGGGAAGTATTCTGACAGCACATGCTGTTGAGCTGTTGAGGGCAGATTTTCACTTAGGGAAGTACAACCTTTGATTCAGGTCTGTTCTGAGCTACTATTTCAGTTTACCTCTCAGGGCCATGATGTTTTCACCCCTCCATTTACTATGTACCAGGCTGGATTTTTGGGATGGTTGCTGAAAAATTGTGCAGGTTCTTTTTTCCAGCAGTATTTAGCCTATTTACAACAGGTGGTGTTGGACTGTATTGCTGCTGTGCACTGTTTTATTGAGCAATGTGAGCAAGGGAGAGACAAACTGACTTTAGTTCACCCTCTGCTACAAGCTTGGTCAGAGATCATATCCCCAGTGCTAGATGAGTCACATAAAGTCAGATCTGCTGCTAAAGATCAAAAATCTGTTTCTCTGTTACCCTTAGCAACCTCTGCTGCTACTGAGCGTTCCTTACTTCCTGTAGATCAGTACCCTGCCACCAGTAACCCCACTTCCTCTGTATGTAATCCATTGGAAGCTCCCCCTGCAGTACCATTTCCCATAGCAACATCTCAGGCCTCTTCCTGAACTTCTGCTACTCTTCCCTCTATTTCCCCCACTACTGTTATGACCTTCCCATCAGCAGTACACTCTGGCCAGCATATTGCAACTATGTGCAGGACTCCAGTATCCAAGCTCAAAAAGAAACAAAACTTTTCTCCTGCTCTTACAACTCTGCCCCTATCTGTGTTGCCTGCTGCTGGTGCCCAGTCCCTCTCCATGCTGATGACTGCTGCTAATGATGCCCAGTCCCTCTCCATGCTGATGACTACTGCTGATGGTGCCCAGTCCTCCTCCATGCTGATGACTGCTGCCAATGCAATCCAGTCCTCCTCCATGCTGATGACTGCTGCTAATGCGATCCAGTCCTCCTCCATGCTGATGACTGCTACCGATGCAATCCAGTCTTCATCCATGCTGATGACTGCTGCTGATTCGATCCAGTCCTCCTCCATTCTGATGACTGCTGTCGATGCGATTCAGTCCTCCTCCATGCTGATGACTGCTGCTAATGCGATCCAATCCTCCTCCATGCTGATGACTGATACCGATGCAATCCAGTCTTCATCCATGCTGATGACTGCTGCTGATTCAATCCAGTCCTCGTCCATTCTGATGACTGCTGTCGATGCGATCCAGTCCTCCTCCATGCTGATGACTGCTGCTAATGCGATCCAGTCCTCCTCCATGCTGATGACTGCTACCAATGCAATCCAGTCTTCATCCATGCTGATGACTGCTGCTGATTCAATCCAGTCCTCCTCCATTCTGATGACTGCTGTCGATGCGATTCAGTCCTCCTCCATGCTGATGACTGCTGCCGATGTGATCCAATCCTCCTCTCTGCTGATGACTGCTGCCGATGTGATCCAATCCTCCTCTCTGCTGATGACTGCTGCCGATGTGATCCAGTCCTCCTCCATGCTGATGACTGCTACCCAGTCTGGTGCCCGCTGCCCAGTCGGTTGATCCGGTGCCCACTCCTGAGCCGGATGATCTGGTGCCCGTTGCCCAGCCTGTTGATTCCAGGGTCACTGCCCCACTGGACTATGCTGATTCCGGGGCCGCCGACCTACTGGACTATGCTGATTCTGGGGCTGCCACCCCGCTGGACTATGCTGATTCCGGGGCTGCTGCCCAGCTGGACTCCGTTGACTTGGTTAAATTCCACCTAGCCAGTTTTGGGACCCCGGTGGCAGGGTCCTCACCAAGCTTCCAGACATTGGCAGCGGGGTGCCCAGTCGGCTTGCAGACCCTAGTGGTGGAGCATTATGGAGTGTCCGGAGGCCACTCCCTAATGGGGAATCTGTTAGGATTAAGTTCACCTGCTGGTGGCACTATCCTGTTCTGAGCTGCTTGCTGCAGCTCCAGTGTCCACCAGCAGGTGTCTCCCAGGAGCCAGCAGGCTGTGGGACTCAGTCAAATTCGTGTTTAGCTGCCGGGGGGCTACTTAAGGCTGCTCCTCCCTTCCCCTGTTGCATCACAATTCTGATCCCTTCCTTGCTACCAGTTTGTTCCTGATTGCCAGATCCAGCCTGCACTCCTCTGTCTTGCCCTTTTCCCCTCTGCCTAGCTCCTGCTTTAGTTCCCAGCCTTGATCTCCTCTACCCTGCATTCCCTCTACCCTTAGCAGTATATTGTATATATTTGTATTTCATTAGTAGTTAGATTTATTAGTTATTCTGGCACTTCTGCATTGGGGGTTTGGTTCTTGTTTGTCTTTGGGGTTGTTCATGTTTGTTGTTTGCTGTGTTCATGGTTTGCTGTTTTTCACTGTAAATAATTATCATCTTAAAGATATATACTTTGATTGTTTGATCTCAGTTCCCTTGTGTAGCTACATGTCTGGTCTCTTTAGCCGCTGATCCCTGACAATATTGGAATCACATTAGCATGCACAGTAGATTAACAATATAATATACCAGCCCTCAAAATTTGCACTCGCCTACATGCATTTGGCAAGTAAACAAATGAGGAGGGCGAGTAATGACAGGGCTGTGCTATCACAGGAATGTATACCAAGTGCCCCTCTGCTGCGCACAGGCTCGCAACGCGGATATTTCAATTTATACAGTCAGCCGCCTAGGACCGCCCCTCTCCACCTCCTGCCACACATCCCCATCCAGGCTCGCAAGGTGTGCTGACCATTAGGCATGAAAGAGCCGCTGGGACCGCCCCCCTCCACCTCCGTTCTGCTGCACATCCCCGCCCAGACACACAGACCATGCACTGCACTATACATGTAAGAGCCGCCTGGGATCGCCTCCGTTCTGCACTTTCCCGCCCAGGCACACAGACTGTGCACTTCACCATTAAAGAGCCGCCTGGGACTGCCCCTCTCCACCTTCATTCTGCTGCACATCTAAGGAGCGGGGCAGTCCTAAGTGGGCAGGCTCAAGCGTCGCTCTGCCCTCAGTGTGCAGTGATGACTGACCCTTGTGGCTGCAGAATGGTAAATACAATGACAGTGTCCTGGAGGCATTGATGAAATGGGGGATTAAATAAGATGTGTGCTGGAAGGAAGGGGGGTAGGATTGAGAGCAAGCATGTGCTGGATGGGGGAGGGGGGTGGAATTAGAGGCATAGATATCATGGATGGGGAGGAGTGGTGGAATTGGAGGGCTGAATCATATCTATGCCTCCAATTCTACCCCCCCTCAATCCATGATATCTATGCCTCCAATTCCACCTTCACTCCCCTAATCTATCATATGGTATGATAGAATGGGGGCCAATGGTGGTGGAATTGGAGGCATAGATATCATGGATTGGGGAGAATATTGAAAGCAAAGATGTACAGGATTGGGGGGAGATTGGAGGCATAGATGCTCTGGAGAGGGGAGGTCAGAAGATGAGGTGTGGTGGTGGGTCGTTGGGAGAGGCGTTGGAGGCAGAGATATGCTGGGAAGAGGAATTAGAGGTAGGGGTGTACTGGGAGAGGCGTTGGAGGTAGGGATGTACTGGATGAGGCGTTGGAGGTAGGGATGTACTGGGAGAGGGGTTGGAGGTAGGGATGTACTAGAGAAGGTGTTGGAGGTAGGGATGTACTGGAGAAGGTGTTGGAGGTAGGGATGTACTGGGAGAGGCGTTGGAGGTAGCGATGTACTGGGAGAGGCATTGGAGGTAGGGATGTACTGGGAGAGGCGTTGGAGATAGGGATATACTGGGGGAGGCATTGGAGGTGGGGATGTATTATTATTATTATACAGGATTTAAATAGTGCCGACAGTTTACGCAGTGCTTTACAACATTAGGGCAGACAGTACAATTACAATACAATTCAATACAGGAGGGAATCAGAGAGCCCTGCTCATTAGAGCTTACAATCTAGGAGGGAGGGTCAAGTTATACAAAAGGGTAATTGCTGTGGGGGATGGAGAAAATAGTGCAGTTGTTAGATGGAAGCAGGATAGGCTTCTCTGAAGAGGAAAGTTTTCAGGGATCGCCTAAGAAGTGGATTAATTTGGAGACAGTCTGACAGATTAGGGTAGCGAATTCCAGAGGATCGGCGAGGCTCGGGAGAAGTCCTGGAGGCGGATATCGGAGGAGGTGATGAGGGAGCTAGAGAGCAGGAGGTCTTGGAAGGAATTTTGAGACTAGACTAGTGATGTAGCTGGGGGCAGAGTTGTGGATGGCTTTGTAACTTATTGCTAGTATTTTGAATTTAATTTGTTGGGCAAGTGGCAGCCAATGGAGGGATTGGCAGACAGGGGTAGCACACACTGTGCGATTTGTAAGGTGGATGAGTCTGGCAGCAGCATTCATGATGGACTGAAGGGGGATAGTCTATTTAAAGGTAAGCCAATGAGGAGAAAGTTGCAGTAGTCAAGGCTGGGATGTACTGGGAGAGGCATTGGAGGTAGGGATGTACTGGAGGAGGCGTTGGAGGTAGGGATGTACTTGAGCAGGCGTTGGAGGTAAGGATGTACTGGGAGAGGCACTGGAGGTAGGGATGTACTGGGAGAGGCGTTGGAGGTAGGCATGTACTGGGGGAGGCATTGGAGGTAGGGATGTACTGGAGGAGGTGTTGGAGGTATGGATGTACTGGAGGAGGCATTGGAGGTAGGGATGCACTGGGAGAGGCGTTGGAGGTAGCGATGTACTGGAGGAGGCATTGGAGGTAGGGATGTAATGGGGAGGCGTTGGAGGTAGGGATGTACTGGGTGTGGCGTTGGAGATAGGGATGTACTGGGGGAGGCGTTGGAGGTAGGGATGTACTGAAGGAGGTGTGGGTGTGTTTAGGGGCGGAATTAGGGGTGGGGCAGGGTAGGGTTTGAGTGGGGCAGCTGGTGGCGAGTAACTCTTAAGGCCTGGCTAGTAGTTCAGGACTTGATATTTTGAGCCCTGTAATGTACTATTGAGAGGGAAGGGTTGTATATAATGAATACCAAGACGCAAAATTGATTTGTTGTCACAGTCAGGGGTCAAAGAACAGTAGCTATAGCAGTAGAGAGGCTCCCACCAACCAGCTGGATAAGTACACAAGCAGGTCACTCTGGCAGATGACACAGGCTCATCTGAGGTAGGGGGTCTATGCACGAACCAATATTCACCAGAGTTTGCCTCACCAGGAGGTGAACAAGCCAGGGTCCAGTAGCATATAGCGGGTAGGGATCAAGCAGAAGGGTAGTCGGTAAACAATCCAAAGCTCGGTAACAAGCGGTTAAAAACAAGCAAAAGTGTAATTGATATACAAGCCAAAGTTTGGTAACTAGTGATAGTGGAGATAAGGACAGCTGTAAGTGCGCAAAGGAGCAAGATATCTGCTGAAGGGAGCACAATAATCTGGCAAACCCGAAGTGCAAAGGCACGGCATAAATAGGAGATTCATTGGAGGAACAAAGTTCAAGGTTCACCAGAAACAAGGTACAAGACAATATTATCCAAGGGTTCAGAAAAGTTGCTGTCCAGCATCTCAGGTGGCTCAGCAAGGAGAGTTACTGCTGAAGGCAGCCCAAGGTCATGGGTTCAGATCCCAGTCCTGACATTTGTTCATTCAAACCAAGGGGAGTAGTAGTTCTAAGTTTCACTTTGCAGGATTTGTTTGTCAGAATTGCCACCTCTAGGATTAGAGGTAGATTCTATTTAAAGGATAAGTTCAGTTTTCAAGAAAAAATAATAAATGCACATATTTATGTATGGAAAAAAGTGCATTTATCATTTTTTCCTGCAGAAGCCTGGAAAGCATTGCACGCGATCAGTGGATTAGGTTGTAATGTCTGCAGACAAGCTCTGCAGCTTTCTGCCTATATGGACTGTTTGTTTGAAAGCTACAGGGTTTGTGAATGAACTATGAAAGCACTCATCAGCGCCCTCTCAGTTCATTCTGAAGTACAAGCCATCAGCGTGGTCACTGATGGTACTTATAGTGCATTCTTTCATATGAATCTGTGAATGAATGACACAGCTGTGTGGGTGGAGCTCTGCATGGCCACGCTGTTTTTAAATTATATATATATTTAAATAATACTAATTTTTCAAAGTTACTTGATTGATTGTCTTGATATAAGAAACGTTTTCTGGGTCTACTTTTAGCACATTGTATGCTTGCTTTAGGATTATCTTGCTTTAACCTCTTTTAACCAAATAATTATGTTTTTTCTTTTAGCTACCAACTCAAATATTCTATCCCAGGGATGTCCAACCTTTGGACCTTCCTGGGCCACATTGGAAGAAGAGGAATAGTCTTGGGCCACACATAAAATTCACTAACAATAAGGATAGCTGGTGATCAGAAAAAAAGTCTGGCAGATTGATCACTGATATAGATAATGTACCTATCTGAGTAATAAAACCTAATTTCTTTGTAATATTTTTTATCATAAAAGAAAAAGAGGCAAACATAAAACTAGTACGATATTTGATATTGTTTTTGATAAAAAAAACACACCAATATATGGTTCAATGGATGTAGTAGCAATTTAGCAATTCTCAATGCATTCTCAAGATGCTCATCAGATATTTTGGTTCTAGTTTTGCTCTTCGTGTGCTTCATCCTTGAAAATAGTTGCTTACAAATATAGGTGCTGTCAAAAACTGATGGCATGAATAAGGTTTGATTGTGAAGAGCATAGACGTGTGCACGCCGCATGGGGTGTGCCTGGGCACACCCTAATCACCCCATGCTGTCTCCTGAGATCTGCCATGGGGCTGCTCTGAAATACTGCATCCAAGGAGCGTGTAGCCCATGCTGTCTGTGAAACCGTTTCAGATGCAGCACATCGTGAGGCTTGTCAGGGCCGCTCAGTATGTGATACTGTCATGTAATGTAATTACTTGCAGGGAGTCACAACTCAGCGGTGATGTCCAGGGTGGGCGGGACTGAACAGCTATCAAAAAACAAGAATTTTTCTTTGGCCACGTGTGTTTTCTCTAAGTGTAATCACATTTTTACAAAAAAATTGTACGTTTACGATTTTGTGTTGGGACACATTCATAGCCCTCTTGGATCGCATGCAGCCTGTGGGCCGAAGGTTGGACACCCCGTCCCTTCTCTTATACAATTACTCTTAGGGCCAGTTCACATCACAAGCTGTTGTCCAGTGTGTTTTTTTTCTGTAGCAAAAATATATGAAAAGTAGGTTATATGGTTTTCAGTGGAATAGTTCACACCAGTGCTTGCAGTTCCAGTGCGTTCCAGTTCCAGAAAAAAAGGTAGAACATGCTGCAATTTTCCTGCACTGGACTGTACTGGAGCGCTGTAAAACGCATCAAAAATGCACTCGACCACACCTAAATGCACCAAAAACGCACTGGAACACACATGTCCTTATATAAGGTTAAGAAAAAAGAGGAGAAAAAAATGCACTGGAACGCATCAAAAGCAGAAAAGCATCTGGAATGTACCCGGACTGCTTTTCTATGGTGTGAACTGGCCCTTAAACCAGAAATATGGTCCTGTAGGGATACCCTGAAACCATTGTCTAGGGTAGAAATTATAGGCACGTGAAATAATACTGCCAGTGGCTGGATTTCTAAAAAGAGTGGTTCCAATTGTATCATTATTTTTTTAAATCAAAAGATCCAAAAATTCAATTTGGTGGGCACTTAAAATAACAGGTTAAATTAATTGGGGGAAAAAATCAATAATGTTTGCAATAATTCATTTGTTTCAGACCAAAAGATAAAACTGACACTAATTGGCATAAATAAATAAATAAATAAAAAATACTGCACACTTGGATCATTGACTTGGATACCTGGATTGTAACAGATGTGCCATTCACCTCTATGAGGACTAGCCCCTTCGGACTTTTCATAACTAGGAGAGTTAACCCTCTGCTTGTGGCTGGTGTTTTTTTTTAAATATATACAGATTCTGCTGTCATGACTGTCATGTCAATGCCTGCTGAACTGGCCAAATTTCTATGTCAATGGCCAGCTTTAAACAAACTAAACTAAATTAGACTAAACAATTGTAGTAGAATTGTAGTTCTTCACACAAACAAGATTGACGTGTGAAATGTATTGTGGGTTTGTCTTAAAACTGATCTGATGGAAGTAAAAGTGATACCGCTAATGGTGTATTGATTTGGAAAGAGACATTCTTGCATCGGAGTCTGACCTATGGTTTAAGTGATTCTGTCACTTTAAAAAGACAACTACTAGGATATATAACATCCAGGCACTCCAACGTGCCTGTATATACTTCAACAACACTCATTTACATCTGCTGTGGCTGAATGCTGTACTGTTCTGCAGGGGCATTGCTAGGACTACAAAAGATCTGGGGCTAGAGCCCACAGCAGCGCAGTAAAGAAAGTCATACGCTTGGGCAGGCATGCACATGTATATAATATACGCGTGTGTGTGTATATATATATATATATATATATATATATACTGTATATTACATACCGTATATTATCATTACATCAGGGTCCCCAGAGAGCCTCCCCCTTACATCAGGGTTCCCAGAGAGCCCCCCCTTACATCAGGGTCCCCAGAGAGCCTCCCTTTTACATCGGGGTCCCTAGAGAGTCCCTTCTATACATCAGGGTTCCCAGAAAGCCCCTCCTTACCTCAGAGTCCCCAGAGAGCCACTCCTTACATCAGGCTCACCAGAGAGAGGACAGGCAGAAAGAGGTGATGTCATCTATCTGCTGCCCGTGGCTGCACAGTGAGAGCGGAACAGCGGTGATGCAGGGTGGGTGGTGAGAGATGATGTCATCTCTCTGCTCTCTCGCCCGCCTGGCTCTCTCTCGCGCAGCCCGGCTGCAAAGAGGCCATGACCATGGCCGTCTCAGAGAGACTCGGGGCTATGGGCCACCCCCTAGCAACGCTCCTGCTGTTCTGAATGAGCAAAGTAGCAACTTTCTTGTATTATTGGAGGTTACTCCTGCAAATACCTATTGGCTAGAGGCAGCCCATCATAGTGATAGGCCAATAGGATTGTGCAGTGTGGTCATAGCATTTGGCCATAGCAGAAGGCAAAAACTGTTCTTGTAGGTTGTGCAAGCCACTCTAGGAACACCTTCTACCAGCTAGAAGCTCCCTTTTTAATGTTTGATTTGTGTATTGGCAGGCATGTATCTTACTTTGTAACATAATAGTATAGCGAATTCCAACCACAAATGTACTTTATATGTGGATGTTGAATGCAGGGCATACATATTTTCTTTTGCTTTCCATATTCATATAGTGTTACCCCCCACAGGAGTTGCTGGATGTTGGGGCCTCTCAGTGATGACCTGCCCTAAACTGTCCGAGAATTCAGCGACACACAAGCAGGTGCGCTTTATAAAAGACAGACAGCAAGCCCTGGAGAAAAAAGGTATTTGTTAGGGCAGTAAACAGTAATGAACATGACAGTAGTTTCTAGTACAGACAATAATATTTATAAAGACCCTATCATTCTGGCCTATCTGCAGACAAGAGATGCTATCTACTCCAATGGTCAGTGGGACAAAATACAGTTTGGCAGTGTTGGGGACCTGGATATCCTGCTGGAGCTCTCAATTTTGAGGGCAACAGAGTTTAAAGTGGTTATAAAGTAAAAGAGTAGGATTACTGTCAGCCCCTCTGTTCTAATAAGGTATACTACACAGTTATTTATTTTATAAATAAACTTTAAATATTGTTTACTAATGAGTATTATTACATATGTCTCCTATTTAACTCCATTAAGCACTATATTAGTTTATCCACAATTTTGACAATATTGATGTTTCATTTTGTGTGTCTTTTGCTTTATATCCTTTAATTTATATGATTCATTATGATTCATTCTAGTAGTTTCTCTATTTATTGATGGAACTATTTATGTTATTTCTCTTGCCGATTTTTTGGTTATGTTTTCTATTTATTTACTTTTCACTTCCTATTTACATTAGATTTATTTGTTTAGAGTATTCTTATTCATCATTATATTATTGTAAATGCACCTGTCTCCCCTAGACCCACGGTATTGCTTCAATATTGTAACCATCTTCTTTTTTCCCTTTATCTCCTGAACGGGTGTTTGTTCCTGTTTAGGCCCTCTGACTACATTGCAGTTTGACCCTTTGGCCCTATTTTGGTGGTCACATGGATGCCCGAGGGCGTTCCTGCCCTCCAGCAGGACGCCTGCCTTTTGTGCCATCCTGCGTGATGTGCATCACATCTCCCTGTATTACAGGGAGGATTTTCTCCCCCCTTCTTCCACCACGGGAGGGAGCCACTCCGCATCGCCCGGCATCCGAGCCTTAGGACCCAGAGCTGACGAGCGGGGCGATGAGTTGATACACTGCACAGGTGTGGCGCAACCTCAAGTCCACTTCCGGCCCTTCGGGACCGGATGGGAGGGATAAAACACCGCTGCTCCGGCGTTCATACGCTGCCGGAGCCCCTTGGGACTTCAGCTCCACTGAGGACTCTTGCTTTTACTTTATGCATTAATTTTGATCTGGCGCCAGGCCGCCTTTATCTGTGACTGCCCAGGCTCCTTTAGATCATTTGTTTTTGACATATTATCATTGCCTGAACAATTGGTTTCCTCTCGTTGGATAACCACTTGTCCATTGCTAATTTTTCTTCTTTGTCATACCTCTTTCTCTATATTAGCTTAATGAGTATCTCTAGTGCTGTGAGGTGGCCTATTCAAGTCCCTTGGCTTCAAGTCTCCTCAGGGTCCATACTGTAAGCCTATTTTTTATTTTATTTTGAATGATACAATATTGCACTATATACTCCTTTTTCTCTATTCTCCTTACTCTTTTGACCCATTATATATTGTTTTCAGCTGGTCCTTTTGTTCCCTCTGTGACCCCTAGTCGCCTGTGGTCTTGCCTTGCTTTGTTAGTTTTTTGGGGGGGGACTGCGATAGGGCCTTTACCCCCGCTGTTTCGGGTGAACCGGGCCAGAAGCACTGCCCTGGGAGTGGAGACACAGGTGCATATTTAAATCACTTTGCATATTCCATGCTTTCAGATATTGTTTTTTAGTTTTTTCATAAACTATGTACACTATATATATATATATATATATATATATATATAATATATATATTTCACTTATTCATTATACTTTCTGTATATGTTGTCTGTTTACTTGCTGTCTATTCTAGAAGGCCTGTACCGCCATAAAGACAGCATCCCCTGAAGAAGCCCGATCTATGGGCGAAACATGTCGGGATTTGTTACTGTACTTTGTAAAACTGTACTGTACATGGCTGTGCCCTTTGTTTTTATGTATATATTTTCTGTTTTGCTTCTCAAAACAAGAAATAAACTTTTTTTTATTGAATATATCTCTGCACCTCCAAAAATCCCCACCCCATTTTTCTGTTGCCTACACAGTGCAATGTTTTTTAAAAAGATGCCACTGAATACCTTATTGCAGGTATTCTCCTTACCCGATCTAGGGGCTACAGCGGGAGGGGCTAAGATTACCCTCTGATATCAGCCGGGAGGTCACGTGACCGCTGTGCTGTCCGCTCATCCCCTCCCTTTGTAGTCCTTAGATTGGGGGAGGAGAGCAGCGGGATCATTTAAAAAAAAACATTTACACTGTGTAGTATACCTTATTAGAACAGAGGGGCTGGCAGTAATCCTACTATCTGACTTTACTGTCAGCTACTAATAGTGGCCAGAGGGGTAGGGAGGGGCGGGGAGGAGATCGCTCACACACAGGAGCTGACAGGCAGGGAGGCAGGGTGGGGGAGAGACGAGAGACTCCAAACACAGCGGGATGACAGAGGCACATAAACTGACCACAGTATCATGGATCAGCAGCCATGATTACCTTGGTAAGTTCACCTAGGAGAACGGTATCATGGATCAGCAGCCATAATTACCTTGGTAAGTTCATCTAGAAGAACACAGGAACAGGCAGGATCAACCAGGTTTTTTACAGCATAAAAAAAGACAGATTAGACAGTACAAGCACTATGCTATTTAACCTGCTTTTAAGGAACAGGATCTTTTTTTTTCTTTTTTTTTATTAGGGTTACAACATTTTTAAGAAAATAATCCTTTAGGAAAAGGAAGCAAAGTATTGTAACCACTGATGGCCAAGATGCCTGCTGCCAAGTGTTGGTCAAAGTCTGTCCCCTGAAGACCAGGTGAAAGGCCACACCTCACACACCAGGCTCCCCTCTCAAGCCTGTCTCTGCAGCTTGATACAGTAGTACAGTGGCTCTCTCTCCAGCCTTTGCAGCTCTGTTGCTCTGCCACTTTTCCAATATTCTTGCTCAGCACGGCTCAATTGAGCCCTGTTCCACAACACAGCAACCTCTGCCCTGCCAGGTTCCCAGCACAGAAACTCAGCCAAAACCTGATCTGCCTCAGCCTTGTGGCTCTCTCTACTCTTAGTAACCCTGGACTCTCGTGTTTCCTGTGTGCAACAATGGGCAGGGCTCCAGTGGCCAATTAGAGCTTTCCACTCTTCTCCTGTCCCAGCTGAATAGTCAATTTTCATGGCAGGAGATACAGAAACAGGTTCGGTGTTACTGACAGTGTCTGGATCATGTGGCTCCTGCTCCTTAAAGACTACCAAGCATGGCTACATTCAGTTTGAGGGTTACATTAAAGCAGAACTTTACTCATAACAACTTGATAAAAAATAACTTTCTTTAGCAAGGAACATACATTCTACATTAATAATTATGCTACACAAATTAGTGTGTGCTGTAAATTGCCTCCAGCATAGCTCCTGTTTCTTTCTTAAAGGGCTGCCATTTTGCCGAAGCCCCAAGCCCCTGAACAGCAGTAAATCATAAAGTGGAACTAAACCCATCAATTTAACGGTTTCAAATACAGTTACATTCCTGGCATGCCAGGACTGCTAACTGTCACATGTGTCCTCAACCAAATTGTCAAACCATCAAATGGCTAGTGTCATAACTGATCACATGTGCAGCACCATGGTAGTTGCAAATCAAACAAAAGCATTTTCCTTGGCTGTATAGGATACAAGGGTTTAATTCCAATTTAAGGCTATCAGCAGATCTGCCTCCACAGATTCAGCATTGCCTAAAACTAGAGAGCAACTGAGCATGTGCAGAGCAGGGCGAGCTTACTTCAGGGGCCAGTCTGAAGTGATCAGCAGGACTTGATTTTCTTACTAACATTCCACTTTAAGTTCCCTACTGCATGTTTAGTTTTGAGCTCTTGAGCTGCTGAGTATTTTCCTAATCAAAGTTACTATTTTGAAACCATACAACACATTTTGACTTGATGGCAAAGTTTAGTCTATTTAACAATTGTCTGTATTTATGTTATAATATTATATTTTATTTGAAATCATGGACGTAGATAAGGGGGGGGGGGGGGTTGAACCAGGGAGCAAGGCAAGCTCTTGTGTCGATCCAGCCACTGCCGCTGTCATCCTCCCCCCTCCTTCCTCCTCTCTCCAGGATCGGCTCATCTTGGCTCGGTCGCGGGGCCTGGCGCTCCGCTGACATCTTGGCTCGGGCAGGGCACTCCGCTGACATCTGGGCTCGGGCGGGGTGCTCCGCCGACATCTGGGCTCGGGCGGGGTGCTCCGCCGACATCTGGGCTCGGCTGGGGGGCGGGGCGCTCCGCTGACATCTCGGCTCAGGCTGGAGGGTAGGGTTCTCCGCTGACGGAGGACTCGGCTTGGCTTGGGCTGGGGGCGGGGCAGTCCACTGACCCTGTGCACACTGCATGGTGACATAAAAACTGTACTTCAAGCAGAGGGAGCAAGAGGAGAAGAGGATCAATTACTACCCTCAGTGGCCTGGACTGCACCAGAAAGTTAAGGTCAGTGCATGACAGCTCCACGCCACAGTCAGATTGTCCTGTCATCTGCTGAAAAGAATCTGCAGGGGGTAGGGACCCTAAGATAGTGGAAGTCCATCCGCAGTCTCTGATTATCTCCTGTAATTCACCCGCAGTCTCTGATTATCTCCTGTAATCCGTCCGCAGTCTCTGATTATCTCCTGTAATTCACCCCCAGTCTCTGATTATCTCCTGTAATCCGTCCACAGTCTCTGGTTATCTCCTGTAGTCCATCTGCAGTCTCTGGTTATCTCCTGTAATCTATCCGCAGTCTCTGATTATCTCCTGTAATCCGTTTGCAGTCTCTGGTTATCTCCCAGGGACGTGCGGTGAGGTCAGTGGCTGGTGAGGCACTGGCTAGTATCAGAGCCAGATACACACAGGTTACATACACTGCGATCATTAGAGCAAGAGCAGTAATTCTAGCACTAGACCTCCTCTGTAACTCTAAACATGTAACCTGTAATAAGATTGAAAGCGTCACTAATGGAGATTTATAATTACTGAAGTTTGGCGCCATTCCACAAGTGTGTGCGATTTTAGGTATTTATTTACTCGGTGTAACATCGTCTTTCACATTATACAAAAAAATGACCTTTATTTTATTCCCTAGGGTGTCCGCTAAAACAATATATATAAAATGTTTGGGGGTTCTGAGTAATTTTCTTGCAAAAAATTATGATTTTTACATGTAGGAGAGAAGTATCAGAATTGGCCTGGGGGGCATGGGGTTTATTACCATAAGTAAGTATTATTCATATAATTATTATATATTGTTTTTAAGGTAATTTACTATATTTTCTAAATCTGTATTCAAGCAGGTGGCTTAACGGACAAATTACTGATGTTTGAAGTTATAACTTCCAACCAGTAATTTCACAGTAAATAGATAAATAATAAATTATTATGTTATAACATATAGCATATACATATATGATTTAGCTTGAATATAACAGTACCTTTTCAGCAGAATCAGTTTCTCCCTCTTAACTGTGTGAGAAAAACATGGGATTGTGGGTAAATCTTATATCTATAAAGCCATGTTTTTTCCTTGTAGTTAAGAGGGCTGGGCATGTGTCGACGCATGCCCCTTCTATAACACTGCAGTGAGAGGCGTGCCTCCACTGCAGCATTTTTATTGGACAGCTGGGACCAATGGTACTTTACCCTTGGTCCAAGACTGCAAGCTGTTCATTAAGCTCAGTGCCTCCGAAGTGAGAGACAGTGTGAGCTCATCCTCTCAGTCTGCTGCAAACAGAGTGTGTCAGCTTGTATTTAAAGTGCCCGCTCTGTATTTAGTTTCTGACAGGCTGTGCAAAGAGCCCCATATCTTTTGGAAAAAAAAAACTACAAGACACCTCCCCATATATTATGGAGATGAGCAAGTAGTTTTGTAGTCCAAATCAGGAGCAGAGTAACCTTAGGTGATAACGCTGCTTTTCCATAGATACAAAACACTAATGCCGTGTACACACGGGCGGACTTTTCAACCAGACTGGTCCGACGGAACGAACCTGTCGGACAATCCGCCCGTGTGTGGGCTTCATCGGACCTGCAGCAGACTTTTTCGGTCGAAAATCAGACGAACTTTAGATTTGGAACACGTTTCACTACAAGACACCTCCCCATATATTATGGAGATGAGCAAGTAGTTTTGTAGTCCAAATCAGGAGCAGAGTAACCTTAGGTGATAACGCTGCTTTTCCATAGATACAAAACACTAATGCCGTGTACACACGGGCGGACTTTTCAACCAGACTGGTCCGACGGAACGAACCTGTCAGACAATCCGCCCGTGTGTGGGCTTCATCGGACCTGCAGCAGACTTTTTCGGTCGAAAATCAGACGAACTTTAGATTTGGAACACGTTTCAAATCTTTCCGCCGGAACTCCGCTGGATCCAGTTCCTTTCGAGAAATCCGCTCATCTGTATGCTAGTCTGATGGACGAAAACCGACGCTAGGGCAGCTATTGGCTACTGGCTATGAACTTCCTTATTTTAGTCCGGTTGTACGTCATCGCGTATGAATCCATTGGACTTTGTTGTGATTGTGTGTAGCCAAGTCCGTTCATTCGAAAGTCCATCGGAAGTCCGTCAAAAGTCTGTCGAAAGTCCATCGAAAAGATTGTGTGACCTTTGATGCCGAAAAGTCCGCCCGTGTGTACACAGCATAAGTGAGCATGGTCTCTCTAAACAGGAAGTGTGTCACTGGCAAGATTATCAAGGCAAAATAATGAGAAAACATGTAACAAACATATAACATTTTTGTTCTTGGAGTTGGATGTACTTGAACAGGCTATGCAATCTGTTCTAAGCATTTCTCAGTTTCAGTTGTCCAAATGATTGAAATACCACAATTTGCTTGAAACTAAAAAATCATTAAAATCCGGAGTGACAGATTTCTATGAAGACGTCAGCTCTGTGGGATTTAAAGCTGGTAGCAAGAATGGCCAGGTTTGTGGTCTGCAGACAAAGAGTATCCAAACTCAAAAACAAAAATGTATTATGTCACAGCTTACCAGTGTAATTGCTGCTTTTGTTTTGTTTTTTCAAATTTTTTCTTCCCTTATTTTCACTTGATAGACCGAGCAAGCCCTTTTGTTAAATAGAAGCAGGGCTTTTTTTTCAGCAGGAACTAGGGGGAACTCAGTTTCACCTCCTCTGTCTCAGGTCTTCTGCTCCCTGCTCACCACTATCACTTGGTAACACTTAAGTCCAGCTTCTGTGTTTACAAGTGATAGCTCATCTCCCAGTAGCTCCCACAGGTCAGATCTCCTGCGCAGATCCCACTAAGTGCCGGACAGGGACAAGGGAGATACAGAACAGATGCCCAGGGTTCAATGCAGTCATAGGCAGGAGAGGGTGCGTGGTAGGCCGCACCCTCTGTGGTCTCCATTTTTTCCCTGGTGACCAGTTGTTGATGCTCCTACTGCATAATCTCCCTTGCAAGTGACTGTAGTATAGTATAGTATGCTGGGAGGTACTACAGCCGGATAGGTGTTTCAGCTTAATATTGCAACAAAGGTAAGATATTTGACAGATGGTGGAGCTTTTAAGGAGGGGGGGGGGGGATGAGGGCAGTGGAGGGAGGGGGGTAGTATGCAGAGGGAAGAGCTACTATTTGACGCCATTTGGCAGGTATATGAGTGTGGCAGGCATGGTTGAGTTCCTGCACCTATTCTCTGAGAAAAAAATCCCTGAATAGAAATGATCAGTTCTCTCTTGTGCTCTGGCTGTGACGGATACAGCACAGAGAACAGGAGAACTGGAGCTGCATGCTCCATTCTCCCTGTTCGTCTCTGTCCATACCTCAGAGTAGGAGACAGGAGGAGGGTTGTCAACCCTGCATGCCCTGCTTGTGTAGTAAGCACTGCATAAGCAGGGGGAAGGATGTGAGTTGTCGGCTTTTACATCCCATACGTGAGGTCTCATCTAGAGGGGATCGGCAGCAGTTTTCTGAATGAAAAACTGCTATGTTTCTTCTGTTAATTAGGTGTAGACCCTGCACCAGATTCTGACAGAGCTTGAGTTATTTTGCAAAGAAGAATGAGCAAAAATGTCACTCTCTCTGCAAAGCTGGAAGCGACATACCTAAAAACACTTGCAGCTGTAATTGCAGATGGTTCTACAAAGTATTGACTCAGGGGGGCTGAATACAAATGCACGCCACACTTTTCAGATATTTATTTGTAAAATATTTTGAAAACCATTTATAATTTTCCTTCCACTTCACAATTATGTGCCACTTTGTGTTGGTCTATCACATAAAATACCAATAAAGTACATTTAGGTTTTTGGTTGTAATATGACAAAATGTCGAAAATGTCAAGGGGTATGAATAC
Source organism: Aquarana catesbeiana (assembly GCF_042186555.1). Taxonomy (NCBI): domain Eukaryota; kingdom Metazoa; phylum Chordata; class Amphibia; order Anura; family Ranidae; genus Aquarana; species Aquarana catesbeiana. Next base: position 692,579,679 of record NC_133325.1, on the reverse strand, counting down.
TTTTTCAAGGCACTGTAGCTCCTGGCTTCTAATAAACATTATTTTACCAATGTGTTAAAGAACTTACAGAGTCTTCTTAGTTGCTATAAAAGACATGTCTATTTTTAATTTCTCTATCTTTTCCATCCCTTTTTTAATTTACAGGATTTTATTAAAGAAAACTTGTATTGGGGACAAACTAGTTACCTGGTTGTTAAGTTGATATTATTGCATTAGTATTATTATTGCATTAGTATTATTTAATTTAGGTCACTGATCTGGATCAAGTAGAACAAGGAATGTGAGACCTCCTCATGATGGTCAATTTCAAACCCAAGCATGGAGGTGCCATTATTAGAAATTGTCAGGTGGTTTACCTCACCAGCATCCACTATGAATTGAATCAATACCCTTCAACTTCAGGTCCTTGATAATGAAAGCAACTCAGGATGAAAGCACACCATGCTCTATAAAGTGAATTTTAACATTTATTGCTGTATCCCATAGTTTAGCCTTGTACACTAGGATATGCTGTATGTATGTAAAAAACACACTTTATATTATTTATTTTTGTATTGGTAATAATCTTCATCTCCATGGGCTCCAGACAGCGTTGGCTGTTTGATCTCAGGGAAAAAAAGCTAAGTTGGATATTGATGGCTAATTGGTATTGTTTTTCCCAAGGTATATTAGCACTGGAGGTGTCCCTGCTTGCTCCATAACCATTAACTTTCATGATCAAGTAATTTAAAAATGCATGTTAATGGGGACATCTGTATAATATAAATCTTTTGACAGTTATATCTTGCCTTCACATCCAACAGTCCTATAATGTCTATGTACAGCTTTAGTTTACTTAGCTCCTAAATCTCCTAAAACAAGTGAGGTAATGAAGCTGCACAGTGCACAGCCAGTGGAGTCAGCGGTTTTTGCCAATGACACCATCACAAAACCGTGTCTTTTATTGAGCTCTTTGTTTTCTGCTGATCCTCTGTGCTAGCATAAAACAATGAACAACATCAGATAACTTATCCCCTTCGGCTGAAAGACCACAGCACACTTCTCATTCTCCTTTGTTCGTAATATGGGCTTTGGGCTCGTAGGTATCTTTTCATTCAACTTAGACCACTCCTTTGAAAAGTTACAAAGAAAGTATGGTGCAAGCAAATTCATGGCATATATATTAGTGGGGAGGGGGCCTGGCTCAACACCAACATCAACCATCTCTCAGTGGCTCAGTCACAGCGATACTGTGAGTAACACTCTGCATGTCCCCTTTTTCCTGTATACATCAATATAAAGTATGTCAATATATGTTTATGATCCATATGTGTTTTTTTGAAGTATTATATACATATATATATATATATATATATATATATATATATATATATATATATAGATATCTATATAGATAGATAGATAGATATCTGTATATATATAGATATATGGAGGTGGATGTTTAGCTTTTGATATACAGAGAACAACTGAGCACATTAGTTACAGTAGTTATGTATTTCTGGATTTTGAAAATATTTCATTTCTAGACAGTTGCCTGAGCTACTGTTGTGGTTTGGAATGGTATCTGCTAAATGCAAGCTTAATTTTCTTCCTCTTTGTATACTTTGTAAAATATTTAGTTGGGACAAGCATTGGCTAATTCCAAACTTATGAGCAAAAAAATATGTTTACAGCATTTGCTAGGAACCATATGTTTTATTGCGGAATCATTAGTCATACTAGGCATCATGTAAGTAACCCCGATTTGGTATTCAATCCCACAACTTTTGGCACCTCAACCCCCTTCTACTTGGATTGCCTCTTTTATTCTTGAAATTTACTTGCTTTTCTGCTCCTAACTTGGTTTAGAATTTTGTGATAAAGTGTTGATGACCTTATATAAGATAACTTTTGCTATTTATGATGATTAAACTAGCCCTGAATTCATAGAAAGCCCAGTTTGTTTTTGTGAATATTATTTTTGTATAGTTTCACTATTAGTGAGTTACATTTTTATTTATTGTGACTGTCAAGTTTGCTTGTTGGTTTCTTTTCAGTGCATGTTTGCTCTCTACAACACAGCTGAGCTTTTTTTAACCTCATGTTGACCATTAATGCATATATGTGGCAGCAAAAAGGTGTGTTTTAATGTTCAGCAGGCCCTGCATTTTTGTCCATGGTGGCCTGAGCTTGTGTGCTGAGAGCAAGCTCACTGCATCTCACTGCATGCTCTGAGTACACTGACCAAGTGGCACCTACAGCTTCTTATTACTGTTTATGACCAGGAGCCAGTGGGACGGGCTCTCGATCATGTGGCTAATGCACATGAGAAGGAAGAAACCAATAGAAACTCTCAAACTCTCAAGAGCAAAAGAAGAAAGGACAAGGAGCAGGAAAACAGGAAGGGAATAGAGAGGGATCAGTGTGAAGCAATTGCCACATCAGGTCAGAGCTGTGGGATGTATCAGATCCACAGGTCCCTGGTAGCTTCAAATTTGGATTGTGAATTGATCAGGATGCTTGACACCCATGATTCATTTGAGTTTGTTCTTAACCAATTTCAAAGGAATCACAGACCTATGCAAATATCCAGCTATAGCAAATCTAGTAGCCTATGCACATTCACGTTGTGAGTGAAGGCTGGGCCATGTAGTCTGATCCAATAGAAGAGCTACTGTAGTTCAAATTGCTGAAAAAGTTAATTTTGGCTCCAATAGAAAGGTGTCAGAACACAAAGTGCATTGCATTGCCATATACCGGTCAGAGTGCCCATGCTGACCTCTGTCCACAGCCAAAAGTACCTACAATGGGCATGTGAGCATCAGAATTGGGCCACAGAGCAATTGAAGAAGGTTGCATTGTCTCATGAATTCAAAAATGATTTGAGGAACACAACAACAAGATCAAGGAGTTCTCCAGATCTCAATCCAATTGGGGATCTGTGGTCTCTTCCACCTTGCAACTTATATGACTTAAAAGAATCTGCTATTGATGGCTTGGTGCCAGATACCATAGCATAATTTCAGAGGTATGATGACATTCATGCCTTGAAGGGTTAGGGTGGTTGGTCATAATGTTATGGCTGATTGGTATACATGACAATGAAAACAACAGGTTCGTTGGAGTGTTTTATTCCCACAAAAGGGTATTTAAAAAAAAGATTTGGAACTCTTTGTTAAAAAGAACCTGTACTGAAGAATATGGAATCTGTCACTGTTGACCTCAGAAAATATTGGTTTTCTGGCTTTCAAACTTAACCAATAATTTAAATACTTTCCAAGGGAATGACCTGGAACAAGTGTGCAGATCAGGAGTTTTGATCTCACTATGACTGCATGCTTGCTCCAGGTTAGTAACTTTGAAAGCACTGATATCAAGCAACTGACATTCACAGAAGGAGGTCACCAACGGAAGCCCCAATAATTAATTCACTGTTACAACTGTATTGCCTTAAGGCAGTGGTTCTCAATCCTGTCCTCAAATACCCCCAACAGGCCATGAATTGGGAATTGCTGTTCAAAATATCAAGCCATTGACTATGATTTAAAGCACCTGTGCAAGATAAAGGAAAACCTGCAAACATGGCCTGTTGGGGGTACTTGAGGACAGGGGTGAGAACCATTGCCTTAAGGTATGTGATTGCTCTATGTTAGACGACTTTGGGGATAATTTACCAGTTTAACTGTAAATTGTGCCTGAAACTGGGTTTAGATCTCTATCTCTCTGTAGTGCTATAATTGTTTTTTATGCAAAGAGAGCCTTAGTTACATTGAAAATACCTTTTTGCAGATTACTTGATTTGCCAAAATGTCTCACAGTGGAGCACAAGGAAGCATCGGCAGCCACTCTGCACTAGGACTGCAGAATTACAAGGTAAGTGCTGCTAAAATGATCTATCTCATTGTAATCCTGAGAATTTTTTATATCTGAGAAAACCATAAAATACATCATAACGTGAAACAGAATGTTTGTGACCTGTCATAGCTGAGGTTTCATCATAAGGCTTCAGCTGGCAGTACCTGTCTCCTGTAAGCAGTGCTTGTTCAGAGACTGATGAAGGCAAGATAGGCCCTAGCCAAGATAGGTGTTTTGCCTCCCACTCGCTTTAATTGACATGGATAAGGACTGCAAAAGAAACAGAGAAGCTGTCCCATTGGTATTAACTGTACTGATATAAGTCACCAACTGCCTAGACCCACCATTGTACCAAGTAACAGGCTGGGCACAGTTTTGACCAGTTACTGGTTTCCCTGGTTAACTGCAAGAACATGATGGCTGTATTGGGCCTTTTGGACATCCAAAAAGTTCAATTAGTTTGTGGATGATCCAAAGATCTTGCAGATCTTAATGAATCATGCTGCATAGATGTGCTCTGTCTGAAAATGAGTCCAGCAACTCCGCCAGCAGTCTTAGATGAGACATGTAATTGCCACCCTGATAAGTTGTTTTTAGTCTATACTGGCTGCTTACAGAAACTATATGTTCTTTTGGTCCAGTGGATCTTTTGGTAATGACACACTCTACAAAATGATTTTTTATGCTACGTGACATCTAGGAGATGTTTGTTAATGTATGCCCTTGGATAGATATAAACCCCTGTGTAAGATAATAGCATGAAAGTAGTCTGTACTCTAATAAAGCTACGGGAAGACACATTCTAGTAAGTTTAGAAGTTTTTTTTTAAATGCCATGTCTCTGTACTTATCCCTTTTATCTATCATGCAGCTGATCTGCTATGAGTATGAAAATTTCCAAGGTCGCAAGGTAGAATTCAGCTCTGAATGCAGGAATTTGTGTGATCGGGGATTTGACCACGTTAAGTCCATTCGAGTAGAATTTGGCCCGTAAGTGAACATCAAACAAATCCTACATGAAATAACTGCCTATTTAGTCTCTGCACATATATCCTCTTAGATATAGTAAACTTAGAATAAAAGATCATGAGAGGACTACATCTGTTTGCGCATGTGGCTCTGATGATCGCTCCTGTTGTTTTCCAAATGATATCAGCAATCAGCATACTTGGCCTAATCTGTTGCAATTCAGATTGTTTGTTGCTGGATAGAAGAAGTCTTGGGAAGCCATTCTACTTTGAATTGACATATTACCATCTACATTGTGTTAATAAATAGTTATGGCTGTGAGAATACAAAGATATTTAACAGAACCCTCCAGCACTCACTTGTGCTGCTGCCCCAGACGGATGGCTGACAGTGAGCTACACCATGATCCAGAATACAAAGGTGCATTCCTTGTGACATGCTAAAATGAAAGTTTTTCTAGTCACATTGGAAGCTGTTTAGTCATATTAAAAGCATAGTGAAAAAAACTGACCCTGGATGTTTAAAGTGTGAATCCAAGCAACACTGGTATTAGCTTTTGAGGTTGATAATGATGGGTTAAGGTACCCATCGGCTCCTGATATTTCTTAGTGACTTCAGCAGCTTTGCTTTTGAATTCCCAACATTCTCTATGGTTTTAGGAGGGTGTCTTGCTGGCAGCTAGATTACCCTTTTTTTACAATTACAATTTTAAAATATAAAAGTAGCCAATCAATGCTCTACTAGTGACAAACAAAATCTGAAATATCAGAGTTTTCACCTGGCAGACTATAGTATGTGACTTAGATATTAATGTACCATGTTTCTCCATTGGCAAAAATACTACCATGTCATTGTACAGCTGATTCTGATGTAAGACAGTTTGATTTCACAGTTGGGTTGCCTTTGAGCAGAAAGACTTTACTGGTGAGATGTTCATTATGGAGAAAGGAGAATATCCTCGTTGGGACTCCTGGTCCAACTGCTTCCGTGCTGACAGGATTATGTCCCTGAGACCAGTCCGTATGGTAAGGGCCAGATCACATTTTATACACACTTACATCTAGTAGCTTATATTCCAAGTTTAAAGAGGAGTTCCACCCGAGGTCCAGTAAAAAAAAAAAAAAAAATTAAAAGTCAGCAGCTACAAATACTGCAGCTGCTGACTTTTAATTGAACACTTACCTGTCCCAGTGTCCAGCGATGCGGGGGATCGAAGCCCCGCTCATCTCCCCCTCCATTCAGCAGCGCCGGCATTGCAACTGTGGGTGCCGGGCTGTGGCTTCACAGCCTGGTACCCACTGCGCATGCGCGAGCGGTGCCACGCGCCGTGATTGGCCGTTCAGTCACCTGGGACCTGTAATGGGTCCCAGATGATTGACAGGAGGGAGGGAGCAGAGCTGAGCCCTTCCTGTGCCGAGGGGGAAGTGATGTCACCAGCCCAGGCACTGGAAGAGGCAGACTACGAGGGACCACCTGGCAACTAGCATTTAGAGGTAAGTAAAAAAAAGAAAAAAATATCCAAATTTTTTTTGTATTTTTTTTTTTAATTTTACATGTAGTTTTTTTTTTTGGGTGGAACCCCACTTTAAGTTTATCAAAACTTTTTTTTTTTTGGATATGCTGGGAGAAAATTAGAACCACTGTCAAGTTTGCATTGCTTTTTTTGTGCCCCGGTTACTTCCTGTTGCATCTTAGAAGAGAAAAATAGTGGTTAATCTCTTCTAGTGGGATACAGACATCAAAATATAAACTGATAGTGATTTTAACATAAAGGTAAATGTTATCTCTCCAATGGGACTGAGACAGCAAATATAAGTTGACAGTGGTTTTGACCCTTCTCTATTCTATCCAAAACAAAAAAAAGTGTTTGAGCTATTCATACACTTTAAAGAGAAACTTGATTTTTGTTTTCAATATTAGTACTCTTTTTATAAAAACTGATGTTTTATATAATTTTACTATATGGGGTTAACACATAGACATATTACGAAGGGTGCTTTCTAAATTTAGAGTGTGCGATATCACTCTGTCTAAGGAGAAAGCCCAGCACTAGCTCAGTTGTTGTTAACTGCCCCTGCAAACTGAAACTCTAGATAGCACTGTCTCTATGGAGGAGGCAGGTATGTTCCTCATGATATGTTCCATATTCTGTTGGCTGATTCAGTACTGTATCTATCCATCTATCTGAAACATTGGTGTATCACACTCACACTTGCCAAATGCTGGTCACAAAAGTGTTAAATAATAAAATATTTCATATTTACAAAAAATATATGAAAATAAGAAAAATATGTATTTACTTTGAAATGTAGTATATAAATAAAATAAATTATAAGGAAAATATTTTTCATTCCTTTTAAGAAAAAGTGTGGCTATAACAGAAACAGAAAATGCAGAATGACATCTAGGAGGGCTTTATGCTGCTGTGCATGTGTTTTCAGGTACAACACTTGTTCTCGATGTCTGTAGCAAAAATATTTAGGGCAAGAATATGTTTGAATAAAGCAACATCAAATAGCAGTCATAAGGAGCTCAAAATGAACTCAGCACCTGTGAATTTAAAACATATGGCAGGGTGAAATTTGATTTGTACTTCCATCCAGACAGGGAGAGTGTTTAGAAAAGTTGCTATTCAATTAGAAAGACACATTTGACATTCAACAAAACTGATGGATTAACATTAGATTTTGTGAAGCACAAACTCTCCATTGTTTCAGAATATCAGGTTAGTGTTTAACCAGAGATGCATCTAATTACAGGACACTCAGGATTACAAAATCTCCTTGTATGAATGTACAAACTTCGAGGGCAGGAAGATGGAGGTCTGTGATGAAGACATTCCCAGCTTATGGTCCTATGGATTCCAGGATAGAGTTGCAAGTGTCCAGGTTCTTGGAGGAACGTAAGTACTCAGTTTAGGACAGCACTGTATTTTTTTAATATGTACATTACTACATTTTTTCCTACATGGTTCCACAACTTAAAATAAATACTTCTACCTACGGTAATTACTTCTATAGTACCTAATGGCAGAACTGTTCAGATGGCCTTTACCATTTTAGTTTAGTTTTGAAGTGTTGCCAATAGGAAATTCAGTTAATCTTCTAAATCAATGGGTCTCCAGACTTTCTAAACAAAGGGCCAGTTTACGGTCTTTTAGATTTTAGGGGTGTTGCCAGCAGGAATAGGATTTTTTCCAGCATCAGTGGGAATAAACAGTGTACCATCTTTGGTATTAGTGGGAGGAATAGTGCTCATTGGTTTGGTATCAGTGGGCAGAATAGTGCCTTATATCAGTTGAAGGAATAGTGCCCCAAGGGCCAGATAAAGGCAAGCAAGGGGCATTATCTGTCCGGGCCGCAGTTTGGAGACCACTGTTCTAAATTAACATATACAGGTTTAGTTGTTTCATTTTTTTCACATGCATAGTTAGAGCCATAAATAACATACTAACAGGTAGAACCTGGTTCACTAAAGTGTGAAATGAGCTGAAGTGGGATGAGAATAAATTATTTAAAGCAACAGTACACAAATACCAATTAAATATGCAAAGAAAACAACACAAATACAAAGAACATAAAATTAAATAAGCTACACATAGTTCAAATTATTGTTTAATGTCTACAAAAGCAACCCTTACTCAATCATCCACCTTTACAATTGTTGTGAAAAAATGAGAAACTCCTGTCTGTGTTCCTTTTAGGTAGATTTTCCCTCTTATTGTCCTGGTGACCACTGTAGCTGAAATAGTAAGTGATCGGAAATCCAACATTTCAGAAACATTGTCAACAGAGGTGAGGGGAAAGTTTCCAACTGGGACACCTTTTCTGCTGACAAATGTAGAAGAGGTGATTTCCCTTCCTTTAAATAGATTTCCGCTGTTCCATTTCCTGCTGCACCCACGAGACAGAAAATAAAAGTATATGTCCACAACAAGACCAAACTGTCCAAAACAGGACAGTAAAAAAAACATGGGTTGTATCCCTTTTCTATTCTATCTAAAAAAAAAAATAAAAAAATTGGCTGTACAAATTGTTGCTATCCGATGTGCAAGTTAGGCACTTATGGAAATAAGACTAATTCTGCTTTATATGAGAAGCTGACACTGCAATGTTGCGAATCTGCTGAACGGCAAGAGGACAATAAACATTTATTATTAATTAGTGTATTTATGTTCTTACTCCACTCTATAATGCTTCTACAGAGAAAACTGCTTATTGTGGTTATGTGACTAGATAGCACTAAAACCCGCAAACGACTTATTTCAGAACATAATGTGAAGAAAGGTGTAATGCTTTACAATCAGACTGAATTCTGGGTATCCAATCTAAACAGTTAAAAACTGCAATGTATTTGAACCACCAGCTCAACCTAGGTTACCAACCATTTCTGTTTTAAATATGTTATCATATAAATTGCTACATGATAAACAACAGGATATGATATTTACAGAATACAGATGAATATGGTTTTCATTTAGGTGTTGCACCAGTCTTTACTACCCTCTATCCTTAGTGATCTGGGAACCCCTTTTACCCATCTGTATTGTAGGAAATGTACTTAAAACTGACTTAATACAACTTGCCTTGCTCATTGGCTTTTTCTGTTTTGACTAGCTGTGATCTTACTCAGGGTCTATGCACACTGGCTTAAAAAAACAAACAAACTGCCAGTTCCCTTGGCAGAAAAAAATTCTAATTTTGAGCATTTTGTTTACTAGTGTTTAGGTGAGTTTAGCATTTTTTCTGCCCAAAAAATGCTCTCAAAAACGCAAAACAGGGGTAAAGGGTTTTTTCTGCCTCTAAATGCTGAGCTTAACATGGGAGTAAACTCCCAAGCATGAATTTACCTATAGGTAAGCCTATAATAAAGCTTACCTATAGGTACAGTAAATATCTCCTAAATGTGCACCGTTTAGGAGATATTTACTGTAGATGCAGCCGATGATGTCACTGGTGCATGCGCTTTGAAGGAACAAAATATTTGTGCCCTTTCTTCAGAGTCCTGTGCTGTAAACAGTGACATCATCGCAGCTTCAGCCACTCACACAGCTGGAGTCTGCGTACCTGGAAGGAAGACTGGGTGAAGATGGAAGCACCTTCAGCGAGGGCTTCATTCTAAGGTAAGTTTCACATAATGTGCTAAGCATACTCGCACATTATGACAGTATTTTTTTTAAGCCCAGTGTGTATGGATCCTCAAAGAATAGGTAGCTTAGAAGCAGCAAATGATATATAGGATTTTTACTGAGGCTCCAACAGTGCGTTATGGAGCCAGTCAGTGCTGTGAAGGCAGAAGCAAGTACCATGTCTGTTGTACAGCAGATTTCTTATTGGGTTGGGGTTCACTAAAAGAGTCATTGGATATTAGTGCTGCTGAGCCTTGCAAGAGAATCAGAAAGGTAAGGGAAATCCCTTCTATTGCAGGCATATACACTATCAGAAGTATAATTCTTAGTAGCCACAAACTTTTCAATAAAATAAACAGATTTAACACATTTGAAATTGGACCTAAAAAGTATATTAGACTAATGATAAAGGCATTGCATTTCTTCTTCTAGATGGGTTGGATACCAATATCCTGGATACAGAGGATACCAATACTTGATGGAGTTTGGACCGTACAAGCACTGGAACAACTGGGGAGCCAACCAGCCCCAGATTCAGTCTATCCGCAGAGTGAAGGACATGCAGTGGTACAAGAGAGGAAACTTTGAAGCTGGGAACTAAAAAAGGCATTAAAGACAAGACACCGAACTTTACTGGCAAAATAAAGGGACTTGTTTCTTTTTAATCTTAAAACCATTGTGCGTTTATTGGTGGGAGAGATGACTGGGAAACCCCTGCTTTACTTGTTTGTGTCCTAGATTATTTATTTACTGAGGTCTTTTTCTTGGGCTTTGCAAGAGTTTAGGTGCTTTCAGGTGGTCAATGGATAGGAAAGTTTAACAACTCAAATCATGTTTTCCCAGCTGCTCCTTTGCTGCTGCTGTTATTTATTATGGAGTAACTCAGGCATTCAGCAGGCTTGTCCATTGTCTCCACTAAGCCTTGCTGTATCTGTAAAGGGAATGTAGACATGTTGAACTTACAGCCTATTACTATAGCCAATTATTTGCAAGTAACTAAACTCTATTATCCAGTCATATGCAGTCAGATTAGAAGGTTAACATTAGGGATGATTTGAGATGACATGGATAGGAAACAGCATGGACTGCAAGACACTAAGCCATTTTGCTGAATGTTCATGTAATTATGAGAGGCCTCCCTGTCTAGAAGTGTCTTGCAAAAACAGTTTAGTCATTATCTTATAAAACTATTCTATTGCCCCACATGGGTTGTGAGGAGAACAAGACAGGCAGAATAGAATATATGATTATAGTACTATTCTGCCTGACCTTGTCCCATCACAAGCCATGTCGGGCAATAATATAGTTTTATAATATGTAGTCAGACACTGTCTGTGGGAAGGACCTCTAGTGGTAGTCTTACTGGTAGTCTTGATATTGCGAGCACATCTTGTGGCAAGAAATGTGTCAGCTATAGCAAGACTATTGATAAGAAAAAGCTTTGGGGGTCTACAGGAAGAAGAGAAGGTATTTAAATAAGCTCAGTCTATGCTGCATTCTGTTTAATGCTGTCTATAATGAAAACCTCAAACAAGGGCACTTGTTAAGCAGGAAAGCCCTCTCTCCCCCCAGTAATTTTAAGAAAACTCAGATATACATGCATTTGTTGAGAGTGGGAACACATGGGCACTGTCAGCTTTCTCAGGGAGAAACAAGTCTTGTTTTAATACACTTAAACCTCAGCCAATGAATGCACAGCATGAAAGTGTTCACTGTTCCTTTCCAAAGCATTGCCCATTTAGTTACAGCTCTGCCGAACTACAAATACGTGTGTCAAACCCTTTTCTGATAAAAGGAATTAAAACAATGTCATTAAACATACTGTCTGTTGGATTTTGATTGCATAGGTTTTAGAAAAGCATAAAACATCTTAAAGTGTATGTAAATTCTACAAGGAACTTCACTTATTTGCTTCCTTTTGGTATGCTAAAAATACCATTGAGGTCAGTTTGATAGGTGCAAAAAATATCAGCTAATAACATCCTGTATTCTCTGTCTAGGAACTTGGGGATGAGGATAGGCCTGTGTTCTTTGTAATTCATCCCAAATGAAATAGGCAGGGGTGATCTAACCACACGCTTAGGAATTCAGAGCTGTGATCTAATTTTAAAGATGAAGGTAATAGCACACTATCTGGTGAGTGCAAAATCTGGTGCAGTTGTGCATGCTACCCAATCAGCTTTTAATTTGTTCAATTAAGCTTTCTATGGAGACCTGCGCCAGATTTTGCACTCTCCAGTTTTAGTAAATCAACCCCTATATTTCTGACAAATCAACATTTAATTTTTCTGTACTTGCAGAATGTTTAAAGAGATAAACATGGAGAAAGTTGCATGTATTCCAGAGGTGTATTCAGTATGTTTTTTTATTTTTGCCTTAACCACTTGCCGACCGCCTAACGTAGATATACGTCGGCAGAATGGCACGGGCGGGGCCGAACGGACCCCCCCCCCCCCGGTGCCAGCGGCGGTCGGCATTTGACTGGGAGTGTTGGGAGGCGAGGGGGAGACCATCCGATCGTGGCCCCCCCCTCGCGATCGCTCCCAGCCAATCGGAATCCTCCCCTGCCTGTGTGTAGTTTCACACAGGCAGAGGATGTGATGTCATCTCTCCTCGGCTTGGCAGTTTCCGTTCCAGCGCCGAGGAGAGAAGACATGTAAGTGCACAAAACACTACACACACACAGTAGAACATGCCAGGCACATAAAACACCCCCATCCCCCCCCCCGATCCCCCCCCAACCACACCCCCCCGTCACAAACTGACACCAAGCAGTATTTTTTTTTTTTCTCATTACTGATTGGTGTCAGTTTGTGACAGTTACAGTGTTAGGGCAGTGAGTGGTAGCCCCCTTTAGGTCTAGGGTACCCCCCTAACCCCCCCTAATAAAGTTTTAACCCCTTGATCACCCCCTGTCACCAGTGACGCTAAGCGATCATTTTTCTGATCGCTGTATTAGTGTCGCTGGTGACGCTAGTTAGGGAGGTAAATATTTAGGTTCGCCGTCAGCGTTTTATAGCGTCAGGGACCCCCATATACTATCTAATAAATGTTTTAACCCCTTGATTGCCCCCTAGTTAACCCTTTCAGCACTGATCACCGTATAAGTGTTACGGGTGATGCTGGTTAGTTCGTTTATTTTTTATAGTGTCAGGGCACCCGCCGTTTATTACCGAATAAAGGTTTAGCCCCCTGATCGCCCGGCGGTGATATGCGTCGCCCCAGGCAGCGTCAGATTAGCGCCAGTACCGCTAACACCCACGCACGCAGCATACGCCTCCCTTAGTGGTATAGTATTTGTACGGATCAATATCTGATCCGATCAGATCTATACTAGCGTCCCCAGCAGTTTAGGGTTCCCAAAAACGCAGTGTTAGCGGGATCAGCCCAGATACCTGCTAGCACCTGCGTTTTTCCCCTCCGCCCGGCCCAGCCCAGCCCACCCAAGTGCAGTATCGATTGATCACTGTCACTTACAAAACACTAAACAAATAACTGCAGCGTTCGCAGAGTCAGGCCTGATCCCTGCGATCGCTAACAGTTTTCTTGGTAGCGTTTTGGTGAACTGGCAAGCACCAGCCCCAGGCAGCGTCAGGTTAGCGCCAGTACCGCTAACACCCAAGCACGCACCGTACACCTCCCTTAGTGGTATAGTATCTGAACGGATCAATATCTGATCCGATCAGATCTATACTAGCATCCCCAGCAGTTTAGGGTTCCCAAACATGCAGTGTTAGCGGGATCAGCACAGATACCTGTTAGCACCTGCGTTTTGCCCCTCCGCCCGGCCCAGCCCAGCCCACCCAAGTGCAGTATCGATCGATCACTGTCACTTACAAAACACTAAACGCATAACTGCAGCGTTCGCAGAGTCAGGCCTGATCCCTGCGATCGCTAACAGTCTTTTTGGTAGCGTTTTGGTGAACTGGCAAGCACCAGCCCCAGGCAGCGTCAGGTTAGCGCCAGTACAGCTAACACCCACGCACGCACCGCACACCTCCCTTGGTGGTATAGTATCTGATCGGATCAATATCTGATCTGATCAGATCTATACTAGCGCCCCCAGCAGTTTAGGGTTCCCACAAACGCAGTGTTAGCGGGATCAGCCCAGATACCTGCTAGCACCTGCGTTTTTCCCCTACGCCCGGCCCAGCCCAGCCCACCCAAGTGCAGTATTGATCGATCACTGTCACTTACAAAACACTAAACAAATAACTGCAGCGTTTGCAGAGTCGGGCCTGATCCCTGCGATCGCTAACAGTTTTCTTGGTAGCGTTTTGGTGAACTGGCAAGCACCAGCCCCAGGCAGCATCAGGTTAGCGCCAGTACCGCTAACACCCACGCACCGTACACCTCCCTTAGTGGTATAGTATCTGAACGGATCAATATCTGATCCGATCAGATCTATACTAGCGTCCCCAGCAGTTTAGGGTTCCCACAAACGCAGTGTTAGCGGGATCAGCCCAGATACCTGCTAGCACCTGCGTTTTGCCCCTCCGCCCGGCCCAGCCCAGCCCACCCAAGTGCAGTATCGATCAATCACTGACACTTACAAAACACTAAACGCATAACTGCAGCGTTCGCAGAGTCAGGCCTGATCCCTGCGATCGCTAACAGTTTTTGGTGAACTGGCAAGCGCCAGCGGCCTAGTACACCCCGGTCGTAGTCAAACCAGCACTGCAGTAACACTTGGTGACGTGGCGAGTCCCATAAGTGCAGTTCAAGCTGGTGAGGTGGCAAGCACAAGTAGTGTCCCGCTGCCACCAAAAAGACAAACACAGGCCCGTCGTGCCCATAATGCCCTTCCTGCTGCATTCGCCAATCCTAATTGGGAACCCACCACTTCTGCAGCGCCCGCACTTCCCCCATTCACATCCCCAACCAAATGCAGTCGGCTGCATGAGAGGCATTTTCTTTATGTCCTCCCGAGTACCCCTACCCAACGAACCCCCCCAAAAAAGATGTCGTGTCTGCAGCAAGCGCGGATATAGGCGTGACACCCGCTATTATTGTCTCTCCTGTCCTGACAATCCTGGTCTTTGCATTGGTGAATGTTTTGAACGCTACCATTCACTAGTTGAGTATTAGCGTAGGGTACAGCATTGCACAGACTAGGCACACTTTCACAGGGTCTCCCAAGATGCCATCGCATTTTGAGAGACCCGAACCTGGAACCGGTTACAGTTATAAAAGTTAGTTACAAAAAAAAGTGTAAAAAAAAAAATATATATATAAAATAAAAAAAAATAGTTGTCGTTTCATTGTTCTCTCTCTCTCTATTCTCTCTCTCTATTGTTCTGCTCTTTTTTACTGTATTCTATTCTGCAATGTTTTATTGTTATTATGTTTTATCATGTTTGCTTTTCAGGTATGCAATTTTTTATACTTTACCGTTTACTGTGCTTTATTGTTAACCATTTTTTTGTCTTCAGGTACGCCATTCACGATTTTGAATGGTTATACCAGAATGATGCCTGCAGGTTTAGGTATCATCTTGGTATCATTCTTTTCAGCCAGCGGTCGGCTTTTATGTAAAAGCAATCCTAGCGGCTAATTAGCCTCTAGACTGCTTTTACAAGCCGTGGGAGGGAATGCCCCCCCCCCCACTGTCTTCCGTGTTTTTCTCTGGCTCGCCTGTCTCAACAGGGAACCTGAGAATGCAGCCGGTGATTCAGCCAGCTGACCATAGAGCTGATCAGAGACCAGAGTGGCTCCAAACATCTCTATGGCCTAAGAAACCGGAAGCTACGAGCATTTTATGACTTAGATTTCGCCGGATGTAAATAGCCCCATTGGGAAATTGGGGAAGCATTTTATCACACCGATCTTGGTGTCGTCAGATGCTTTGAGGGCAGAGGAGAGATCTAGGGTCTAATAGACCCCAATTTTTTCAAAAAAGAGTACCTGTCACTACCTATTGCTATCATAGGGGATATTTACATTCCCCGAGATAACAATAAAAATGATTAAAAAAAAAAAAAAATGAAAGGAACAGTTTAAAAATAAGATAAAAAAGCAAAAAAATAATAAAGAAAAAAAAAAAAAAAAAAAAGCACCCCTGTCGCCCCCTGCTCTCGCGCTAAGGCGAACGCAAGCGGCGGTCTGTCGTCAAATGTAAACAGCAATTGCACCATGCATGTGAGGTATCGCCGCGAAGGTCAGATCGAGGGCAGTAATTTTTGCAGTAGACCTCCTCTGTAAATCTAAAGTGGTAACCTGTAAAGGCTTTTAAAGGCTTTTAAAAATGTATTTATTTTGTTGCCACTGCACGTTTGTGCGCAATTTTAAAGCATGTCATGTTTGGTATCCATGTACTCGGCCTAAGATCATCTTTTTTATTTCATCAAACATTTGGGCAATATAGTGTGTTTTAGTGCATTAAAATTTAAAAAAGTGTGTTTTTTCCCCAAAAAATGCGTTTGAAAAATCGCTGCGCAAATACTGTGTGAAAAAAAAAAATGAAACACCCACCATTTTAATCTGTAGGGCATTTGCTTTAAAAAAATATATAATGTTTGGGGGTTCAAAGTAATTTTTTTGCAAAAAAAAAATAACTTTTTCATGTAAACAATGAGTGTCAGAAAGGGCTTTGTCTTCAAGTGGTTAGAAGAGTGAGTGATGTGTGACATAAGCTTCTAAATGTTGTGCATAAAATGCCAGGACAGTTCAAAACCCCCCCAAATGACCCCATTTTGGAAAGTAGACACCCCAAGCTATTTGCTGAGAGGCATGTCGAGTCCATGGAATATTTTATATTGCGACACAAGTTGCGGGAAAGAGACAAATTTTTTTTTTTTTTTTTTTTTTGCACAAAGTTGTCACTAAATGATATATTGCTCAAACATGCCATGGGAATATGTGAAATTACACCCCAAAATACATTCTGCTGCTTCTCCTGAGTACGGGGATACCACATGTGTGAGACTTTTTGAGAGCCTAGCCGCGTACGGGACCCCGAAAACCAAGCACCGCCTTCAGGCTTTCTAAGGGCGTGAATTTTTGATTTCACTCTTCACTGCCTATCACAGTTTCGAAGGCCATGGAAAGCCCAGGTGGCACAAAACCCCCCCAAATTACCCCATTTTGGAAAGTAGACACCCAAAGCTATTTGCTGAGAGGTATAGTGAGTATTTTGCAGACCTCACTTTTTGTCACAAAGTTTTGAAAATTGAAAAAAGAAAAAAAAAAATGTTTTTTCTTGTCTTTCTTCATTTTCAAAAACAAATGAGAGCTGCAAAATACTCACCATGCCTCTCAGCAAATAGCTTGGGGTGTCTACTTTCCAAAATGGGGTCATTTGGGGGGGTTTTGTGCCACCTGGGCATTCCATGGCCTCCGAAACTGTGATAGGCAGTGAAGAGTGAAATCAAAAATTTTCACCCTAATGCCGCGTACACACGAGCGGACATTACGGCGGACTTTGCCCGGCGGACTTTTCGATGTACTTTCCGACGGACTTTCTGAATGAACGGACTTGCCTACACACAATCCACCAAAGTCCGTCGAATTCGTACGTGATGACGTACGACCGGACTAAAACAAGGAAGTTCATAGCCAGTAGCCAATAGCTGCCCTAGCATGGCTTTTTTCCGTCGAACTAGCATACAGACGGCGGACTTTTCGACCGGACTCGATTTCAACGGATAAATTTTAAACAAGTTTCAAATCTAAGTCCGTCCAACTTTTGAGAAAACAAAGTCCGCTGGAGCCCACACACATCGAATTGTCCGACGAAATCCAGTCCGCCGGGCAAAGTCCGCTGTAATGTCCGCTCGTGTGTACGCGGCATTAGAAATCCTGAAGGCGGTGATTGGATTTCGGGGCCCCGTACGCGGCTAGGCTCCCAAAAAGTCCCACACATGTGGTATCCTCATACTCAGGAGAAGCAGCTAAATGTATTTTGGGGTGCAATTCCACATATGCCCATGGCCTGTGTGAGCAATATATCATTTAGTGACAACTTTGTGCAAAAAAAAAAAAAAAAAGTGTCACTTTCCCGCAACTTGTGTCAAAATATAAAATATTCCATGGACTCAATATGCCTCTCAGCAAATAGCTTGGGGTGTCTACTTTCCAAAATGGGGTCATTTGGGGGGGGGGGTTTGTGCCACCTGGGCATTCCATGGCCTCCGAAACTGTGATAGGCAGTGAAGAGTGAAATAAAAAATTTACACCCTTAGAAATCCTGAAGGCGGTGCTTGGTTTTCGGGGCCCCGTACGCAGCTAAGCTCCCAAAAAGTCCCACACATGTAGTATCCCTATACTCAGGAGAAGCAGCTGAATGTATTTTGGGGTGCAATTCCACATAGGCCCATGGCCTGTGTGAGCAATATATCATTTAGTGACAACTTTTTGTAAATATTTTTTTTTTTTTTGTCATTATTCAATCACTTGGGACAAAAAAAATAAATATTCAATGGGTTCAACATGCCTCTCAGCAATTTCCTTGGGGTGTCTACTTTCCAAAATGGGGTCATTTGGGGGGGTTTTGTACTGCCCTGCCATTTTAGCACCTCAAGAAATGACATAGGCAGTCATAAACTAAAAGCTGTGTAAATTACAGAAAATGTACCCTAGTTTGTAGACGCTATAACTTTTGCGCAAACCAATAAATATACGCTTATTGACATTTTTTTTACCAAAGACATGTGGCCGAATACATTTTGGCCTAAATGTATGACTAAAATTTAGTTTATTGGATTTTTTTTATAACAAAAAGTAGAAAATATCATTTTTTTTCAAAATTTTCGGTCTTTTTCCGTTTATAGCGCAAAAAATAAAAACTGCAGAGGTGATCAAATACCATCAAAAGAAAGCTCTATTTGTGGGAAGAAAAGGACGCAAATTTCGTTTGGATACAGCATTGCATGACCGCGCAATTAGCAGTTAAAGCAACGCAGTGCCAAATTGGAAAAAGACCTCTGGTCCTTAGGCAGCATAATGGTCCGGGGCTCAAGTGGTTAACAATGGAGTTGCTGCAGGCTACACGAGCACTGGAGGCTGGAGTGAAGAATGTTTAATTCAAAAAGTATTAACATTTGGCAAATACCTGGGATACAATTTTAGACCAACACCACTTTATTGTGAACACCAATGTACTGGACCACCTTCTGACCTCTTTTAACTTTTTAAGACTAGGGAAGAAATTTCTCACAGTAGTTTATGTCTCCACCACCTCCTACAAGGCCACAATGAAGGTTTTAGTCTCTGGTGGCCTAACTTTCCAGTTTTTTGTTTATATTTTATCATGGAGAAGCTCAGTGGCGGCTGGTGCTAAACCTTTTTGGGGAGGAAGCAAACAAATCCCCCAGGTTTGCACTTACCCCTCCAGCGGCTTCTCCTCCTGGCTAACCCAGTCTTCTTTAGATCCGCCTCCTCTCCTGATTGGCCGGGAGGAGAAGCCGGAAATGAATAGCAAATATTGATTCGCTAGTATCACAAGTGGGAGGGTGTGGGACACAGTGCTCTGCGCACTGAGCACAACCTTTTTCAAGCCAATTAGAGCCTCAGAGTGATTCATCTTGCAAGCAACCTCACAAAACTAAAACAAAAGTTATGTTAAAAGTTGGGATCATTAGTATTTTAGAATGGCAGAATCCCCAGAATCTGAGAGCGTAAACTAAAATGAATCTAAGCCCAGATAGCTGAAATGAGGTAAATGTTCACTTGATACATTTAATCATGTGCAGGGGAATTTAAAAAAAATAGGTTCTATTCACTTTATTAGATATTAGATGTGAACACCAGTATCTTTAATTTCTTTTTCGTACATCATGGGACACAGAGCCACAGTATTTACTGAATGGGTTATATAGGCACCTCTAGGTGATGGACACTGTCACACCCTAGACAGGAAGTTTAGCTCCCTATATAACCCCTCCCCTTACTGGAAGTACCTTAGTTTTTTTTTCACCAGTGCCTAAGGTGTTGGTCATGAGTAAAGACGTGCTGTGCTGAGCTCCGCTGGAGAAATCTTTGCTGGGGCAAGCCATGCAACCAGATCCATTCAAAGTGTCTTTTCCAGGCCAAATTGAATGGTACCCGGGCCTTGATCAGAAGAAATGTGGTTTTGCCTGTAAGGCTTCTCTTTTTAGAGAGCTGGACCCCGGGATCAAGTGTTTGGTTTTTTCAGCCATATTTTCCTGGCAGGGTGCTTTACAGGCCCAGGAGCGTGGATCCCCTGATAACAAGGGGCCTGGTTCCTGAAGGTTTTTTAACGGAGCCCACCGTGAGTGGTGAGGATTGGGTCTGTTTGGTTTACCACAGAACCCTGCAGCCAGATAAGGTAAGGGAGATTCCTAAGGAATTTTTCTAATTCATGTGGGTATTCTCCTTTAAGTAAATGTTGCTATGCCTAAAGTCGCCACCGGGGGCTGTCAAGAGCACATACCTGTTCCATGCTTGTCAGTCTTGCTCTGTGTCACAAGCTGCACGCTTCCTCCAAGCCCAAGCTCCAGGTAGGATGTGGGAAGTGGGGTTTTCTCATTTCAGGAATGTCCCCAACAGCTTCCTTCCAGGCTAGAGGCCATGGGTCAGTCGGCAGTATGCCGCACCACTCCCGCTGCCGCCGCCATTACAGCGGCTCTCCATCCACCTGCCCTCCTCTCTCCTCCGCCCCAGCCCCCCCTCCACGTGCAATCCGGTCGGATTGTAACCCCCGCTCGTGTGGGAAAGCGGCCTTTTTTGAAAAAAAATGAGGGGGGTGGAAGGGGTGGTCGAAGGAGGGGGGGGCGGAGCATCAGCGTGGCGTCGGCGTGATTCAACGCCCACAGGGCGGGCCATGCATAGCTATAAAGGTGCACTTTTTGCAGGTGCACACAGCTAAAGGAGGGACATAGAGCAGATGGATGGCATGTGAGTGTGGGTGACACAGGCATTCCCAGGCACATTTACTGAACTATTGTTGCTGAACTATTTTGCTCAGCAGTGAGTGCATTCTGGTAGTACCTCTACATTTGTGCTTAGCACTATGGGCAGAAGGGGAGGTACAAATACCCTAAAAAATAGGGGCTCAAAGGGATCTCCCTCAGGCTCTGAGGACCCCTCTGCAATGCAATCTCCCCCTGAAAGACCTAGGGAGGCTGGTCAGAGTGAGCCGTCAGGGTTAGGGGCTGCAACTGCTTCTGGCATTTCAGCCCCTGTATATATTACTCAGTACATTTTATCCTCAGCCATGAGTGGATTAGAGGAAAGATTAGTGGCCTTAATCGCATCTTCACAAAGTGAAAGAAAACGCATTAGGTCCCCTTCTAACACCCAGGACCCTCAAACAGAGGAACTCTGGGAAAGGGGAGGCGAATCCCCTGCATGGGCATGGGAAGTGACCGATGACTCCTCTTCTGAGGAATCAAGTGGGGAAGGACCCTCTTCAGCTTCACAAGCTGAGAAATTGCTGGTACATTCTCTTACTGAAATGGTCCGCTCCACATTTAAGTTACTCGTAACTGAGTCGATTGAAAAGCCCACTTCTTGTTTGGGTTCACTAAAGCCTCCTGAAGCTGTGCATGCTTTTCCTGTTCATTCATTGCTGGAAAAGCTTATTTATTCTGAATGGGATCACCCAGATAAGCATTTTTTCCCTCCTAAAAAGTTTTCAATACTTTATCCTATGGAGGAAAAATTTACAAAGCTGTGGGGTATACCAGCAATTGATGCTGCTATATCCTCTGTGAATAAAAGTTTTACTTGTCCTGTTGACAACGCTCAAATGTTAGGAATCCAACCGATAAAAAGTTGGAATTCCTGTTAAAAAATTTTTTTTCCTTGGCAGGTGCAGTAGCTCAACCTGCAGTGGCAGCAATTGTGGTATGTCAATCCTTGCCAGACCACTTGAAACAGGTGCTCAAGGTTTTCCATGAACAACAGGCCCAGGAGATAGCCGAGCTGCCAGCGGCTTTGTGTTTTGCAGTTGACGCAATCAGAGATTCTATCCTTCAGACCTCTCGCCTTACGCTTGGGTTGGTGCATATGCATAGAATCTTATGGTTGAAAAATTGGTCAGTCGAATCGCCATTCAAAAAGCTCCTGGCTGGTTTTCCCTTTCGCGGTATAAGGCTGTTTGGGGATGATTTGGACAATTATATCCAAAAGATTTCAAGTGGGAAAAGTACCCCTTTGCCTGTTAAGAAAAACGTCCCTCATTTAAATGGGCTGTTTCTCCAGTGCCAGGGACATCAGCCTCCAGGCAATCGCAATGACCTCCACCGTCAGGTTCAAGAGGTAAAACTCAGAGTCAACCCCAGGGACAAAAGAAGTCCTGCGGGAGGAAATCTACAAGACAGTACGCTAAAGCCTCTTTATGAAGGGGCGCCCACGCACGTTCGAGTGGGGGGAAGACTGCTACAGTTCTCAAAGGCCTGGCAGGATGATTTTCAGGACAGATGGGTGGTCTCCACAATAACTCTAGGTTACAAACTAGAGTTCAGAGAATTCCCATCTCCTCGTTTCCTCAGATCACATGTTCCCAAAGACCCAGAGAAAAAGAAGTCTCTCTTTCAAACGTTGGAGCGACTTTTGTCGCAAAAAGTAATCATGGTGGTTCCCATGGAAGAGCAGGGGTTGGGGTTTTATTCAAACCTTTTCACGGTGCCAAAGCCAAATGGAGAATGTCAGACCCATTCTAGATCTCAAAGATCTAAACCGGTTCCTAAAAATTCGATCTTTTTGCATGGAATCAATCCGATCAGAAGTCTCCATCCTACAAGAAGGAGAACTTCTGGCATCAACAGACATCAAGGATGCATACCTGCATGTACCTATTTTCCCTGCTCATCAGAAATATCTGCGTTTCGAAGTGGAAAAACTTCATTTTCAGTTTGAAGCTCTACCTTTCGGTCTAGCTACTGCACCTCAGGTGTTTACAAAGGTCCTGGCCCCTCCTCTGGCCAGATTAAGGGCCCAGGGTATAACGATTATAGCTTACCTAGATGACCTGCTCCTAATAGACCGGTCGGTAGCCCGCTTAGACCAAAGTTTGGCCACCACAGTCAACTACCTGGAATACCTAGGTTGGGTCCTCAACCTAGAGAAGTCTTCTTTAAAACCAGTAAGAAGACTAGAGTACTTGGGTTTGGTTATAGATACAACCCAGAAGAGGGTGTTTTTACCCCAGGCAAAAATCAGCGCCATAAAGGAGCTGGTTCAGGTAGTCAGGGAGAAGAAGGGTCCTTCTATTCGCCTTTGTATGAGGTTGTTGGGAAAGATGGTGGCTTCATTGGAAGCGGTTCCCTATGGTCAGTTTCATTCAAGACTGCTGCAAAACAGGATCCTGTCTTCCTGGAACAAGAAAGTCCAGGCGCTAGATTTTTTTTATCTCAAACAGTGCGTCAGAGCCTCAGTTGGTGGTTGATACCCAAGAATCTGCGGAAGGGGAAATCCTTCTTACCAGTTACCTGGAAAGTGGTAACAACAGATGCCAGCCTTTCGGGTTGGGGAGCAGTTCTGGAAGAGACGACTGTCCAAGGGAAATGATCCAGAACCGAGAGGACCTTACCCATCAACATTCTAAAGATTCGGGCAGCATACCTAGCCCTAAAAACCTGGACATTCAGGTTGCTGGGTTGCCCTGTCAAGATGCAATCCGACATTGCAACAGCAGTGGCTTATATCAATCACCAAGGGGGCACCAGAAGTTGTGCAGCCCAGGGAGAGGTAAACCAGATCTTAACCTGGGCAGAAAAGCATGTGCCGTGCATATCGGCAATCTTCATTCCAGGGGTAGAGAACTGGCAGGCGGGCCACTTAAGTCGCCAGCAGTTGTTCCCAGGGGAATGGTCTCTTCACCCTGACATCTTCCTAGCTATATGCCAAAGATGGTGGATCCAGGACGTAGAATTGTTTGCGTCCAGGTTCAACAACAAGATCGACAACTTTGTGTCAAGAACAAGGGATCCACTTACATGCCAGACAGATGCGATGGTGACCCCATGGGATCAGTTCTCACTGATCTATGCATTCCCTCCTATTCTGCTGCTACCACGCAGGATCAAGCAGGAAAATAAGTCAGTGGTTCTTGTGGCCCAGAAGAATTTGGTATGCAGAAATAGTAAAGATGGCGGTAGGGCCCCCATGGACCCTACCACCACGTCCAGACTGCTATCGCAGGGACCAGTGTTCCATCCTACCTTACAAACGCTAAATTTAGCAGTTTGGCTATTGAAACCCACATTCTGAAGAATCGCAGACTTTTGGGCTCAGTGATATCTACCTTGATTAATGCAAGGAAGCCAGCTTCCAGAGTCATTTATTATAGAGTCTGGAAGGCATATGTTTCCTGGTGTGAATCCAGGGGTTGGCATCCCAGAAAGTATGTCATAGGTAGAATCCTTGCTTTTCTGCAAATGGGGTTAGAGATGAAGCTGGCCTTGAGTACTATCAAGGGCCAGGTCTCGGCCTTATCGGTATTGTTTCAACGTCCGCTTGCTTCACATTATTTGGTCCGAAGCTTTATACAGGGGGTAACATGGCTTAATCCACCGGTTAAAGCACCCCTGAACCCTTGGGACTTGAATTTAGTTCTGTCGGCATTACAGAAACAGCCTTTTGAGCCGATACGGCATATTCCCTTAGTTCTTTTGACAAGGAAGCTAGTTTTTCTGGTAGCCATTTCCTCTACAAGAAGGGTATCAAAATGGGTGGCTCTTTCTTGTAAAGGGCCATATTTAATCATTCACAAGGATAGAGTAGTATTGTGTCCTCATCCTAGCTTTCTATCGAAGGTGGTTTCAGGTTTTCATCTAAAACAGGATATTGTTTTGCCTTCATTTTTTCCAGAACCCTGTTCTACAGAAGAAAAGTCACTACATTCTCTGGATGTAGTGAGAGCGGTCAAAATCTATTTGGAGGCGACTGCTCAGGTTCGGAAAACGGATGTTTTGTTTGTGTTGCCTGAAGGCCCTAGAAAAGAACAGGCAACATCGAAATCTACTATTGCTAAGTGTATTCGTCAAGTAATTATTCAAGCTTATGGTTTGAAGAGGAAAGTTCCACCTTTTCAAATCAAAGCGCACTCCACCGGGGCTGTTAGCGCTTCATGGGTAGTACATCACCAGGCCTCCATGGCTCAAATCTGCAAAGCCGCAACTTGGTCTTCAGTCCATACATTCACCAGATTCTATCAGGTGGATGTGAGAAGGCATGAGGATATCGCCTTTGGGCGCAGTGTGCTGCAGGCAGCAGTATAAGGTCCTCAGGTCTGATTGCACCCTACTTTTTGTTTGTGTCTCCCGCCCCTTAGATAGAATTGCTCTGGGACATCCCATTCAGTAAATACTGTGGCTCTGTGTCCCGTGATGTACGAAAAAGAAAATAAGATTTTTATAACAGCTTACCTGCAAAATCCTTTTCTTTGAGTACATCACGGGACACAGAGGTCCCTCCCCTCTTCTAATACACCTTTATATTGCTTTGCTACAAAACTGAGGTACTCCCAGTAAGGGGAGGTGTTATATAGGGAGCTAAACTTTCTGTCTAGGGTGTGCCAGTGTCCAACACCTAGAGGTGCCTATCTAACCCATTCAGTAAATACTATGGATCTGTGCCCCGTGATGTACTCGAAGAAAAGGATTTTACAGGTAAGCTGTTATAAAAATCCTATTGGGGCGTGTCCGGATGCTAGCGGCGACGGACGTCTTGGTGGAGAGCTCCAGAGCCCTGCTGGCTAATCCACCGGCATCCGTGTATTTACACCCCAAAAAACTCAACAAAAAGCCGCCAGGCTAGTCACCGGGACTCCCTGCTATACTATCCGGGGATATTTCAGAGAAATCTGGCCTACAAGAGGCCTCCGGACTCCAGCGGCCGCCGCCATCTTGCCGGCCCAGGGCCTCCCAGAGGGATCGCAATCCGGACGGATCCGGAGGTAAGGGGACCCTCATCCACACACACAGACTATCCCCCTGTGCATCAGGCACGGTCCGGTGGCTCTGCTGGGCTCCTGGGACGCTCGTGGCGGCCGCGGCCTGGTCCGGCCTAGTGCGGCCTAGTGAGGCCTGTGGATCCCCGCTCTTTCCTGAGGCCGCATCCCCACCGGAGGTCATCGGGACCGGTCAGGCCCACAGCTATTTACAGGCCCCCTTTCCTCACCTGCCTGGGCAAACACCCTGGTCCCTGCCAGGGCCTGAGACATTACCAGAGACTGCCTGACTGACCCAAGGTATTGGATAGCTTAGTGTGCCCCACTGGCTGCTGCATTTGCCACACTGCTCAGGGCCTTCTGCACACTGGCACCCCTGATATACCACCCATCATACCTGGCCTCTGCCTGCCTGTCACTGTGAGGGGGGGAGACTACAAGTGTTTGTTGACTGTCCTATGATACCCGGCTGGCCATCCTTTCACGGAGCACCAGGATCCACTTGCCCTAACAATCACCCCCCCACAAATACTATACAAGTCCACAGGGCTACTGATCAATGACCCCATCATGTTTATAAAAGACCTTTCGGGGGCGTGGTCTGGACATGGCCGTGTGAAGACACGCTTCTGAGCGGCTCCCGGTCCGCCCCGGCCTTTCCTGCCCTTAAACCAGCCATACCAGCATTTAATCAGCGGCATGTACTCTGCTGGAAGACGCAGAGGAAAGAGCAACCGACAACATAAAAGACCACCGCCAAAAACACAGCAGAACGGAGCCATCAGACAATATCTTTCGGACCCCAGTGACCCATCCCCCGCTTCAAAGATGGCGGCCGCCATGCAGACGAACGAACATGTGAGTACCCCACAGCACTGCTCACTGATGCAGCCCATGGCCCCCGGTGCATCTGATAGAGACATTACTACACCTCTGTTGCTCCGGACAACAGAGCTTATGAGTACCTCACAGCACTGCTCACCAACACCGTCCATGGCACCCTGTACATCGGATGGAGACATCTCTACCCCTCTGCTGCTCAGGGATGTCATCCAAGACACACAGGTCTCACATAATACACCCCTGACCCTGCACGCG
This sequence comes from Aquarana catesbeiana, assembly GCF_042186555.1. Classification (NCBI taxonomy): domain Eukaryota; kingdom Metazoa; phylum Chordata; class Amphibia; order Anura; family Ranidae; genus Aquarana; species Aquarana catesbeiana. The sequence continues at coordinate 692,552,798 of NC_133325.1, read as the reverse complement.
GATGAGGAGCTGAGAGCACTGTTGAGAGCAATACCTACCAGAGCAGACTTTGAATCTCTAGCCAGCAGGCTGGAAGCCTCACACCGCAGAGACATAGCAGCAGTGCGCACCGACATCACAGCACTCTCAGATCGCATGGGTGCAGGAGAAGCCACAGTAACGGAACTTACACAGCGCCTAAAGCAAGTGGAAGATATCCAAGCAAATCAAACAAAATCACTATTGAACCAGCAACTTCACCTAGAAGAAATTGAAGATTGCAGCAGGAGGAACAACCTGCGTATAAGGGGCCTACCCGAAGCCACGGGTACAGAGGATCTCACAGCTACTGCTATAGCCATCTTCAGAGACATAGCAAGAGCGGACTTTCCTGCGACGATGTCCTTTGACCGAATTCACAGGGCGCTGGGGCCGAAATCAACGGATCCGAACCGCCCAAGAGATGTGATCTGCAGAGTACACCAGTACACCCATAAAGAGATCATCCTGCGGAAAGCATGGGAGATGAGAGATGTGGAATTTGACGGTGCATCTATCCGGATCATGCCTGATCTTTCCAGAGCCACCCTGCAGCGCAGAGCGATGTTGAAGCCAGTGCTTGAGTTGGCCCAACGCGCGGGCGTCACGTATCGCTGGGGATACCCCATATCGGTGACTTTCAAGAAGAGATCACAATTTTTCACCTTACGATCCTATGCGGAACTTCCTACACTGTTTGATTTTCTAGAAACCGATCCAGTAACGGTTCCAGACTGGCTTCAACTGATCCCAAGATTTGCTAACCGCCCAGGAGGTCCAAATCTGAGAAGGCCAGGCTCACCAAGACCACAACGCACTCAACGCAGATCAAGGATCACGTCTCCAGCAGAAGACAGAGAAACCTAGAGTCGTCTGTTGTGGTGAGAATATGTATGTTGCCCCAGATGCTTTGACTTTTGCCTTTTTATCCACGTTTGTTTGGATTTCTTATTTTTCTTATTTTTCATATTTTACTGTTCACCGCTTAAGGCCCCATTCTTAAGGCTGTGTAGTCTGAACTCCCCTAACAACATACCAAAAGAACCGACTGTCCTCCCCTCAGAGTTGCAGATATGAGCCATCCCCCCCCACTAATCTGGCTACTTGGGACAGGATATGGTTACTGTTGTGACCAGGGAAGTTGGAGAAGGAGTCCTGGAATTGAGTCAGGTTAACACTGCACCCCCTAATGGTAGTCCCTGGAATAAGGAACTTTCTATTGATGAAGGGGTTTTGATGGTGACTCTGCCTGTGCCATACGGACGGCAGGAGTTAATTTCTCCCAACCCTGTCTCCACGCTACGCAATGGACAATCAGTATTGGGAATATTGTGTATCAATATGTCACTGCTCCCTCTGCCGGAAATGTTTAAATATGTCTGTGTATTACCGCAGGGAACTTTTTCTCAGGAATTTGAAAACTTAGGGATCACTGTAAGCCACGATTGCATATCAGTATTGCGGGAGGAAGGTCAACTGGGGAGGGGGGAGAGGGAAAACAGAACATTTATGTTTTGAGTAAGAGGGATCTGTATGGAGGGAGGAGGGAAACACTAATTAGATTGTTGTAAGAAGGGCCAGTTGGAATTTGCTCAGTTATATGGCAATAGCAATGAAGGATAAGATTGGGGGCAGACAATACAAGGGATGCAGATAGATAAGAAGTTACCAATAATAAGAATATGGTTGGTGTTTTACCTTATCTGTTCATTTAATAAGGTTTGTGATGGTTACAATGCTTACATGCCTATCTTATATGTAAGGGTAGGGGAGAGGGCGGGCCGGGATTAGCTCCCCCGGTCGTAGTCTAACCTCATCCCCATTAGGCCGAAACACCTTCCCGGTGATAACTGGAGTGTGTTTCATTGCAAGGAATTGCACCTAGTTGCCTAACGACAACTAGTACGTGTAGGACGATCTTTTGGTTTGATCGTTCACCCCTTTTCATTGTTTTTGTTTTGTTTCTAGAGCTCTCTTTGCTCTTATTCTTTTTACCTTTTCCTTTTCCTCCCCCTGCTCCTTCAAGTCTTCCATTCCCTACTTCATTACTAGCCCCCCCCCCCCCCCCCTTTTTTTTTTTCTTTGTAAAGAAAAAAATTTTTTTTTTTTTTTTTACTGGCGTGAGCGCGATGGATCAAATTACTATCTATACCCTAAACACCAAAGGGCTGAATGTGCCGGAAAAGCGTCGCATGCTCCTGAATGATCTTAAAAGATCTAAAGCAGATGTGGCGTTTATCCAGGAGACTCACTTTAAGACGGGTGCACCGATGTGTTTGAGAAGCCGATATTTCCCAACTACATACCACGCTACCAATCCCTCAGCCAAATCAAAGGGAGTGTCTATACTGATCTCGGGGAATGTGCCCTGGACCTGTAGAGACACCAGAATTGACACAGAGGGGAGATATGTGTTTCTCAAAGGACTGATTGGTGATGTACTGGTGACTCTAGCGACTGTATACGCCCCAAATGACAGACAGGATATTTTCATATCCAAAACATTGAACGAACTGCTACCTTTTGCAGAAGGACAACTAATACTAGGCGGCGATTTTAATGTTCCTCTGTGCCCATCGGTAGACACATCAAATGGAACGTCCTCTCTCCGGAGGGGTGTACACAAACGAATCACCAAGACACTACATGAGACCAGACTGATTGACGTATGGAGACTTTTACACGCCGGAGAGAGGGATTATACATTCTTCTCATCACCACACAAATCATATTCCCGCATCGATCTTTTTCTTTTGCCTCATAACCAACTGGAGGCAATGGACAAAGTTGACATAGGCACAATCACCTGGTCTGACCATGCTCCTATTACCCTGAAATATTCCCTCTCACGAACAGCGACGACAAAATCAAGATTTTGGCGACTAAACGAAAGTTTACTTCAGGACCCCACAGTGTTATCTGATGTCACAAAAGAACTTAAATTTTATTTTCAGACGAATGATATTGACAATTGTGACCCTGAGATACTCTGGGAAGCCCATAAGTCTGTGATCAGAGGAATCCTGATTAAACATGGTGCACATATCAAAAGGGAACGGGAGAAACAGTTATTAATTCTATTACAGAAAACCCATGATTTAGAAAAAACACATAAACAAAACCCCACCACATCCATAGAAACAGAACTCCTTACATTACGCAGACAGACGGTAGATATATTACATTACCAAGCGAAAGCAGCTTTACAAGCGTGTAGAAAACTCACCTATGAATCGGGGAATAAATGTGGGAAAATTCTTGCAAGGGCAGTTAGACAACAGAGGTTACGCGCATATATACCACAAATCATATCCCCATCAGGGCAAAAAAGGGCGCCACCCACGCAAATAGCAGATGAATTTAAAAATTTTTACTCCTCCTTATATAACCTCCCGAAGTCAGGAGTCACTGACACCGCAATAAAGGAATAATATTTCTCTAGCTAATACCCCCAAACTATCAGCAGAAGATGCAGCTGCCCTAGAAGAACCCATCACAATGGTAGAACTACAAGGCGCAATTAAAAACATGAAACCAGGTAAAGCTCCGGGTCCGGACGGCTTGACTCTGCAGTACTACCAGACTCTGCTGCCGATTCTAGGCCCACGTATGTTGAAACTATTTAACAAGCTTACGGAAGGGGGCCACTTGCAGAGAGACACATTAAGCGCGCACATATCCCTTATACCTAAGGAAGGGAAAGATCCAGCGGCCTGTGGTAGCTACAGGCCCATATCTCTTCTAAATATAGATCTTAAACTCCTCACCAAAATCTTGGCACATAGATTATCCCAACATATGACTAACCTGATACACTTAGACCAGGTGGGTTTTGTCCCTACGCGTGAAGCTAGGGACAACACCACAAAAGTCCTTAATTTGATCCATAGAGCTAATGTATCTAAAGCGCGTTATACCTTTCTCAGCACAGATGCTGAGAAAGCATTTGATCGGGTGAGCTGGGAATTTATGACAGCAGTCCTCAAGCATATCGGATTAGGTAACCACATGTTGCAATGGATCTCTAATGTTTACTCGTTACCTACGGCTAGGGTCAAGGCTAATGGAATCCTGTCTGCTCCTTTTAATATCTCTAATGGTACCAGACAAGGATGCCCGCTGTCACCCCTTCTTTTTGCCCTGGTACTCGAACCCTTTCTAAACACGATACGCAGGAACCCAGATATCTCTGGGATTTCCATAGGGCACAGACAATACAAGATTTCCGCATACGCGGATGATCTTCTATTTTCCTTAACCAATGCGATTATCTCCCTCCCAAATTTAATTAAAGAATTTCAGAGATACGGGAACATGTCCAACCTAAAGATTAATTTTGACAAATCAGCAGCAATGGGAATCAATATGCCGATGGAACAACTTTCCTCTCTGAAGTCCAAATTCAATTTCAAGTGGTCAGACAGTCACTTCAAGTACCTGGGCACTAACATACCCAGGGATCTGAAACGCACATTTGAACTGAACTTCCCTCCAATCCTGAGCACAGTTAAAGAGTTACTCGCAGAGTGGGGCAAAGGTCTTCACTCATGGTTTGGGAGATGCAATCTAATCAAGATGTGCATTCTCCCAAAATTTCTATACCTATTTCAAGCCTTACCTATAAGAATCCCCGGTAACTATTTTAAACAAATACATTCCCTATTTATAAAATTTGTGTGGTCACACTCTAAGCCTAGACTAAAAAGATGCTATTTGACTCTACCGAAACATTATGGAGGTCTCGCCCTCCCGGACGCAAAGCACTATTATCAAGCTGTGCACCTAGGGAGGATCATTGGAACAGACACGACAAAACCAAACTATGGATCCAAGTAGAGAACCATCAGGTTAATATACCCTTGAAGGGGGCTATCTGGTGCTACGATAAATTACCTAGGGACATGACTTCACACCCGACCATTGGTGCCACGCTGTCAGTAGGGTTAAATATACTTAAAAACACTTCATTGACCTCCAAACAATCCCCCTTATTCCCTATTCTGGGGAATCCAGCGTTCGAACCAGGGCTAGACTATTCAAACTATGAGACGCTCTGGGAGGCAGGTAAAGACTGTGCATCACATTATGTGGAAGACGACCACTGGACCTCAATTCAGTCTCTGACGAATGATAACGGGGGTTTTCAATTGTCATTTTGGAAAGCGATTCGGCTACACCATTTCCTTTACTCAATACCAGAACCGATGCGATATAAGCGCGATATGACGACGCTAGAAGATTACTGTAGAGGGGAGGGCACTCTGCCTCAGGTGCTCTCCAAGACATACTCGCTACTCAACACACCGACTGAACAACCAGACTTGTTATTTTTACGAAAATGGGAACAGGATCTAAAATGTAATTTTACAGCAGCACAAACACAAAACATACTTCAACTTACACTGAAATCATCCATCTGTACAAAAATTCAGGAGACAAATTACAAAATTCTGACTAGATGGTATTACACACCTCAATTATTACACAAATTTTTCCCCGGCACTTCTGATAGATGCTGGAGGTGCGGTTCTGAGGAGGGGACGCTCCTACACATTTTTTGGACCTGTTCACTAGTACAGCAGTTTTGGGTAGCAGTAGAGACAACTGTTAAAAAATTCACGAATCACAAAACGCAAAGAGATCCAGCCGTTTTTCTGTTACATGCCACCTCAGCCCCAATTAAATCATATAAAAAGTCAGTGGTCAGACATCTGCTCAATGCAGCGAAGTCCTGTATTCCAGCATTGTGGAAACAGAGTACACCCCCTACGGTGGGAATGTGGCTACGTAGAGTTGAAGAAATCAAAAAGATGGAAGACCTAATACTGACTGCCCAACACAAACAAGACAAACATTCAAGAAACTGGTTATCCTGGAACATATATATTTTCTCAGATGAAGGACAAACCTTACTAAATTCTTGAGAACCCCTTGACTAGGTAGCGGCTACGGGATAGAACCTTGGCCGGATCCATCGCGCTCGCGTCTATCTATAACCCTCCCCCCCCCCCCCTCCCTTTCTCACCCCTTCCACTCTGCCTTTACTTCTTATATATATATTTTTTTCTTTTCTCTGTGCAATAAGTGGTCTATTATTTCAGTAACAGACAACTTTCCATTCACACCAACTATGATGGAATTATGTAAGAATAAGCAAATATTGGGAAGATGTCATTTCGGTTATATTGTAATACTGTATGGTGGTTAATATACCTATGGACTACAAAGATGGATTCACGAATCTAAAGAGGATAAATGATGTCATAGGCCAGTTTCCATGCAGATAGAATGGAACACTTTAATGGAAAGGATATATGATGATGGTATTTGTCAGAATGCTAATAGAAAGACCACGGATGTATTATATCGATTATGATATGCTTTTTCTTTTTTCGTATTTGTTTTTGTTTTCTCTTTTCCTTGTCAAAAATTCAATAAAAATTATATTTGAAAAAAAATAAAAATCCTATTTTCCACTCTTCCAATAAATCAGGCACTCTGCCAGACAAATGGAGCCTATTTATAAAAACAAGACCTACAGGAAAAATTAAAAAGGAAGAAAAAAAAGTTTGGAGGGGAGAGGGGGAGTGCGAATGGGGGAATGTAAAGATCCCTTCTCTCTTGTGTACATTGTACCCGTATCATGCCTCAAGCCAAAACAACATGAGGCACCTAGCAGAAGTTGTGACCTTGGAGTAGAGAATCCTTATAGAACAACCAAGGCGTTCAAATTTGAAAGTACTGTTCAGATTGTTCTTTTAATTTAGGGGCAAATTGTTCCATTTGTTGTATAACAGTTATTCCAACTTACCATTATTATGTACTAGGTGCTTCTGTTTTTTTCCAAATGGTGGATTTGCAGGTCTTTGCAGAGATGTGAACACCAGTATCTTTAATTTCCACTCTTCAAATAAATCAGGCACTCTGCCAGACAAATGGAGCCTATTTATAAAAACAAGACCTACAGGAAAAAGGAGAAAGAAAGAAAAAAAAGTCTGGAGGGGAGAGGGGGAGTGCGAGTGGGGCAATGTAAAGATCCCTTCTCTCTTGTGTACACTGTCCCCGTATCATGCCTCAAGCCAGAACAACATGAGGCACCTAGCAGAAGTTGTGACCTTGGAGTAGAGTATAGAAGAACCAAGGTGTTCAAATTTGAAAGTACTTTTCAGATTGTTTTTTTAATTTAGGGACAAATTGTTCCATTTGTTGTATATCAGTTAATCCAACTTACCATTATTATGTACTAGGCGCTTCTGTTTTTTTCCAAATGGTGGATTTGCAGGTCTTTAAAGAGATGTGAACACTAGTATCTTTAATTTCCACTCTTCAAATAAATCAGGCACTCTGCCAGACAAATTGAGCCTATTTACAAAGTTCCCGACTGTCCCTGATTTGGGGAAATGTCCCTCTGTCCCTCATTCCTCCTCATTTGTCCCTCATTTTGGTCTGATCTATATAGTTGTATATATAATGCACTCTTTATCTTTCAAATAGTGTTTCCCAGTGCTAAACCTTTCATCTATTTTCTAAATTGCTGCATTTGTATGTTTTAAAAGCCAATATAAAGAAATAGTAATGTAAAAGTAAAAAAAGCACTTGTGGATTTAATTAACCTTTTTTTTGTTAATTCTCCTTTAAGGGGGCATGGCAGGGGCGTGTCCTATGCTTACATACATTTGCTAGTAGGTGTCCCTCATTCCCATCTCAAAATGTTGGGAGGTATGTATTTATAAAAACAAGACCTACAGGAAAAACGAGAAAGAAAGAAAAAAAAGTGTGGAGGTGAGAGGGGGAGTGTGAGTGGGGGAATGTAAAGATCCCTTCTCTCTTGTGTACACTGTCCCCGTATCATGCCTCAAGCCAGAACAACATGAGGCACCTAGCAGAAGTTGTGACCTTGGAGTAGAGAATAGAAGAACCAAGGTGTTCAAATTTGAAAGTACTTTTCAGATTGTTCTTTTAATTTAGGGGCAAATTGTTCTATTAGCTGTATATCAGTTATTCCAACTTACCATTATTCTGTACTAGGTGCTTCTGTTTTTTTCCAAATGGTGGATTTGCAGGTCTTTGCAGAGTTCAAAAGGTGCTTGACAAGGAAATTCTTATACTGTTTAAATGATAACAGTATCATGGATTAAGTACACAGGTTTCTTTGCAAGAGACACATCTGTCAAGGTTTAATCGAGGTTTTAACTGCAGAACAGAAGTCCCATAGTCTAAGGTAGTCTTAGAAAATGTGTATAAGTATGCTATTGGTCTCTTGACATCGCTAACAGAGAGGGGATACCTGAGGATATATTTTCTGTAGTAGTTGTGGGGTTTAAAACCATCATGTTAGGATTTTATATCCATTCTGGTACAGTGGTGGCTGGTGGTTTTTTCTTTTCGGGGGCGGCAAACAGCCCCCCCAGTCAGTCGGCGGCGGCAGCAACCCCCCCTGGGAGGACAGCCTGGACAGCCGGGACATCAAAGCCCCACACTTACCCCATCTAGGAAGCGGGCGGGCAGCGCATTCCGCCATGCATCCCCCTCCTCCTCCTAGGCGCCCAATAGCATCACCTAACCTTTCAGCCAGTCTGGAAACGGGTATCAGATCCGTGCTTCCTGATTGGCAGAGAGGTGATTCAGTGTTAGAAAAGCGAATATTCATTTGCTTTTCTAACACACCTAGGTGGGCTCTGAGCGCAATGCTCTGCTCTCTGAGACCACCCTATTCTGAAGACTATTAGAGCCTATGGCTCTAATCAGGTACTTAAAAAACACCCCCGTTGTTGTAATTCATGCGCCCGGCGTCCTGAAAGGGGCTGGATGCATAAATAGGGGGTGGCCGCGGCAGCCATGGATAGATTCATGCATAGCCATATAGGGGGTGGCGTGGACAGAGGGGGGCGGCACCCATGCGCCCTTAATGGAAGGGCTGCCCCTGTTCTGGTATTCATTTGCCAATGAGACTTTGTGCGTGAAGACGAGTATCCAGTCCTTTGAGCCTTAGTGAGTGCATTCTGCAGATCTTCCTCACATTACTATAAAAGCTTGGTATCCTGGTTCGTCATAGATTAACAAGAATTATAATAAGGACAATAAATGTTGTGCAGGTGCTTATTACACGCATTTATAAAGCGCCAACAAGTTATGCAGTGCTTTACTCTATTGTACATTCACATCAGCCCCTGCCTTTAACAAGCTTACAATCTTAGGTCACTAACTAAATCATATATACACATACTGTACTAGGGCCAGTTTAGACAAGAGTTTTATAATCTACTAGCATAGCTTTGAAATTTGGGAGGAAACTCATGCGGACATAGGGAGAACATACAAAATCCATGCAGGGAGTGCTAAGGTTAGGAGTTGAACCAACAATCATAGTGTTGCTAGCCAGGAGTGCTAACCACTGTACTTCCCTAATGCTTTATTGATAGATAGATAGATAGATAGATAGATAGATAGATAGATAGATAGATAGATAGATAGATAGATAGATAGATAGATAGATAGATAGATAGATAGATAGATAGATAGAGATATATAGTATCTAGGGTGGAATGATCAAAATATACATATTTTCATTCAGATCCTACAAAAAAGGATGGCTGTCTAGCAGATTTGGATATCATGTGATGCTAGGAAATACAAATCTGATTAGCATGCAACATTAGCAGCTACAAGGCCACTATTTTTCAAATGTTGTTGTTTAAGATCCATACCTTTCTTTACAAAGCTATGTTGTATAGGAGAAGTCTCCCCCCAAAACAGTGATTTTTTTGGAGAAGCCTGGGAAAGCCAAGCAGCTCTAAAGCGTCCACTATTCAGAGCTGCTCGGCTTTCTTTGTCTTCTTCCAGAAAATCAATACTTTTTAATAGGAATCCAAGATGGGGCTTTTCCTGTACTACAAGGCTAAGAACAAACAGATATTTCTCAGTGCATGATGCACTTGCCAAACAACAGCCAGTGCAAGTTTTTCACTTCTTCTGAGCCAGCTGAATACCATTTTAGTCCAGAGAGTTGCATCAGCATATACAGTAAATACAATAGCAGTCCGTTAAAAAAAAAAATGTGAAAGCCTGTAGGCTCATATTGTCTTTGCATGAGATAATAAAGTTTATGAGTACAACTCTATATTTCACTTTGGACTAACAGAAAACCACTTTAATGCCATAAGATCCTGCTGTACTTTTACATAAAGCATGTGACTCCTAATCTCAGTTCCTCCAAGCAGCTTATTGTCCAATGTACCAACTACATTTATACAAACATACTTAAGGGCCAGTTTTGACAGTAATAAGAATAGTGTATGGATCCAATTACCTTTTTGAAATGTATTCTCTTTTTTAAACAAAAGAGTATTTGTCCACACACGGGTTGATTTACTAAAACTGGAGAGTGCAAAATCTGGTACACAACTGCACCAGATTTTGCACGCTCCAGTTTAGTAAATCAATCCCATAGACTCTCAAACAGAAGGAGAAGCAGCAACACCATTTAAAAGCTTTAATGTCTGTTTATTAAACTCTCCATCATACAGACTGTACTACCTGGTATTACAGCCCTAATGCGTGTCACTCCAATCACAGATTACTCTGATGAGCAATCTTCAATTGAAGTGAAACACATTAGACCTGCACAAACCAGGTGGTACATTATGTACGATGGAGATTTTATTAAATAGACATTAAGGCTTAAAATGGCATGCAGCTTCCCTTTCTCATTGAGAATCTATGTGTGGACAAAAAAATGGAATTTAATGTGTATCCTCACAGGGTGACATTGTGAATACACTAATAGCAATTTGCCAACGTATTAAATGGAAAAAACTAAGAACTAGCAAAGATGGACTTTGTAGGCACACACATGGGATAAAAGGTATTGGGATTTTTTAATTGGATAAAGTTAAAAAGGTATTGTACAAAACATAAAAAGACACATCATACTAATAATGACATGAAATATGTGACCCCAAGGACTCAAATAACACCTCCAAACATTGTAATCTAATCCAATGGAAAGATATGATATAACCAGTAACAACATCCAAGAGGAATAAGGTGCGTGGAGTGGTTGAGGCACAGTGTGAGGTCACGAGAATATATTCCGCTCTACATGTTGCGCGCACAATTGCGCTTCTTCAGGAGCTTACAGATCTAATAAACATGTAAAAAACATCAAATAAATATATATAACATACTATCCAGTACAAAAAGCAATGTAAACAATGAAATGGTCATTTCAATGGGATCCAACAGGATAAGCCCAAGTCTGGTGACCACTGGGGGGCAAAAAGCAGCAGTCCTCCCATGGGGACGCAGCCACGCATTACATAAATCAATAAATTGAAAAAATCTCCTGCATAACAGGTCAGGTGCAAAATATATAACATAGAAATAGATACTTGCATAATATGAAGATTTTTAAGGTAGTAAGTTGTAGGGGTCATGTATGAAAAAAGTCAGGCAAATAAAGAATCCCCAATATTGAAATAATATTCTATAAAATAAAAATACATAAAAAAAGGGAAAAAAATATATATATAGCTATAATCCATATAGTACCTAGAGCTATGTATATTCATAATGCATGCCAAAAAATGGGCAGTAGATAAGAGGTATTGGACCCCTAATAAAGTGCTCATAAATTGCTCTTGACTGTTTATATCAGTATGAGTAACTATTAACAAGCTCGAGCATTGGGGAAAAATTCACTCAAAGAAGAGGAGTACATGCATACTCTATGAAAGGGGTCTCCAAACTTTCCAGTTTACGGTCCTTCAGACTTTGGGGGGGGGGGGGGGGGGGCAGATTGTGGTCGGTGGGGTGTAACATGTCCTGGATTCAAAAATCCAATAGAAAATGAGAAAAAAGAAAACGATTTGTAAAAAATGAATTAAGAACTTTAGTCCTTTAGTGTCAAGTAATCCAAAAAGTCACAGTGCCATACCATGAAAATATGAGTAACAGTTCTTGTACCCCTTTGTATGATTCTTTATGATTTGCATGACCATAGATGTCTAGATGTGTGTATACTTATCTTTCATATATTTTGCTTTAACTGCTTGCCGCCCGCCGGCCGTCATATGATGGCCTGGTGGCGCGGCTCTCGTTCTGGGTGGGCATCATATGACGTTCGTCCATTTAAACAGGGAATGCACGCGATCGTGTGCGTGCATCCCTGTTCCTTCGGTGGCAGTGTGTCACAGAGACACCGCTCGCCACCGTGGGGGGTGAACAGCCATTGGGCATGGCTGTTTACCATGTGATCAGGATCACAGATGGTACCACCCCACTGTACACGGCGCATTCACTCTATCGCGCTGCGCGTGCACGTCAGTGGCAGCGTGTTCCCAGGAACACTGCTCGTCACCAACGCTGGTAAACAGCCATTGGCCGGCGGCTGTTCACCATGTGATTGACTGTGATCCTTTCACAGTCGATCACTAAACGTAAATACAGAGCGGTAACAAGATGTTACCGGTTTCTCCTCACACACCGATCATGTGTGACAAGGAGATTGTGGTAACATCTCGTTAACGCTTACAGTGCACACCAATCACAATGATTCACCCCCTAATAAAGAGGACCTGTCACCACCCATCAATGTACCTGTCACAGTTCATCTAAATACCTGTCACAGTCCATATGAGTACCTGTCATAGTTCATCTGAGTACCCGAATATCTGTCACAGTCCATCAGAGTACCCGAGTACCTGTCACAGTCCACTTGAGTACTCGAGTACCTGTCACAGTTCATCTGAGTACCTGTCACAGTCCATCTGAGTACCTGAGTACCTGTCACAGTTCATCTGAGTACCTGAGTACCTGTCACAGTCCATCTAAGGAACCCAAGTACCTGTCACAGTTCATCTGAGTACCCAAGCACCTGAGTACCTGTCACAGTCCAGATGAGTACCTGAGTACCTGTCACAGTCCATATGAGTACCAGAGTACCTGAGTACCTGTCACAGTCCATATGAGTACCCGAGTAATTGAGTACCTGTGTACCTGTCACAGTTCATATAGGTACTTAGTACCTGAGTACCTATCACAACCCTTCAGAGTACCCGAATACCAGTCACCAGCCCATCAGAGTACCCAAGTACCTATCTGTAGCCCATCAGAGTACCCGAGTACCTGTCACCAGGCCATCAGAGTACCCGAGTACCTATCTCCAGCCCATAAGAGTACCCGAGTACCTATCTGCAGCCCATCAGTGTACCCAAGTACCTATTTGCAACCCATGCCTCATAGAGTATACATTGGGGTATTTGCTTTCCAAAATGGGATAATTTTGTGGGTAATTCCATTGTCCTTTTGCTCAAGGACTTTCAAAAGTGTGATAGGTAGGAATGAAATGAGATGTGTAATTTATGCTCCTAGAACTACTTCAATGTTGGGCCTTTGTATGCGGCCAGGCTGTGTAAAAGTCTCACACATGCGGCATCGCCATACTCAGAAGGAGTAGCAGAATGTATTTTGGGGTGTAATTTTTTCTATATACATGCTATGTGTTAGAAATATCTTATAAATTGACAACTTTGTGTAAAAAAAAATGCGTTTTCATTTTTTTTCCACATTTTCCAAAAACTTCTGGAAAAAAATGAACCGAAACCAAAAGACTCATTATGCATCAAAGATTATACGTTGGGGTGTTTTCTTTCCAAAATAGTGTCATTTTGTGGGCAATTCCATTGTCCTGGTGCTCCAGGGCCTTCAAAATGTAATAGGTGGTTGAGAAATGAGATGTGTCATTTATACTCGTAGAACACCTGAAGGTGCTACTTCAATGTTGGTCCTCTGTATGTGGCCAGGCTGTGTAAAAGTTTCACACATGTGGTATCGCCATACTCGGGAAGAGTAGCAGAATGTATTTTGGGGTGTAATTTGTTGTATGCATATGCTGTGTGTGAGAAATAACCTGATAATATGAACATTTTGTAAAAAAAAAAAAAAAAAAATCTTAATTTTGCAAAGAATTATGGGATATTTGTACTTTCCTGACCTGTTAGTGTCTCAAGAAATGAGATACACCTGATGTACTGAAGGCCTGATCAGATGTGATCAATTTTCAGTGATTGGCACCATAGTTTGTAGACTCTATAACTTTCACAAAGACCAAATAATATACACTAATTTGGGTTATTTTTACCAAAGATATGTAGCAGTATAAATTTTGGCCAAAATGTATGAAGAAAAATTACTAATTAGCAAAATTTTATGACAGAAACAAAGAAAAGGGCATTTTTTTCACAAAATTAAGGGCTCTTTCACACGGGGCGGATCATCATGCATCCGCCCCGTGTAAAAGAGCCCTTAATTTTGTGAAAAAACTGCCCTTTTCTTCGCTCCGTGGATCCCCGCTGAGCAGGCAGATGACAGGTCCGTCGCTGTACACTGTGCAGCGACGGACCTGTCACAGTGCCGCTCTCCCCTATGAAGGATCGGATGAAGACGGACCGTAGAAACCATAAAAATAAAAAACCCACTAGTGAATAAATACCACCAAAAGAAAGCTCTATTTGTGTGAAAAAAGGACGCAAATTTCATACGGGTACAGTGTTGCATGACTGAGTAATTGTCATTCAAAGTGCGAGAGTGCTGAAAGCTGAAAATTGGTCTGGGCAGGAAGGGGGTGTAAGTGCACTGTACTGAGGTGGTTAAGCAACGTTTAATGAAATGAAAAGACGTGTTTATCATGAGTGGCACACTTCAACATTTTTGAATTACCTTAGGTTTGTCCACTGTATTTTTCAGGTGCTTACGTGCCTGCAAAGATTTACCTGCAGCAGTAGTCACGGGTTCAGATTATAGAAAACCAGGTTCTGAGATGTGTAATTTAGCATCAAAAGCAGTGCAGTTTTTCCTTAACTGTTTTGTTAATGAAGCATTCATAAAAAACTGTTTTAGCTACAATCAGGGACAAAATTGAAGCTTAATTTACCAATAATAGCCTCTATGACACCTAGGAAATTCCTGACACTATAATCTGTGAAGATTGTCGGGACAGCACTTTGCTTCCCACTATTTCAGCGGTACTGCAAAATACGGCATTTTAACTACAAAACAGTTCCCAGCCCCAGCCAGTGCAACTGAACCAATTACAGGGTATCTGTTAAGCTGGCCATACAGTATACAATTTTCATCATTAATCTATTAATCTACATTCATACATTAACCTCCCTGGCGGTATGATTATTTCATATTTTTGATGCTGAAATCGGTAGGCATGTGCAATTCGTTTCGTTCCGAATTAGTTTTTTAACGAATTTCGACAAATTCGTTAATTCGGGAATATCTGAATTAACGACAACCCGTTTAACGAATTTTTTCAGAATATTCGTAAATTCGATAAAATTGAACATTCGTAAATTCGGGCATTCGCACATTCGTACATTCGTACATTCACAATTTACGAATGTACATTCGTAAATTCGTACATTAGTAAATTAATTAATTCGTAAATTTGTAAATTCGAAAATTTGGAAATCTGAAATAATAGTTAACTAATAATAACTTAACTATTAGTAATTACTAGTAACTTTGAATAAATAGGTATTGTAATTTCCTTTCAAATTTGGCTGTTAGTAAACGTAACACATACAAATTTATCCGAAGTTATGAATGATCCGAAAAAATGGAATGGAATGTAATGAATTAATAATAATAAATAACAATAATAATAATAACGTTTTATTATTATTATTTATTATTAATTTGTTCCATTCCATTTGTTTAGATGCAGCATTCATTTTGGATAATTCGTAACTTCGGATAAATTCGTATTTGTTACGTTCACTGACAGTCAAATTTGAAAGGAAATTATAATACCTATAATTTAATAGTTAGTTACTATTTCAGATTTTTGAATTTTCGGGTTTTTGGATTTTCAAACTTTGAATTTACAAATTTCCGAATTTTCTAATTTACAAATGTACGAGTTTACGAATCTACGAATGTAAGAATTTACGAATGTACAAATGTAAAAATGTACGAATGAACGAATGAACGAATGTACGAATGAACGAATGTTCGAATTTACGAATGTACGAACGATCGCATTTACGAATTTACGAATGAACGAATTTACGAATCGCGATCATAACGAATGACCCGAGAAACGAAAAAAATAATAAACGAATGAAACGAAAATGAACAAATTTTTTGGCTGTGCACATGTGTAGAAATCGGTACAATTATTTTGCATGGAAATTTGCCGTTTTATATTGTAGGCCTGTAAATCTTAGGAATAACTCACTTAAATCTGTCCAAACGGGGGGCGTGGCTATGGCTTGCACGAGTGAAGACATGCTTTCCTGGAGCTCCGTGAGACCCACTCTACATACAGCCTGAACAGCAGCACTAACGGGGGGACTTACCACTCACAGTGATGCCCCCAAAGCGCAAGACGTCCCTGCAACCACACCGGACCCCCGAGGCCGGTCTGAATCATTGAATAACTTCTTTGCCGGGACCCGCAGAGGAACAGCAGGTACAGCCAAGATGGCGCCCGGAGACCATGCTGCAAGGGATGTTTACCCCATTAGCTCCCCACACATACCTCTGCCTTCCCTGCCTCCCCCCTCCTCCCCCTCCGGATCAGAGAGCTCAGAAAAGCCCAGGGATGGGGGCGATGCCTGGGGGGATAGAGACATTCAATCCCACATTCTCTCCCTACCTACTAAGGCTGACCTGGAGAGGTTTGCCCACAGGGTGGAGAAAACCATGAGACAAGACATAGAGGCCTTAAAAGCTGACACAGCACACTTGGGTGTTAGAGTGGAAACCCTGGAGATGCAGTGGGAAGAGACTACCCCCACCCTGCAAGCCCTTACCCATCGTTGCAAACTACAAGATCGCAGGATTGAGGCCCTGCTGGATCAAATGGACGATTCTGAAAACAGGAGTCGCAGGGTTAACATACGCATTAGGGGCCTGCCTGAGGCCACAGGCCAGAGAGATATTGTACCCACCCTGCAGGGGGTCTTTAAACAAATATTGGGTCTCCAGGCACCTGAGCACATTGAGATAGACCCACAGAGCCCTGAGACCTCCCTCTGAAGATCCTGACAAGCCCAGAGACATTATTTGTAAATTGCACAAATACTCTCTCAAGGAACGCATCATGAACCAAGTCCGAGGAATCAGATATGTGGATTTTGATGGAGCTAAATTGTCTTTTTTTCCGGACCTTTCCAGATGCACGCTAATGCAGAGCCACGCCCTTAAACCGTTGCTGGCGGCCTTGCAAGATGCACAATTGCCCTACAGGTGAAGTTTTCCATTTAGCCTATCCACAACTAAAGATGGTAAGCAGTCTACCCTCCGAAGCAAGGCTGATCTACCCCATTTCTTGGAGTCCCTTGGATTGCCGCAGGTGGACATTCCACATTGGAGGGCTTCACCGGAGATACCCCTCCCAACTCGCCCGGAACTGTGGCAAGCAAGTCACCGCAGACGTCGTATTGGATCCCGGAGGGGCCCCTCTGCTCAAACACCTCTCCCTCACTCCCCTCGGGAGGAAGCCTAAACGGAGGAACTATCTAAAGTTGGCATCTTAAATGTTCCTGGACGTTACCTGATCCCCCCTAGCTGCTGATTCACCCTTTTTACGTGAGATTAAGGTGCACTTTTTGTACCATATGCCGATAGCGGGTCCCTAAGCGGACTCACTCCCCATGCTGTATCACCTTCCCCCAATAGGTCAACTCATTTGGAGTTTTGTTCCCTTTTTGGTCCTCACCGTCTCCTCCTCCTGGGGGGGGGGGGGGACTCCCGATCGGCGGCAAAGTTGCACTTTGTTCTGCCCTTAGGGCTTTTGGTTATTTTTTGTTCTTTTTATTTCCTGTTTTTTCTTCCATGTCCTTTGTGGTTTACACCTGCAATAACTGTGGTCTGTTTTCCTAGGATTTCATTCACATTAAATGTGTTCTGTGTGCTACCCCATGCTGGTCTGGACATGCTGTGGGTTCCTCCTCCTCTTGCTGGTAGTCGGGTGGCTCCACCTCGTGACCCTCCATCATGGCTAGTCTGAAAGTCGTGTCCTACAACGTACGTGGCCTGGGATCCCCTTCGAAACGCAGTAAGTTGTGCCTTGAGATGAAACGCACAGGGGCACATATCATTTTTTTTGCAGGAAACGCACTTCAACACTGACTCGGTCCCTCGTCTCCCTACACATCTATATAATTCTTGGTACCTTAGCAATTCCCCCCCATCCCAAATCGGGGGGAGTTGCCATAGCTGTCCATAAATACTGTCCCTTTATCTTAACAGACCAACTAATTGACCCCAACGGCAGGTTTGTGTTTGTTAAGGGCTCCATTTATACCCGTAGGTTCACGTTTGCAGCTGTGTACGCCCCAAATAACAAACAGCTTACTTTTATAGATTCTGTCTTGGAATCCTTGTCCTCCTTTAACTTATTCTGGGAGGTGACTTCAATGTCAGCCCTGACCCCTTGCTAGACACATCCTCCAGCCGTTCAACCCATTTGTTTGCCTTTCTGAAACACTTTCGGAAATCATTACAGGTGCACCACTTGGTAGACTGCTGGAGGCTGCTGCACCCGGCAGACAGGGATTATAGCTATTTCCCAGCCACACATAATGTCTATACTCGTATAGACTTCCTGTTGATGGACCAGTATTCCCTGGACTCCCTGGTTGGCGCCTCCATTGGTTCTATCACAATTTCAGATCATGCCCCGATCTCCATCTCCCTGCGTCCCCTGTCTATGGAGGCACGGACATGGAGCTGGCGCTTGAACGAAGGCATTCTGGATGATGCAGTAGCACAAAAACAGGTATTAGATACCATCTCCTTGTACTTTTCTGAGAACAAAATAGGCGAGGTGGGTATGGGCTCGGTGTGGGAAGGACATAAAGCGGTTGTCCGAGGGGAGCTGATATCCCAAGGGTCAAGACTAAAGAAAGCCAGAGAAGGGGAATTACAGACCTTATTAGGGAAAATTCGGGCAGCAGAACTGATCCACAAAAGACACGTCACCCCTGCAATGGCATCGGAATTACACTCCTTTAGACAGGATTTAGCCACATCGCTGGACACTAAGATTCGGGCTAGAGCACGTCATGTAGCGCACAAATTCTATGAATTTGGTAATAAATGTGGGAGGTTACTGGCAAGAGCTCTTAAACACCAACGCGACTTGGGACATGTACACAAACTCACCTCCATGACAGGAACGACGGTCATTCATTCTTCAAAAATAGCCAATACTATCAAGGATTACTATGCCAGGCTGTATCATCTTACAGACGCAGTACCTGGTTTAGCCAAATCCCAACGGATTAACCGCATCCTACAATACCTCACAGAGGCCCAGTTCCCACAGTTGGAGGCCTCAATTGGCAATCAACTAGATATACCCATCTCCCTTTCGGATATCAAGGCTGTGATAAAGGATCTTCCCAATGGGAAAAGTCCTGGCCCCGATGGCTATACAAACACCTATTATAAGAAGTTCTCAGAAGTGCTCTCTGAACCCATGTGTGCGTACTTCACAGCCTTGGCCTCCGGTACAGCCATGCCCAAGGAGGCGCTAATGGCACACGTTACGGTCCTCCCAAAGGAGGGGAAAGATCACACTATGCCAGGGAGTTATAGGCCTATATCGCTTTTAAACATGACCTTAAGATTTTGGCAAAATTCTTGGCCAATAGACTCAAACCGATTCTCCCATCAATCGTACATCCTGACCAGACGGGGTTCATAATGGGAAGGGAGGCGAGGGATAATTCCAATAGAGCATCCAACTGATTCACTGGGTTGAATCTCAGGCTACAGCCCACCCCTGTCTTTTGCTTTCCACTGATGCCGAGAAGGCATTTGACAGGGTGGATTGGACTTATATGAGAGCTGTGTTAAACAGGCTTGGCATGGGGCCTAACATGCTCGCATGGATATCCTCCCTCTACAGTTCCCCAACTGCCAAAGTAAAAGTAAATGGCCTACTGTCAGATGCTTTCCCGATTAGTAATGGTACACGACAGGGGTGCCCTTTGTCCCCGCTAATTTTTGCTCTAACCCTAGAGCCACTGCTTAACAAAATCCGCCTTAATAAAGATATCAGGGGCCTCACTGTTGGGCCGACAGAACATAAGCTGTCCGCCTATGCAGACGACGTCTTGTTTTACGTCTCGGAACCCCTGATATCGCTGCCCAACATCATGGCAGAATTGAGAGAAATTAATTTGTTATCCAACTTTAAGATAAACTATAACAAATCAGAGATACTGTCACTAAATGTGCCCACGGGTTTACGTACACAGCTGCAGACTGCCTTCTTATTTACTTGGTGTCAGGCCTCCCTGAAGTATTTGGGGGTCTATCTGCCCCTGAGGTGCTCCCAGCTTTTCACCTGTAATTATGCACCATTGCTGTCTTCTATCAGAATCGATTTGAAGAAATGGGACAAATCTTCCTTTTCGTGGATGGGCCGAGTCAGTGTTCTCAAAATGAATATGCTACCCCGTATCCTTTTTTTCCTGCAGATGGTGCCTATCACTTTGCCTAGGACTTTCTTCTCAACCCTCAACAGCCTGTTTATACAATATATATGGAGTGGGAAATGCCCCCGACTAGCCCTCCGCACGATACAATGCCCCAAAGCAAATGGGGGCATGGGGGTCCCGATAATCCGCAGATATTATAAGGCTATAGCGCTACAGCGCATCTTAGATTGGTATCACAATGTTCCTCTTAAACTGTGGGTTCCAGTTGATAAATTCTTGGCTGGCCGGAACCTGTCACATGCCCCCTGGGTCCCCAGGGAGAAGAGGGGTCTTTCGGTACTGGTCTCTCCTATGGCTTCACATGCTCTGACTATCTGGGATGCCTTGAATAAACAGGGAAAGCTCGCCTTGCCGACTTCCCCCCTGGTGTCCCTATGTGGCTTCCCCTGGTTCATTCCAGGGGAACACCCATCTTTCTTTCGGACATGGACAGCCAACAGAGAGTCCAGATGTGGTAGATTTGTTCAGGACCAAGGCATGTTACCATTGGCCACACTGAGGGTACAATTCGGCCCCTTCCCAATGGATGAGTGGCGCTACAGACAGCTTCGGCACTTTCTTAATAGCCTACCCCAGGGGGTTCGTTCCCCTGCCTTGGCATCTCCCTTTGAACATTTATGTATGTCATCCTCTGTTATCCCCCATGCAATATCAGTATTATATGAATTGTTGCAATCTATACATGTTGGGGGGAAGCCGGGGTTTATTGGGGGGTGGGAGAGAGACCTTCAGCACGTCTTCACCGAACCCCAGTTAGACCATGTTTATCGCCTCACATACTCGAGCACAGTAGATACTAAAATGCAAGAGAACAGCTATAAAGTCCTGACTAGGTGGTATAGGGTTCCTTCTAAACTTTCCATGATCTACCCGTCTCTTTCTGCCGCATGTTGGAGGGAATGTGGGCTCAGAGGCTCATTCCTCCATATCTGGTGGGAATGCCCCAAATTAAGGCTCTATTGGCTGGACATTCACGCTCAGATCAAGATCATCTTAGACCTGGAGCTCCCGGATTCCCCATTGGAGTCCTTACTGCACTTCCCCATTTGCTAAATGCAGCCCGAAGGCTAATCCCAATATATTGGAAGAAGACTCAGATACCCACACGTACCGAATGGATAACCCTGGTCAATAACATCATGGCTGCAGAGGAGTGGATGCAAAGTGTAGAGACAAATATGAGTTCTATCCAATTTGGGCTACTTGGATACAATATACCAGCTGGTTGGGGATGCCCGCCACGGGCTCTTCTCAGGTGGAGGACCCCCCCTGATTGTCGGGGTTGGCTTTGGGAGGAACCGGGATAGCGCTTTACAGAAAGTAGAAACGCAGACAAGCTTTGATAGGCCTAACACAGCTTAAGCTGATCTACTATACTGAGAGGTGTAACGCTTCCCCCCCTTTTTCTTTTTTCTTTTCTTTTACCTTTTGTCTACAGTTTGTTATGTTTTAATTTCTATTGAGACTGATGTTTAGGCTCTTTGTCTGGTCCTAGCAACATGGGTCACCGTTGGATCTGTGCTTCTGATTGAGGGCCTTAACCTTCCTCAGTGACATCCCATCTGGGGGCAATAGGGGAGATTCATAGATGTGTGAATTTATATGAAGTGATGGTTAGATGATGATAAACATCCCCCTGGATATTGTCCCTCATGTGCATATGTCCCCGAGTAATATGTGAATGTGTTTGGCCAAAGAAGAGCCTTCTCTGCAATACTTTATCTACCTTATATATGTTGTACTATGTCTATTTGTATGTTGTACATTGAAATATTCCTAAAATAAAGATTGTATAAAAAAAAATCTGTCCAAACAAGAGTCTAGTAGACATCTCGGGTATGATAAAGTTTGAAACACAAAATCATAAATTATAATATAATAAATAACTATAAATAATTATACCAATAATAATATAATAATAATAAAAAGTATTCAATAATGTAATCAAATCAAAAACACTGAAATTTGTTCAGTTGCAGAATTGTCACTGTCATTACTTTTCAGTGTTTGATGACGGATCTCCCCACAAATCACTATCGCTCAATTCTGCGAGTGATTCTAATTTATTATCGCTGTTTTCTAGCTAGTCTAAAACCGCTTTTGATGTAAAGGGACGGTTTTGGTTGCTATGGACAATCTCCAGTTTCCAGGCAGAAAGAACAGTTATTATAATATAAAACTGCATGCAGGGCACTGGAGAAACCACTAGGGACAAAAGGGATGTGAAATTATTTCATACAGTAATGTAATCTGTAAGATTACAGTATACTGTATGTATTGTGTGTGTTTTACTTTTTGAATTTGGCACCGTTCTCGTCCCCATGCGTCGCAACGTTCGCAGTGAACGGAGCCCAGCTCCATGATGAATCGAGCGGAGGACGAGCCGCTCACACTGCGGGGAGACATCGCAGGATCCAGGGGACAAGGTAAGTAAGCTCTTCCTGGAGCCTGCAATGCGATCCTGAGTCTGGCTCGGGGTTACCACTTTTGGTTCTGAAATTCCACCCCGAGCCAGACTCGGGAATACCGCCAGGAAGCTTAAGGGCGCACGGGCGCCGCCCCCTCTCTCCAGCCACCCCCTCAGTGTAGAATGGATAGATTCATGCATAGTATGAATCTATCCATGGCCACTGTAGCCACCCCCCTATTCAGGCGTCTGGCCCCTTTTTTGGACACCGGGCGCCTGAAATCCAGCGGCAGGGGTGTTTTTTTGAAGCACCTGATTAGAGCCATAGGCCATCTTTATGTAGAGCAACAATTCTTTTTTTCAGATCCTCAGAGAGTTCTTTGCCATGAGGTGCCATGCTGAACTTCGAGTGACCAGTATGAGAGAGTGAGAGCGTTAATGCCAAATTTAACACACCTGCTCCCCATTCACACCTGAGACCTTGTAACACTAACGAGTCACATGACACCGGGAAGGGAAAATGGCTAATTGGGCCCAATTTGGACATTTTTACTTAGGGGTGTACTCACTTTTGTTGCCAGCAGTTTAGACATTAATGGCTTTATGTTGAGTTATTTTGAGGGGACAGCAACTATTTTACATTGTAGCAAAGTGTCATTTCTTCAGTATTTGTCACATGAAAAGATATAATAAAATATTTACAAAAATGTGAGGGGCTTACTCCTTTTGTGAGATACTGTGTATATATATATATACATATATATCCAAAAACAAGGGATTGCTGCACAAACCGTATTTATTTTGAAATCTTCAAAAGGACATCACCACGAAATCCATAAAATCAGGCATACATAATAAACGTTTTCGGGCTATTGTAAATAACGCCCTTCATCAGAAGATCATGCCTATCTAATGAATATACATATAGCAATATATATACTCAATGAACAATCAATTAACGAGCTAATCATCTGGAATCAATCAAATAATCATTTATGTTTAACCGAATCTGTTATCACATACACATACAATTATCATCAGATGTGAATACAATTTTTTACAATTTAGGAATCAAAGTCACGGGTAGAAAGAAGATTTCACACTTCATGGAATATGGACACAGAAATCCTGAAATTAATTTAATTTAATTTTAAATTAATAACCTTTTTGCCTTTCATTTCTATTTTAAACTTACATGGTAAGGGTTTACTTTAAAGTCAGAGGGCCAGCTAACAGCTTGCATTTTAAGAAGGAGGTCAGCAATGACAGCCAATGTATTCTACCATCATACTATAGGTTAACTTTAAATAATGAATAGCAGCATAGAAATTTTATATTTCAGTCATGCATTTAAACAAGTGTGGAATAACATCAAGAATATATATAAAATCAAATTCCTCCCATTTTCACAAATTTGAGGTAACTGGAAATTGCAAGGTCTGCTTAATGCCTTGTCCCTCATCCCCTGAAAAAAATGCAAATTAAACATTAAAAATCATTAGAATATTATCCTCACCTTAAGCCCAGTGTACAAAGGGGTAGCCTATGTGCAGGTGACTTCACTGGGGAAGCGAGGAGTCCAAACCTCACACAGCGTTGAATCTTTTGGGATTTGGGAGTTTTGAACAATTTTGTCTGCCTCTCTTTTTTTTCATCTCTCAAGAATAAGTCTTCATTATGAAATACTGATATGAAACCAGCCATCGGTGTCTAAGGGCTGTTTCATGCCACAATTTTAGCGTTTCGGAAATGTTTTTGCAGACACATTTTGATGCATTTTTGACACTTTTTCAAGCATTCCGGTGCATTTCTTTCCTCTTTTTTTATTTTGACACTTGAATTTTCTTAGAACAATAGTGCGTTATGGTACATTTACATACATTTACACATGTTTTGATGCATTCCGGACAAAAAAAATGCTGAAGATTTGTACTTTAGTTGAAAGCACTGGAACCGACCACACTGGTGTGAACTAGGGCTATTGGAATACGTGGTAATTACTAAACATGCATTCCAGATGCATTTTAAAAATGCACTGGAAAGCATCTGGAGTGAACCAGCCCTAACTACTGTTATATCTTTATCTTCTATGTTTATAGAAAAAGATTAAAACAGCAATATTCATTTCTGGTATGTAGCTCTACATTTGATTGACAGGATATAAAACTCCAGTTGGAGAACTGGTGTTATTTGATGTTCAATAAATATGGTCAGCACCCTAACCCTCCTCCTCACCATCAGCAACTCAGCACTCTTCTTCCTTCCAGGGGTGTATGGCATTAGGATGCTATGGATGGTGGTGGTTGGGAGTCTTCCATTGCATATAGCTTTTATGTTAAAAAAGACCAGAAAAAATCTCCAGAGGTCTATGGACTGGCCCTGGGGATAGTAGTGTAATTCAACCATTTGGCAGGGATATAGTGGGATTAGCAGAAGAGAATGAAAAGGGCTCATGAGTGAGCCGCAAAAATATCTGCAATGTACTCTTGAGGAGGAGGGGGAGGAGCAATGTGTCACATTAGCAGTCTTCAAATTAAAATGGCTGCTATTCACCCTTAAGGAAGAGGAGAAAAAAGGTGCATTTGAATTATTATTAAATTGGATAAGGGGAGCATGTATGGCAAGTGTTCAATCTGGTCACCTAATTTGTGAGCATTGTTACACAGCCACCTACCAGCAATGCACAGCAGTCTGTAGCACTGAACCCTAAATACCGCTGCCACTGATTCCCGAACTCAGCATTGCAATGCCCAAGAGAGAGAAAGTGAAAAGAAGGCTGCAGCATCTAATGGACTTCTTTGCAGCCACCATGGTACATGGTCCATAACATGGCACCGCCTCCTCGCTATCACTATCCTAGCACACTGCCTGCAAACTCAATATGAACTCAGAGCTCTCACAGCAACATGAGATCAGAGGCACCCAGTTGGGTGAGTGTTCTCTTATGGCTTGATCTGGAATGATAAATGTGGGCTCAATACAGGACAAAAGAAAAAAAGAGACCGTATAGACACCCATACTATCCCCCACGTCCCGTCCTACCCCCTCTTCCACCACCACCCCAATCTTTTTTAGAAGGGGGCCCAATGCCAAAAGTGAAAGCAAAGAGAAGAGAGGGTATAGGGCTGGAAGGAGAACCCAGGGCAAAAAGGAGGAAGCATTAGAAAATACTGGTATTTTTAATCTAAGTAAGGTGGAATTATCAAATAGTGAGCTTTCCCTACTCAATAAAGGTCTAAAATATGCCCCCCCCAAGAAATTTGAAATCTCTGTGGATATAAACAAGTATGTTCGGGTCATTCCGTAGAAAATGCGGATAATATTGTACATACTGGATTGTCCACCGCATCATTATTTAATCCCCCGGGTGTCTTGCCTCCTAATTTGGCTGTGTTTAAAGACCTTATGATAAAGGACTTGAAAAATGTTAGGATCAAATATAGGTCAGATACTCATATTCAGAAATGTGGTAGGTCCCTTTGTTAAAGGAACAAAGGGGGGGGGGGTTATGTTGCTTAACAAATCTGACTACCAACAGGAAATGGATAAATTGTTATCAGATGATTTCACATATCATATTTTGAATGAGGACCCCCACGTATAGTTTCAAAAAACTCTAGAACGTATAGTCAAAACCTCGAGAGCAGGGAAATATATTGACTATTTTCTCCAGCCAATGGTCGTCAGTATTCCGGCTACCCGGGATCAATGCTGTATCCTGGCCTAGCCCAACTTGGCCCAGGCCTAGGGCAGCACTTTGCAGGGGGGCGGCACGGAAAGAGTCCCCGCCGGCTTGTGATACACTGTTAGTGTAGCGCCAGTCTTATGGGGTGGACTGGGCTGAGAGTCAAATTAGTCTAGCGCCCCCATAAATCGGCCGCACTTCTTCCGGTATGCAGGCGGCCAGCATTCCACAACTGTGGGGGGGGGGGCGACGCTTCTAATTTTGACTGTCCTATCATCCTGGACCACAAACCTTCCTCACTGTGCTATATGTTTTTTGCTGCACCACTGGCATGGTTATATCTTCTTAGTCCTCTCCATAAAATTTCATCATACTTGATTTGATTGTAGCTGTATTAGTGCAATTGTGGCAGAGAAAATTGAGTACTGTCCATGATACTTTTTTATTTGCACTAACATACAATTTTTCAGGACAAGCTTTTGGGGTATGTTCCCTTCTTCAAGGTCCAAGCAGTGAATCAGTACTGCTTGGACCTTGAAGAAGGGAACATACCCCAAAAGCTTGTCCTGAAAAATTGTATGTTAGTGCAAATAAAAAAAGTATCACGGACAGTACTCAATTTTCTCCATAAAATTTCAGAAATTTGTGCTTAAAGTAGAACTATAGGGAACACTTTTTTTTTTTCATTTTGGATAGAATAAGGGAGGGTTATAGCCCCTGTCAGTTTATTTTTTACCATCCCTGTCCCATTGCAGAGATTTCCCTTCACTTCCTGCCCTATAGCCAAACAGGAAGTGAGAGGAAATCTCTGCAAATTAAGGGAATCCATTCCATCCTAGGCCCCAGGCCCTCAGAACTAGTGTCCCCACTCAAAAATTTCAGGGTGGGTCTTAAATAGGGGTGTGACCTTGACAGGAAGGGGTGGGTCATATTTAAATTAGGGGGTGCACGCATTTAGTCAGGCCTAGGGCAGCACAAAACCTAAATACACTACTGCCCGGGATACCATTAATGCTCTTATTGAGATAACAATAGAGGAGAACTGTCTGCTGGTAATAGCGGATGTGTCATCTCTCTATACTATAATCCCTCATGATAAGGCATTATTGGCTGCTAGACATTTTTTTGAAGGTACTGATTCAATACCAGAAATACAGAAGAATTTCATTTCAAAAACTCATGGAATTCTGCATAACTACTTCTGGTATGGGGTCCAGTTTTTCTTACAGAAAACCAGAGCTGCCACGGGGGCCAAATTTGCTCCCAGTGTGGCCAATCTTTTCATGGCCCACTGGGAGGAGGTGGCTATCTATGGTATGCTGTGGGAGGAAGTATTATTCTGGAGGCGTTATATAGATGACTCCTTAATGGTCTGGAGGAGTCAGGAGGAGAGTTTGCACCAATTCATGACAAAATTAAATTCCAACAATTTAGGGACCAGGTGAATTACGAGTTTAGCTCTTATAAAATAAACGTTTTAGTCCTTACAATCATTAGGAATTTTAGTGGTTTTAGTACTACAACTTTTTTTTTTTTTATAGACTGATAGGAATGGGTTCATCCCATTACAGAGTTGTCACCACCTCAATTGATTGCGGGGCATCCCCAAGAGTCAATTTTTGAGGATTCAATGCAACTGCTCTAACTCAAATACATTTTTGAACCAGTCAACAGTAATCAAACAACGGTTCATTGAGAAGGGCTATTTGAGTCATTCACTTGATGAAACTATACAGCAAGTTGCATCTGTTGATAGAAATTTCCTGGGGGCAGGAGGCGGAGCCTAGCGGAGCAGACATGCATTGTTAGAGCTCCACACCGCTGAGGAGAGAAGAGAAGGACAAAGCGGAGCCTGCAGGCTCAAAAGGTATCCATTTGAACCTTTTTGCCCCAGGGAACAAACTGTGAAAGTTTGGGCAGGAAATATGGTACTGGGAGGAAACCGTGGCAGAAATAAAAATCACCTCACAAAGAGCTCACAGGCACTCACTGCAGCTGAAGCAGCTCCAGTCACCTCACAAGATACAGCATCAGGGCGCTCTCACAGACAGAAAATGTCACAGCAAGACTCTCCATTTGAGTCAGATACAGAACAAATCCTCTCACAAACTTCTCCACAAGCCTCCTCAGTATCCCCAGTAATATTATTACAATTTGAAAAGATGCTTCATAAGGCTTTAAAACAAACCTCAGACCAAATAACAAACAGCCTAACCAAAGAAATAAGAGAGCTGGGAAACCGCACCGCAGCCTTAGAAATAAAAATGGATGAAATTGAAATTACAACCCAAGAAAATATAACAGAATTGGAACAATTAAAAAAAGAGAATTTAATACTTCAAACTAAGCTCGAAGATTACGAAAATAGAGCCAGACGTTCAAACTTGCGCATAAGGGGAATACCTGAAACTGTGACAGACCTGCAATCTACTATTACTGCTCTATTACAAGAACTAAAGCCAGATATCCCTATTGAACGTTTAGAACTGGACAGAGTACACAGAGCCCTCACAGCCAAAAAGAAAGATGGACCCCCACGTGATATAATCACAAAATTTCATTATTACAGAACGAAAGAACAAATACTAATTGCTGCAAGAGAAAAAAAGGAACTTAATTTTCAAGGACACAATTATCAAATTTTTGCTGACCTATCCCAACTTACTATTACTAAAAGACGATCCATGAAACCCCAACTAATGGAACTGCAACGCCACAACATTATGTATCAATGGGGCTTCCCCTTTTCCGTCAGATTTAACTACCAAGGTACAATTTACAGAAGCAAATCAGCAGATGAACTACAACAAACCCTTTTAAAATTAAATCTGACAGAACCCACAAGCAGCAACACTCCCACACACAGAAGAATGGCATCATCTTCACCTCCAGGCAGCACCCAGAAAATTTCAGAACAAAATGGGAATCATCATTCTCACAAAAGAGGCCGTTATGCCACATCATCCATGGACCAAGAAGATTCAATGGACTGACATCCTAATTCCTGATATCTCTTCATTTATTATACTAAGAGATGGTTCTCTATAAAAAACCTATATTTATAACTGAATGTAACTGCATTCTGATAGTCACACACTGTGTGGGATCATGTTACATTCCAGTTATATTTCTTATTACTTCTGATTCATATAGCCTTAGAATATATAAGTGAAATAAGGAAATTCTTGTTCAGTTATATATTATCAGGTAATAACAATAGATTTATTACTTTTTAGGACAAATATGTTCAATAATCCAGAAGTAATGGAAGCTTTTTTTTTTTTTTTTTTTTCTTTTCTTAAAACAAATATATTATTACCTAACTAGTTCCTAGAATTATGTTTTTGTTTATTCTAATCTGAAGCAATACAACCTCAATTTTATGAGTTAACATATCTAAACAGTTACATATGAATAAAATATGTAATTGTTTACTCTAAAAGGGTTAAAATCCCAAAATAATTCAAACTATCTTCATCAATACCAAAGTTATTAACAGTACCTTTCTAACTGAATTATTTAGCCTAGGGCAAGACTAACCATATACAACCACCCTGGAATAAATAATTTCAACAAAAACTATATTCTGCACTCCAATTAATGAATCATCATTTTGATGTCTTTTGACATAGCACTTCTCTCCTGTAAGCGGAAGATCCGTGTACCCCCATTAGCCCTCCTCATTCTCCCAACCATATTATGTGGGAGTGTGACGAAGGCACTTATTCCCCTGAGAGAGATATTTATTCTCTTTCACGGGTAAATTGTGATTACTTGCAAAAAATAATTTATACAATGTATCATCTAATCTCATATGTTTTTTGTTTACTCTTTACTCCAGAATTCACTGGTTTCTTTTCTATCTATTCATCTCTTCAGTCCACACAGGTTGATCTGTGCAGTCAGCTCTGCATAACAAAAAGTAAGTCAAAACTATTTGATCTATTGCCATGGCACCACTGAATATACTTTTCCTGAATGTTCAGGGAATAAATGTCCCTCAAAAGAGGACCAAAGCCTTCCGTACTTTCCATAACAAGAAGGCTCACATAGTATGCCTCCAAGAAACACACTTCACCAAAGATTTTACTCCAAAATATATTTCTCATTTTTATCAACAAATTTACACGGCTTCTGCCTGTACCAAGCAAAGGGGAACTCTAATTGCATTTCACCGATCCACACCATTCACCTTATCATCAGAAATTAAAGACCCAGAAGGTAGATACCTGATACTCATGGGTTATATAATGGATACAGCAATCACGGTGATTTCCTACTACGCTCCTAACAAACAACCTACACCATTCCTCTCACATATATTACAAGTGATTAATACACACAAAATAGGAACAGTGATAATGTGTGGGGATTCGAACCAGGTCCTCCTCCCATTTCTAGATAAATCATCTTTTACACCATCCAAAATAACCTCTAGATTACCTTTTTCTCAACTTCTTTCCAAATACAATCTGGTAGATTCATGGAGAGAAAGTAACCCAATGAAAAAGAAATTCACTTATTTCTCGCACCCTCATCAAACCTTCACCAGAATAGATCATATTTTTCTAACAATAGGAATGATACCAGAAATTATTGCATCAGATATAATTCCGATTCCGTGGTCTGATCATAATGCAGTATACACTACTATAGCCTCAGCCATACCAAAAGCGCATGACCCAACGTGGTACTTACCGGACATAATGCTCAAACACCCACTACATCAGATGGCCATTGAACAAGCTTTAAAGGAATACATTTTAATTAATAATAATAAACAGACATCTCCCCAATAACACTGTGGGAAGCTCATAAGCCTGTCTTGCGTGGTACAATATAAAGACAAATGGCACTATTTAAACGGGAACGCAAAAATCTAGCAAAAAAACTAGAACTCAATTTTAATGCAGTCTACATATCATTTCAAGATAATCCATCTCAGAGTACAAAATCTCATCTGGAAAAATCTAGATTGGAATACGATCTATTTCTCACTGAGTCAGTTGATAAATCCCTCAAACGCTCCAAACACAATTTCTACATGAATACAAACAAACCAGGTACATATTTGGCTCGGGCATTAAATTCAACTAACAAATCTTTCAAACCAATACGTTTGAAATTATCAAAAAATGTTTACACTTGTAATCCAGTTAAAATAGTCCATAAATTTCACTCACATCTCGCAACTTTATACAAGACAAACAATTAATTTAATCCTACAGAGGCTGAATCCTTCTTCTCAAAAATAACCTTACCTGAGTTATCTCAGAATCAAAAAAGCAGTTTGGATGAGCCTATAACTATAGATGAAGTTGCTAACGCCATAAAAGACCTAAAACTTAACAAAAGACCAGTCCCAGACGGCTACTCGGCTTTATACTATAAAACATTCTCAGAAATACTCTCTCCCATTCTCTCTGAAACTTTTAACAAACTTCTAGATGGACATTCTTTTCGGCAAGAAACACTAATGGCAATTGTTTGTATGATCCCAAAACCCCTTTCTGATGATACTTCCTGTGTGAATTATCGGCCTATCTCTTTGTTAAACCTCGATATTAAATTATTAGCAAAAATAATAGCAAAACGCCTCAATAGCATTATAGGAAAATTAATACATAGAGATCAAGTAGGCTTCATGCCAAATAGACAGGCAGGCGATAATATACGCAGGGCAGTGTTATTGGCACATATTGCTAAAAAACGGAAAATCCCTTTATGTTTTCTATCTCTCGATATTAAGAGGGCATTTGACACAGTATCCTGGCAATATATGCAATATTCATTACAAAAATGGGGTTTTGGACCCCACTTTTTAACATGGATCAAAGCATTATATAATAAACCCAAAGCCTATATAAAATATGCTGGATACAAATCTGAAGCCTTTAATATCGAAAGAGGTACCCGACAGGGTTGCCCATTATCTCCCTTATTATTTGCCCTTATACTCGAACCCATGGCCCAATATATCAGAACAAACCAAACTATAACTGGCATTGAAGTAGGAGGTATTACACACAAATTATGTATATTTGCAGACGATATATTACTTTTTCTATCATCACCACAGGTCTCTGGTCCTAACTTAATACCAGCTCTTGATGGATTTGCAGCCCTATCCGGCCTTATGATTAATCCTAAGAAATGCCTAGTGCTTAATATTTCACTCACAAACATGGAATTGATCCCGGCTAGGGCTGCACTCCCATTCACATGGGCAGAAAAATCAATCCCATATCTTGGAATTCATTTAACAGCCTCTCATTCTGACTTATTCTCAACCAATTATCCTCCTGTATTAAGACATATCACAAATCTAATAAAACAATGGTCGCAACTTCCTTTATCCTGGATGGGGAAGATTAATGCAATCAAAATGACTATTCTACCCAAATTGCTTTATCTATCCAGAGTCCTCCCTATTCCAATTCCTTCCTATTTTTTGAGAATAGTACAAAAAAGAGCAACTTCGTTTATATGGGGCTCTTCTAAACCACGTATACCTATACACACACTACATCTTCCCAAAAATAAAGGAGGCCTGGGATACCCTAATTTTACTAACTACTACAGAGCGGCACATTTGGCCAGTCTGTCCAAATACCATGCAAAACAGGAAATCCCATTATGGGTATTTATAGAGGCTTCAGAAAATGACCCTCTATTAATATCAAATTTATTATGGCTTGATCCTAAAGACCGCTTTAAAATTCATAATCCCATAACTAAACACTTCTTATCTCTCTGGGATAAACTAAAAACCAAATATCAGTTACAATCTCCACACAATCCTCTCCTTTCTTTTATCAGAAATCCGGCCTTTTATCCGGCATGGATCTTCCCAAATTTTTTTAAAGCTTGGACAACATCAGGCATTCAGACACTAAATGACTTCATAGCATCTAAATCATTCCTTTCATTCCCATCGCTTAGAGAAAAATATGATCTACCAAACTCTGAGATATTTAGATATCTCCAAATCAAAAATTTCTATACACCATTCCTAAAGGGGGATACACCATTATCCCAATTATCCATTTTTGAATCAATCTGTACAAAAGATCCATTTGCTAAAGGTACAATTTCATCACTTTATAATCAATTATATGGAGTACCAAATCTTAATAGACCCTCTTACGTTCAAGGGTGGGAGGAGGACCTGGGACGAACTTTAGAAGACACGGACTGGTCTAACATATGGCTCACATCTAAGTCATCTTCACCCAACATCTTAGCACTGGAGACAAATTATAAAGTCCTAACTCGCTGGTACCTTGTACCCGCTAGAGTGGCAAAATATTCACCTAATACCTCAGCTCTTTGTTTTCGAGGATGCCCAGAAATAGGCACATATTTACACATATGGTGGACTTGCCCAGTAATCCAAACCTTCTGGAAGGAAGTCTTCGTGATTGCATCTAAAATATTTTAAAAAATAATACAACCAGATCCATATTTAACTTTACTTAATCTAAAACCGGAATGGTTAACACTCTCTCAATTCAAACTTATGATCCAACTAATAACGGCTGTAAAACAAACAGTGGCCAAGGCATGGAAATCTCCTACATTGGTACTAGCAGAAACAATTCACAGAATGAATAATACAATGTCCCATGCTAAGATGGTAGCCATCGATCAAAATCAAATTCCAAAATTTGAAAAACTTTGGCATTCTTGGATAAAACAACAGTTCCTGTCAAACTTCAATGACTCTGTCCTGTTGCCATGGTAACAGATTAAATGACTTACAGAGACACCCATTCTAAGGCTTCAAAGAGAACTAAAAAGAATAATAAACTGACGAGCAGGACAACCTTGTGGACCATACCTCTACCTTTCAACCCTTTTTCTTCTTTCTCTTTCCTTTTCTCCACCTTACGATTAAAGCTCATTATCAGAATTTATTTGACCTATATACACTCTACTTGTAAACAATATGTATAGTAGGTATAAATCGTTTAAATACCTACAAAAGTAACTAAGGAAATTATATATATCTTTAATTTAGGTTTACGTGAACCCAATGTTTAATATTTGAAATTTCATGATATTTACCTATATAAACCCTACTGTAAAACAATGAGCTTACTTTATAGATCCTTGTAAACTTACTTTATGTATCTTTATAACATTGTATACTCAATAAACTTCTTTTGACAAGGAAATTTCCTGGTAGCCAGAGAGAGAGGGGGGAACAACACACAATATGAGTGGTCGTTTTCAGCTTTATACTCTATTCATTATAGAATCATCTACAAATTGTTAAATAAACATTGGAATATTCTTAAAAGTGATGAAGCAATAGGCCCCATACTCCCTGATCACCCCCAAATAATTTTTAGGAAGGCCCCTGCACTCAGACATTATGTGGCAACTAAGGTTATAGAGCCACTGATTAAACCCTCTTTCTTTGGTAATATATGGAGTTTCTTCCCTTGACGTAGATGTCCTGTATGTAGATGCTGTGGATCAAATTATACTAGGACTCAGATTTTTAAAATCCACAGTAACAAGAAGGGCATATAAAATAAACGGTTTTATAACCTGTTCCACAAAAAATGTGGTGTGTCTTTTACAATGTAGCTTTGGGTTATAATATGTAGGAAGAACCAAAAGAACTTTGCAAATATTATTATTATTATTATTATACAAGATTTATATAGCGCCAACTGTTTACGTAGCGCAAATACATGTAGGGGAACACATTAGGAAGGGGTTTATGAAACATAGTTTAAACATCTAAACATTTTTCCCTTAAACATGACCGTAATCCATCAGAGTTAAAGGTAGTGGGGATAGAATCCTTTTCATTCAATTGGTGGGGGAGCAATGTAGTTCACCAAATTTCCAGGCGGGAGACCCGCTGGATTTTTTTATCTCAAAACCCACTGTCCACAAGGGTTAAACATAGAATGGGACCTATATTGTTTCATAAGTAATAGTTGAGTCAAGGGAAGCATTATAAGGGATTACTCTTCAAAAATATATGATCAGTTTTTTTTTTTGTGCTTCATATATTGATGGAATTTTAGAGTTTTTATTTCATTTATTGTTATTTGATTTATTTACTAGCATAGTTTATCAATGTTTATGGTTATTATATATTTTTAAATATTTTTTAGCAAACAGTGTTTTTGGAGCACACTGCCACTTTGTACAATTATGTGTACACCTTTCTATCAAACAGCCCCTTTTTTAGCAATCCACTGTAACTGAGCTCTCCCTTCTCCCCCTCCTCTTTTATAAACCTTGGGTGGGATGCATAAATATATAGCAGAGTGTAATATCTCTGTTTTATATTAGTGAATAACAAACAAATGATACATATGAGTTGGGGACCTGTTTGGACTCCAGTAACAGGGTGGCCGCATTATTGTTAAATATTGGGAAGTGGCAGCGCTCTCTAGCATTTGTTATACTATAATGACATTATTTAATCCTGCCTCCTGTGAGCACCATTATTCTTGTTGCCCCAGTGACGACTTCTCTTACGACGAAATGTATGTTGGGGCGGAGGAAGCAGAGATGCTGTCAGCACGCCTTCCAGGGCGCCAGACGATATTGTACACGAATGCCTGTTGTCTTTTCAGCTTTGTAAGTAGATGTATTTTATAAAATAAATGTTTTTAACGGACATTGTGCAATGAGGATCTCTTCCGTCTCACTTACCATGCCCCATTTGAATGGTCTGGAGTACTTTATGGTGAAGTGCCATTTGGCAAGAGATACTTCAGAGCAGGGGCGGACTGACAACACTCAGGGCCCCCGGACCAAATAAAGCAAGGGCCCCCTGTCAGGCCCCGCCTATGACCCACCCCTAACCCCGCCCATGGCCCGCCCCGACCTCACCCCTACATTTTGCACAAAGTACAACTTCTGCCTTTTTTTTATGGGACCTGGATGGGGGTCTCTCTCTAACAGTGTCCATTAGAGAGTCTCTGTTAGAGAGAGAGAGACCCCCCTCCAAGACCTATTAGAGACTACAAAGGAATATAATGGGACCTGGAGGGGGGCCTCTTTCTAACAGAGTGTACAGTGAACACCTTCATTCCCTCTTGTCCTCACAGGACCCCCTCCTTGTGCCATGACTCTCACCCCTGCCCCAACCTCTCATAAAGTAGAAATAAAATTGGCACTGTGTAGAGCTCCTCTTACCTTAATTATGGGTACTGTAGCTGTGGCTGGTTCCCGCGTCCTCTGTGGTTGGCTCCTGTGGGTGGCTGGCTCCCTGGTGTGGGTGGGTCACCGTGGGTGGCTAGCTGGCTGGCACCCTGGCCCTGCTGTGGGTGGGTCACCGTGGGTGGGTGGCTGGCACCCTGGCCTTGCTGTAGGTGAGTCACCATGAATGGTTGGGTGGCATGCACCCTGGCCCTGCTGTGGGTGGGTCACCATGGGTGGTTGGCTGGCACCCTGGCCCTGCTGTGGGTGGGTGGCTGGCTGGCACCCTAGCTGGTGTTTCCTCTCCTCTTCCGCCATTTTGGGCACTGTTTGCAGAGGTGAGGGAGGTACTTGGAGATAACTGGTCACCTTTGCCCTATCCGGGACAGTAAATCTAGAAGGTTTGCAGCAGACCCTGTGCGCGGAGACACATGGCGCAACACATAATGACGTTGCCTGCGTGTGCGGTTCTGTGCCCATTTGAGAGTCTATGTTAGAAAAAGCCCTCATCAGTACCCATCAATTCAGCCTCTCCAGTGCCTCTCAATGCAGCCTCACCAGTGCCAATCAGTGCACCCTCACCAGTGCCCATGAATGCAGCTTCACAAGTGCCCGTGAATGCAGCCTGATCAGTGTCCATCAATGCAGCCTGATCAGTACCCATCAATGCAGCCTCACCATTGCCCCTTAATGTGGCCTCACCATTTCCCCTCAATGTAGCCTCACCAGTGCCCCTCAATGCAGCCTCACCAGTGCCCCTCAATGCAGCCTCACCAGTGCCCCTCAATACAGCTTTACCAGTGTGCCCCTCAATGCAGCCTCGCCAGAGTGCCCCTTCAATGCAGCCTCACCAGAGTGCCCCCTCCATGCAGCCTCCCCAGAGTGCTCCCTCCATGCAGCCTCACCAGAGTGCTCCCTCCATGCAGCCTCACCAGAGTGCTCCCTCCATGCAGCCACACCAGAGTGCTCCCTCCATGCAGCCTCACCTACAGTGCCCCCTCCATGCAGCCTCACCAGAGTGCTCCCTCCATGCAGCCTCACCAGAGTTCTCCCTCCATGCAGCCACACCAGAGTGCTCCCTCCTTGCAGCCTCACCTACAGTGCCCCCTCCATGCAGCCTCACCTACAGTGGCCCCTCCATGCAGCCTCACCTAGAGTGGCCCCTCCATGCAGCCTCACCAGAGTGCTCCCTGCATGCAGCCTCACCTACAGTGCCCCCTCCATGCAGCCTCACCTAGAGTGGCCCCTCCATGCAGCCTCACCTAGAGTGGCCCCTCCATGCAGCCTCACCAGAGTGCTCCCTCCATGCAGCCTCACCTACAGTGCTCCCTCCATGCAGCCTCACCTACAGTGCTCCCTCCATGCAGCCTCACCTACAGTGCCCCCTCCATGCAGCCTCACCTAGAGTGGCCCCTCCATGCAGCCTCACCTAGAGTGGCCCCTCCATGCAGCCTCACCTACAGTGCCTCCTCCATGCAGCCTCACCTAGAGTGGCCCCTCCATGCAGCCTCACCTACAGTGCCCCCTCCATGCAGCCTCACCTACAGTGCCCCCTCCATGCAGCCTCACCTAGAGTGGCCCCTCCATGCAGCCTCACCTAGAGTGGCCCCTCCATGCAGCCTCACCTACAGTGCCCCCTCCATGCAGCCTCACCTACAGTGCCCCCTCCATGCAGCCTCACCTAGAGTGGCCCCTCCATGCAGCCTCACCTACAGTGCCCCCTTCATGCAGCCTCACCTACAGTGCCCCCTCCATGCAGCCTCACCTACAGTGCCCCCTCCATGCAGCCTCACCTACAGTGCCCCCTCCATGCAGCCTCACCTACAGTGCCCCTTCCATGCAGCCTCACCTACAGTGTCCCCTCCATGCAGCCTCACCTACAGTGCCCCTTCCATGCAGCCTCACCTACAGTGCCCCTTCCATGCAGCCTCACCTACAGTGCCCCCTCCATGCAGCCTCACCTAGAGTGGCCCCTCCATGCAGCCTCACCTACAGTGCACCCTCCATGCAGCCTGATCAGTGCATGGGGGATAGCTGCCGGATCACACAGAGCGGGTAACTTCCGCTGTGACACCTGGCGACCGCTGTCATCGGATGTCCCGCCTCCTTTGTTAGATGTCACGCGTCCCGGCATTGGACCAGTGAGAAATCTATCAAAGGAGGCGGGACATCGGATGACAGCGGTAAGCAGGAAATCCCCGCTCTAGATGATCCGGCAGCGCAGCGCCTGCCCTCCTCCCCTTACCCTCCAAGGCAGCGCTGGGGCCCGTGTGATCACCAGCCCTAAAGGGTCCAGCAGGTGGTGCTGGCGGGCCCCCTTTAGTGGCCGGGCCCTCGGTCCATGTCCGAATGGACCGACTGGTCAGTCCGCCCCTGCTTCAGAGTGTGTCCAAAGCAACTGATTATCTGTATGGGCTTTCCTGCTGGGAAATACTTCCTACACCCACAGTGAGGGGTACTCCCTAAAAGCGAGGTCAGACCTATACAGGGTCTCACCTTCCAGTAGGAGACCAATTTTTCTTTGTCTTGGAGTGGAGCATGATTAGGTGGTCATTTACAGCACCAGCATATTGAAAATGTGCACAATTTCATCACTATATTGCAACCTAATTAATTGTTTGAGGACTTTATACCTCATCTTTGGACTTTTACACAAAATTACTTCTGCATGATTGCACAACATTTCTGATGATTGTATGCATACAGTGGGGACGGAAAGTATTCAGACCCCCTTAAATTTTACACTCTTTGTTATATTGCAGCCATTTGCTAAAATCATTTAAGTTCATTTTTTCCTCATTAATATACACACAGCACCCCATGTTGACAGAAAAACACAGAATTGTTGACACTTTTGCAGATTTATTAAAAAAGAAAAACTGAAATATCACATAGTCCTAAGTATTCAGACCCTTTGTGTGACACTCATATATTTAACTCAGGTGCTGTCCATTTCTTCTGATCATCCTTGAGATGGTTCTACACCTTCATTTTAATCCAGCTGTTTGATTATACTGATTGGACTTGATTAGAAAATCCACACACCTGTCTATATAAGACCTTACAGCTCACAGTGCATGTTAGAGCAAATGAGAATCATGAGGTCAAAGGAACTGCCTGAAGAACTCAGAGACAGAATTGTGGCACAGATCTGGCCAAGGTTACAAAAACATTTCTGCTGCACTTAAGGTTCCTAAGAGCACAGTGGCCTTCATAATCCTTAAATGGAAGACATTTGGGACGTCCAGAACCCTTCCTAGAGCTGGCCGTCCGGCCAAACTGAGCTATCGGGGGAGAAGAGCCTTGGTGAGAGAGGTAAAGAAGAACCCAAAGATCACTGTGGCTGAGCTCCAGAGATGCAGTCGGGAGATGGGAGAAAGTTGTAGAAAGTCAACCATCACTGCAGCCCTCCACCAGTCGGGGCTTTGTGGCAGAGTAGCCTGACTGAAGCCTCTCCTCAGTGCAAGACACATGAAAGCCTGCATGGCGTTTGCTAAAAACCCCGAAGGACTCTAAGATGGTGAGAAATAAGATTCTTTGGTCTGATGAAACCAAGATAGAACTTTTTGGCCTTAATTCTAAGCGGTATGTGTGGAGACTCCGTGACTGTTCTTGAATGGCCCAGCGAGAGCCCTGACTTAAACCCAATTGAGCATCTCTGGAGAGACCTAAAAATGGCTGTCCACCAACGTTTACCATCCACCCTGACAGAACTGGAGAGGATCTGCAAGGAGGAATGGCAGAGGATCCCCAAATCCAGGTGTGAAAAACTTGTTGCATCTTTCCCAAAAAGACTCATGGCTGTATTAGATCAAAAGGGTGCTTCTACTAAATACTGAGCAAAGGGTCTGAATACTTAGGACCATGTGATATTTCAGTTTTTCTTTTTTAATAAATCTGCAAAAATGTCAACAATTCTGTGTTTTTCTGTCAATATGGGGTGCTGTGTGTACATTAATGAGGAAAAAAAATGAACTTAAATGATTTTAGCAAATGGCTGCAATATAACAAAGAGTGAAAAATTTAAGGGGGTCTGAATACTTTCCGTCCCCACTGTATATTATTATCACTTCACATACTGGCGCGAGAAACTGTAAGTACTATAATATATTATATTTGTGAATTTTATAGTTCTTATTTAATTTGATGACAGCGTAACTCTTTTTATTTTTTCATTTTATTTATATTGATATGTGTATATGTTTATTATGTGCAGCTGTCAACACTCTTAATCGCTACTTATTGTTTTTTATCACACTGAGCGCAGATAATATCCATTGGATTCCATTTTATTACACAAAGCTTAATTTCTGAACTTATTTGTTATGGTTTCTTTGTATGTATGGATTGCATGGGTTGTTATCGACATATAAAATTTCATGTCAATAGCACCATTAGAAATATATCTATCTATCTATCTATCTATCTATTAACATAAGGAATGTCTATTAAAGTATCAGCACTTATTTACACTTGTAAATAAGAACATGGATATCCTATTTAAAAGCATAGTTTGACAAACATAACATCTCAGCTTGACACATAGATGAAAATGAAGTGGGCAATCCAGCATATAGGTTCATTCTACATCTTTACTCATAATATGCTACCCTACCAGTTTTGAACAGTACTGTTTCCATAGAACATCTACATGAGTATGTAAGGTGAGCTACCATTGCTTCTCAGATCTCCTCTCAGAACATATACAAAATACAAAACTAAAGAACTAGAGGCGCAGGCGCGGCGACACCTGACATGGACGCTTAGTCCGGGTGCTCCGTCCCACTTCAGCAGACCGGGCCTCCACAGCGGCACTCTGACCGGCGATCGAAGCCTGGATTAC
This sequence comes from Aquarana catesbeiana, assembly GCF_042186555.1. Classification (NCBI taxonomy): domain Eukaryota; kingdom Metazoa; phylum Chordata; class Amphibia; order Anura; family Ranidae; genus Aquarana; species Aquarana catesbeiana. The sequence goes on along the minus strand of NC_133325.1, from coordinate 692,511,153 downwards.
CCCCCTAAGGCCATCGGAAGACTCGGGGACCCCCCCATGTACTCGGGAGCGGTAAAAAGGAACTTACAGCCTGCATTTGAAGCCGCCCTGTCCCTCGCTGAGACAGCTAAGATGGTGGCTGCTCCTCACCGCTCTGCAGCTACATGCCCTCCCTGCAGCAAGACTCCTTAACAGGTAACTTTCCCCTGGATCCAGCTTCTCCAGCATCCACCACATCTCTCCTAGAACACTCCCTGGCAGGGCTGGAGTACTCCCCCATGGATGCCGCCCCCCCCAGGCTCACCAGCTAATACAGCCCTGGGATTTAGGCCTACTACAACCGACCTCTGTAGCTGAAATGTTTGCCAAGTTTGCTGATTTACTGGACAGAGGCCTACACAATACAGCCCTCAAAATAACAAGTGACATTAAAGCAGACCTACAGCACATAGGCACCCGCATGGACCTCATTGAGTCCAACCTCGATTCCACCTTTTCGAGAACAAACCAGAACACTGCTTGTATACAGACCCTTCAGGAGCAATTAGAGACTGTCAATGCCAAAATTGATGACCTCGAAAACCGGAATCGGAGGTACAACTTTAGAGTCAGGGGGCTCCCTGAATCATATAAAGACATTCCTGAAACTATACAATCTTTTATTAAGGACTTACTCCCAGATACACCTCAACACAGACTGGAGCTGGATAGGGATCATAGAGCTCTCAGACCTCCTAGGGCTGACGGACTCCCCCGTGATGTGGTGGTGAAACCGCACTTCTTCTCAGTCAAGGAGGAGGTTATGAGGAAATCAAGATCCATGTCTAAAATAGTGTTCCAGGGTCATCATCTGCAAATGTTTGCTGATTTATCCCCCGCCACTATCCAAAAAAGGAGAGCCCTAAAGCCACCACTTCAAATCCTGATGGACAGAGAAATTAAATACTGGTGGCTCTTCCCATTCCAACTTAAACTAATCTTCAAAAGCAAGGCGTACACCTTTGGATCCCTGCAGGAAGGAGAACGGCTGTTTCTACAACTGGGCCTCATCAACCAGGACCCTAATGCCCGTCAGTCGGGACTTCAACCAAACTCTGCGAAAAGACATATGCCCACCAGTCCCCTGCATCCGGTTTGGGAGAAGGCCAGATCCAAGAAGTCCAAGGAAACTATTCCTCCATGACTTCCATAACCAGTTTCTCCTCAAGGACTCACTTCTTTTGCCTCCTTTTCCTCTCAGCCACCAGCTGAGATGACGGAGCCCCCCCACTTGTGCTCCCCGAGACGGGTTTTCTGTTTACTGTTTAGATGCCCTCATGCCTCGGCCGAGGCGGTTTCGGGTAGCACTCAACCTGGGGAGGTCACTGAATAGGATTTTTTATTTTAATGGCCCCATTGGGATGCTCCATTTCTGCTTCTGAGCGGGAGTTGAGGGGAGTACTTATGGCGCCTGACTAGTCCCGATAAACTTTTCATACAATCCACAACGTTTTGGGGAGCCATACCCGATGTAGGGGGGGGAAGAACAACCCTAATAGGACCTCTCCAATCTGGTCCAACCTTTTTCTAAAAATCTTAGGACTATTGCAGTACCAAAGGGATATAAACCAATTTGTATAAAATCTTTGAATTTATTAAAGACATTAAAATAATCCATACAAGGATATACATATAAATAAACACAAACAATAAATGTTTACAGCAATGTTGACTCAAAAATTAATAATAGTGCCTATACAGGTGAATAAAGGCACGTTGTTTAGTACTTTCTGGACGTGACCTCTACAGTTTCGCGGTCAAGCCGCTTCTTCGGGAGGCGTCTAGTACATTTTCTACAAGATGACAGAAAATCAGTCAACAACAATATAATAAATAACCTATAGACACTGCAAACAAGTGTACATCAGTGATATTGGAGAAGGTAATTTGAAGTTAATACACTCACCACCTTTGGCCCACAAGGGGCTGGAGCGACACTGAGACACCCACTAGGGGCGTTCCCCCGGGGGCGAGCAAGGGGGGCACTTAGGTATAACTATGGGAAAAGACCATAAATGGGAATAAATAAATGTACATAAAGGGCCAAATGGTGAAAAGTGGGCCACCCAGGTGTATGGAGGAAAGGGGGGGATGAAAAACGAAGGCACGGAGAGAACGAGGGGAAGAAGGGGGGGGGGACACGGAAGGGAGGTGAAGAGAGGCAAGAGAAGAAGGAAAAGGAAGGAGAGGGGAGGAAGGGCAAGGGCAAGAGGCCCTTAGTCACAGCTCACCCTCACATATCCAGGTCCACATTTATTTGCTTGTTAACTGTTTAATTACTATAAGCATTATCAGTTAACAGATGCACTTCCACCTCCACGTTTTTCTTAGTATACGGCAATGTTAGCAAGGAGGGTACTTTGTTAATGCCGGCCCCAGTGCCTTTATCCTGTTAATCACAAACCATATTAAGCGGCCACTCTGCTGAAGTGGTGTTCGTGCGCCACCTCCTGTCTGGTGGTTAAGGTAGTCTACCCTACCCTGGACAGGACCATTCCCTGCCTTCGGGAGGGACTTCAATGTGACCCACACTTTCCGATGGAGGATTCTGTCCCCTCCATTCTACGGGAGACTCTCTTGTCCCCGTCTTTCTTTCATGCTTTTCCTTTTCCTTCTCCAACAATGTTTTATTTTACATTTCCCCGTAGAAGTCGGCTGGGGGGACTTATCCAGACAACAACAAGACATCTCACCGGTCTTCGCCTGCTATGCGGGATGTTTTGGTATCCGTGGACGTCAGATGGTAAGTGCTGCAGATTTCCTAGCCCTGCCCCCTCTACTGCTCGATGGCTGATGACCCACCAGTAAATGCACCACTTAAAATAATATCACATAATGCTCAAGGCCTGAACTCACCAGCAAAAAGGCGCAAAGTCTTCCAATACCTACATACACAAAAGGCAGACGTAGTTCTCCTCCAGGAAATACATTTCCCCAAACGCTTCTGTCCATCTTTTATACACTCCAAATACTCCTTCTTCACACTAGCCAATGCGGAGGATAAAACGAAGGGGGTGGGCATTTTTAAATCTAAAAGTTGCAAATTTACCCTCAAATCTGAACACAGGGACCCTGATGGGCGCTACATCCTCATTGTGGGGGAATTAGATAACCAACTATACTCTTTGATTTCGTACTATGCCCCCAACAGAGGCCAACTAGCCTTCTTTCAACACCTGTTTACAACACTAACACCACTGCTGGAGGGCACAGTGATATTTGGAGGCGACTCTAATTCGGCCTTTGACCAGGGCCTGGACAAGTCTTGTCCCCCTGGTATACGCCTCACCAGACCCACTAAACAGAGCCTACGTATAGCCAAACTAATCTTTCAACAAGGTCTCGTTGATATATGGAGGGAAGTAAATCCCACCCTACGAGACTTCACACACTTCTCTAACCCCCATAGATCCTTCGCTAGAATCGATCATATCCTCATCGCTTCAGCTTCTATTCCACTAACAGGGCATATATCAAAGATGTAGTCTGGTCGGACCACTCAATGGTGATCCTTTCCATTCAGCGCCCGTTGAGTCCTAAACCCTGCAGGCGTTGGAGACTTAATGAATCCATCCTGAGTGATCCGATTAGAACCAAAGAAATCAAAACTAATATCTGCAATTACTTCGCCACTAACGATCTGCCAGAAATTAGCCCCTCATGCCTTTGGGCAGCACATAAGGCCGTAATTAGAGGTCATCTGATTCAAATTGCCTCTCAGATTAATAAAGCCAACAAAGCTGACATAGTGAAGTTAGATAAGAATTATACAGCCTTAATTAAAAAACACAAGGCCGACCCAAGAGCTGTTCCCACCATCAAGCTGGACGCAGCTCGCACGGCATTAAACCTCGCCCTGACCACAAGGGCCGAAAAATGGCTGCGGTGGAATAGATCCCGATTCTATTGCCAAGGCGATAGAATCGGTTCTATGCTTGCAGGCAGGCTGTCCCCGAAATTTAAATCCCCAGCCCTTCCCAAAATCAAAATCCAAGGCGGCACTCTGTCCCAGAACCCTAAACGAATCATGGGGGAATTCCTGACCTTTTACAAATCCCTATACAGTGGTGAGAACAGCCCCACTACAGAGACGGTGGATCACTTCCTAGACAACATTCAAATCCCCAAATTAGAGGACAGACACCGCCAGAAACTAGACTCCCCTATCTCCGCTGAGGAAGTATGTGCAGTTATTAAACACTTGAAATCTCACTCAGTGCCTGGCCCAGATGGGTTCTCCATACCATATTACAAATCGTTCTCTTCCATTCTCGCCCCATATATGGCCCGATTCTTTAACGCACTCAGGCAGGGGACTCCACTAGATGCCTCACTTAACACGGCCTACATTACGGTCATCCCTAAACCTGATAAAGATGCCAGCTCGGTTAGTAACTATAGACCGATATCTCTCATTAATAAAGACTTAAAGATTCTGACTAAGATCCTTGCAGACCGCCTGGCCGCCTTCATTAGATTATACATTAACAAAGACCAAGTGGGCTTCATCCCAGGGAGACAGGGACCTGACCAAACTAGACGAGCGATTCATATAATAACTCTTCTCAATTCTAACTGGGATGGGGGCCCTTCCAGACAGGGATGTTTACTCTCTCTGGACCTCCAAAAAGCTTTTGATACTGTCAAATGGCCATATATCTTCAACACTCTTCAAAGGTGGGGATTTGGGAATTCATTTCTTAATGTCATGCATGCCCTTTATTCAACCCCCTCGGCTCAGGTGCATCTGCAGGGATTTTACTCAGAGTCCTTCCCCATAGCTAGAGGCAAAAGATAGGGCTGCCCCCTATCCCCATTAATCTTTGCCATAGCAATTGAATCCTTGGTGATAGCCATCAGAAACAATCCGGATATCCAAAGCATTCATTGTGGCCCCAAGTGTCATAAATGCGCATTATTTGCGGATGACATCTTAATATTTGTTTCCTCCCCACTTACATCACTCCCCAACGTATGTCACCTCCTAGATGAATTTGGGGCAGCATCAGGCCTTAGGGTTAACTACGATAAATCACAGGCACTCAATATTAACATCCCAGACCCTCCTTTGGCCAGGCTCAGGGAGAGCTTCCGGTTCTCCTGGAGCGATTCCTCCATCTCATACCTGGGGATCAAACTGACCCCCAGGATAGAACTCTTACACCAAGCCAATTACCCACCTGTCTACAAAAAACTGGAGGAAGACCTCTCCCGGTGGTCCCGACTGTCCCTGTCCTGGCTGGGTAGAATCAACACGATTAAGATGACCCTACTCCCCCGCATTCTCTACTATTTTAGAGCCCTCCCGATTCCTGTAGACAAAACTCGCCTAAAACGACTCCAAGCTAAAATCATCGAAATACATTTGGGGCAGAGGGGGACACAGATTCCCCAAAGCAGTCCTGTTCCGATCTAGAACTGAAGGGGGCATGGGACTTCCAAATCTGCTTTGGTATTTGCAAGCTGCTCATCTAGCTCAGATCTCGGCGGTATACTCACGCTGGGAACAACCTGACTGGATTCACATAGAAAGGCAGGCAGTCCCTCTCCACACTCTAGACTACCTCCTCTGGAGCCATAGAAAACTCAGGCCCTCCATACTTTCCCCAACCCTCTCACACTCCTTCGCACTTTGGGATAGTTTGCGATGCAACCAACATCTGACCTCCCCCACAAAACCATTGCAACACTTATTTCGAAATCCTGATTTCCCTCCGGGCCTTCACATATCAGCATTTAAATGGTGGCTCGACAAAGGGTTATACAGAATAGGGCACTTCCTTAGACCTCTCGGCCCACTCTCCAAAGCATTCTGTGTTAGTATCCTAGACATGCCTGTCTCTGAATCCTTCAGATTCTCTCAAATCTCAAACTTCTTACACAAAAGGTGTAAAACACTCCCGAATGGGCCCCAAATAACCCCCTATGAAGTATGGTGTGATCAAGCCAGTGAGCAGAGGGGGGGGCATCTCGGTAATCTATAAAGCTCTGTCCTCCACGCAGTCCAAGACATCTTACATGCAGGCTTGGGAAGCTGACCTTTCCCAACACTGGACATTGAAAACGTGGCACAGGAACTTTTTCCAATCCTACAAAGGTATGCTTAACTCCAGCCTCATGGAAGCTATTTTCAAGGTGCTGACTAGATGGTACCTGGTCCCTTCGAAGCTAGCACACATGTACCCGTCAGCATCTCCCCTCTGTTTTCGGGGATGTGGTCTTAAAGGCGATATGCTCCATGTATGGTGGACCTGCCCCAGAGTTCGACTATTTTGGCACAAGATCTTCTCTTGGATTGGCAAGCTAACCACAATGCCTATCCAAATGTCCCCTCTCATAGCGCTCCTTAACTTCCCAGTGAAAGAAGCCTCCAGGATTACTCAACGCCTTATATTCTTTATCATCTTAGGTGCCAAACTCACTCTGGCTAAAGCATGGAAAAAACCTTCGGTTTCATTACTTCTAGCCCGCCAGAAAGAAGTCTTGGATTATGAACCAAGAGAAGATGGCAAGTGTAATCCTGGATCGCTCGGCCAAATTTGAATGAATTTGGGAACCCTGGGCTACCTTTGTAGGGGTTACCCTCTAATTATCTCCTCCTGGATGTCACCTTCCGGCTCTCTTTCCCCCCAGTCGACTCATAATCACCTCCTCTATCATTTATCTCTTCTCTTTTTTCTTCCCTTTTCCTTCCTCTCTTATTCTTTCCTCTCACCTACATCTTTCAGTCAGTCTTGGGCCTTAGCCATTGACTGACTGGTTGTGACCGGGGCCAGGGTCGAGAAACCACCCTGCTCCCGGTCCCAACTTCGAATACAACCTAGATTTTTACAGACATATCGCTGTACTACTTCCCTGTTATATACACCATGTGTTCCCATGAGTGTGTCTTATTTTACTGAGAAGTCTTTCTTTCACAGGACTCGAAGTTGTTCCCTTGTCCAGAATACCTTAGACTAGTTTATACACTTACTATTTCAAAACCAGTTTTCTTAACCCTCTACGTTTTCTTTTTCTTTACACAAGATAAATCAATAGCTTCATTATCTGTGATGAGGGGATGCTGGGGGGGTGGGAAGCTCCGCCACATCATGTGCCCAGTTGGGGTGAGGGAGGTTTCCCCCCTTCTACCCCTCTCGTTAGATGAGGCTCCTGGGACCATATTTGACACTCGGGGATTCCGATCAATTCCTTTGACAGGTTTTGTTTGTTTAATGCAGATATGTTTCGTAATAATAACCTTGATTAACATGTTCTCCACATGACCGTGTTGGTCGCCTCAAGACAGATGTTTCACGTTGTATCTATAATATGTGATGTATTCTTTCCATTCACTTTTGACAAAATAAAAGTATATTGAAACCAAAACTAAAGAACTAGGAGATAAAGGGGGGTGGGGGGCAACTCAGCAGGTAAGTATCCAAAAAACGGGAGCGGGGGGGGGGGGAGAGGGAGGTCAGAGCCAAAGAGGATCAGAGAGAGTCATTAAAAGCATTCATATATATTAACAGGAGGCAATGAGTGCCGTCATAATGTCCAAGTCTCGTAATATATCACAGGAACGGCCTACCAGTTGTTCATATTGTAAGATGTCTAGCCTGAACCCAGGCGGCCCAAATTTGGTCAAATTTCTATAGACAGTTACGCCCCATATAGGTAAGTTTGTACAAGGGCGAAGTACTTTAGAATTATATTTATCTAGAAAAATGGAGACGTGTTCAATACTTATGTTACCCGCTATATGTCACTGTGATGCACACTGTACCACCCCTTATTTATTTATTATTAATTATGAACCATGGCTGTGTAAAATTCAAAAGCTGATTTTAAGAAAAAAAGGAAAGCTCATTTTAGCTGCTAGAAAAAATCCTCCTCGCCTGAAAAAATACTCTGGGTTTTCTCTCTACAGTGACCTAATTCAAATGACCATCTAAAACAGGGAAAAAAATCTTAACAAGATTTTGTATAAACGGGGGGAACTCTACAAAGCTTCTGGTATTTAGGTATGGTAAAATATTCGCTATCAACAACTTTGATTTTGTCCTCCACCTCCATAAAGAATTAAAAATATTTTCTGAAGACAATGCTCCTCTATGGCAAAATATCCACAACTCACTTGGAGTCTGCCTGTACTTGGTTAGTCATCCCCTGCCCTTTCACACATTCAGTATATTGGGACACATGATTCTCGCTATTATTCTGTCAGCCCACTAGAGGGAGACAAATTACTGTTGAGTTCATAAGTTATGACATATGATAATGTTCTTAACCCAGGAATAAGAAGTGTATGCTGCCCATCTCTTCTGAGATTTTTTTCTGGTGGTTTTCACTTGTTTATTGTTCTTGTTCTTTTACTTAGAAGTAAAATCTATACAACAAAGAGATTGACTTCTCCACATATTGCAACCAAAACCTTAAGACTACATCTATCAAATTTCAGATTGAGCTGTCTGCCCACCATCTCCTACCACAAAAGTATTCTACTTGTACTTACTGTATATATACAGTACACCTTAGCCACTAAACAATCTCTCCTCTTCTAACAATGACAACTAAATGTATCGCTATAAATGCAGGGGAACTTAATAGTCCTTACAAAACATCTGCTTCACAAAAGAAAAGCTACTTTTCTAAAAGGAGATGTTCACCCTCGGAGCGTGACGTCCCCTCACACACTCTCTCTCCATCCCCATCATATCGGAGGCTATCAGTGCTGGCTGAGGAGACACTACAGGTGCCTATTATATGGACTGTAGCTCAAGATGAAAAATCAGTGGACCCCATTTTTGGATCTACTGCTCCTTCCCTAAAAACTATTTGTCCACATATTCACATTTGGGGAGTGGAAATAAGCTGGGGGTGAGTGTTTGGGCTCGGCTCGGGCAGGGGTGGGTCCGCACGGGTTGGGTGGGGAGGCAGGTAGGCCGGCCAGCCGGCTCAGCTCAGGCCGGGGGCAAGTCTGCTCGCTCAGACAAGCCGCTCAAGCCGCCACACGGATTGGTCCCGCACATGGTACTCTGGGAAGTGTAGTCATCTCGCCAAGTCCTCTCTACGGAGGGCTCCGTGTGCCACGATGCACGCCAGGAAGTGTAGCTTCAAGCTCAGCCCCACATACATGGCAGACAGGAGGGAGCGGAGATGTAAGTGTGCACACACCGGCAGTCTACAGGGAGGATGGGCGCAGACCGCCCACTTACTGACTCACACACCTACCTACCTTATTCAGATAAGAAGTGGAGCACAGTACAGCCACCAATAGTAGCCTATCAGAATTTAGCTTACTGAGACCACACCAATGCAATGCATGTCAGCTTGTGGTGTTTGGGATGCCATTAACAATGAATAGTGCAGCAACTGTGATGTGGTTTTAGCACGTTTTAGAAATGCGTGCAGAAATGCACAATTTTGCATGCGTCTACAAAATGCGCAGGTGTAAGTGGAGCCTTAAGGATGGGCTCGGTGCAAACCCAGAAAGAAGGTGTCACTTCTGCCCAGTCACCTGCAGCCAGGGCATTCCCTGCTCCCCATAGCTGCATGTACACAAAGGGGCAGAGATGTGCTTGTGAAATAATTTACCTAATATGGCCACATTACATCAATGTCATTGACCAAATAAGACCATGTGACCATGTATTAGGTCAATGATGTCAAAAGCCAGCGCTTGAAAAACCCCAGGCCTTTTGTTTGAATGCTACCCCCCCCCCGCTATGTATTAAGGGCTTCGCTCTCTCATCTGCGGGCCTCATTAAAGGGAACCTGCCACCCGTCTTTTCTTTCTCTTATTTTATTTATCACAGTCAGATCTATGAAATATGCTTTATGTTAATATTGTTTAAGTTAATATTTATTTTTGTAACCTAATTCTGCATAAAACATTTAACAGTGTAATTTCATGATATAATTTACAAGGGTGTGTTTAGTTGTGGAATTAGGGGGTAGAGGTTGGGTGGGGCAACTGGTGGCGAGTGAATCTTAAGGCCTGGCTAGTAGCTCAGGACTTGAAATTTTGAGCTCTGTACTGTATATATACAAGGCTCCAGAGTATTTGTGAGTGGAGAAAGCTGTGTTTTAAGCTTTCTCTGGGTTTTGTATTCCCAGATTGGGGTCTGGGCTTGTAGGTTCCGAAGTGTCTTGGGAGGGATGGAACCTTCATTCCTGTGTCTGGGTTTAGCTGGATGCCTGCAGCCTGTGTGAGTACGCATGTGTACAGGGTCATTACAAACCAAACCTGAGGATAGCTCAAGGCTCCCGTTTTGTAGAAAGGGTTCCAGCCAGGGGTCAGGTGTGTTCAGCCAGGAGGCTGGAGGTCTCAGCTAAGGGTCAGCGTGCCCCAGCACACTGTCCAGCATGGAGCTGTGAGTCTGAGAACCAAGGAAGCAGTAAAAGAGATGCAGAGGCTGGATTCTGGGAGATGGGGTGTCTCAAGGCAGAAGCCTATACAGTCCAGACACATAGTATACACCGCTCAGGCAATCAAGAAAATTGTTGACAGCTGTAGGTGCTCACCCTGGCTTGCCACCGCAGATACAGATGAAAGAAAAAAAAAAGAAATGGTGGCACACCACAGGCACGCGTTTCGCATCATAGCAATGAGTAAGCATGATGATTGATGAGTGATTTGTGTGAAATGCATCAACCTTCCTTGTGTTCATGCCTGTCTTGGTGACAATAAAGGACTTCTAAGAACTTGAGTTTGCCTGTGGTGTGTCACCATTTTTATCTTTCATCAGAAGCCTATACAGCAAAGTTGATATTTTTGTGTTTTCTGGAAAACAAAAGGAGACCAAAGAGGGCAGCGGTGATGCTGACCAGGGAGCTAGGTGCCTCTGCATTTTTCAATTGTTTGCTTTGTGAAGTTGAAAACCTCTGCATGGGCAGTTGTTTTTGAATGGAACTTTAATTTAATTGTCAATAAAAGTGAGCCGCCACACCCTCAAACTGATGTTTGGACTGACACATCTCACTAAAAACACACCTACCATATTGAGTCTAATCACAACATGAATAGTTAGTTGGTAGGCAGCTCCTAGCTCTAAACCTTAAGCTGGCTAATGGTGGGCCCCAGTGTTTAAAATGGTGCACATGAGTATGGTCCCTTTAACTCTGATTGCAGTGATTACAAGCTACTAGGTGGATGGTCAGTTCTACTATTCTCAGTTTCTGCTAGCAGCGGCTATTCACCAGTCTTAGTGATTCAGCGATCTCCGATCTGGGAACTTGGCTGTCAGTAATTCTTCTGGCTCTGCACTCAGGATCACTCCGGGCCTCAGTGCTCCGGTCCTCAGCACTCCAGGCCTCAGGCTACAGATGATGAGTACACACACAGCAACCAAGAGGTGCACAATGCAGTCCTCTACAGCAAATGGAAGTTCTCTCCCCTGAAGCCCATGAAAAACTGGCCATTTTTAGTCCTCTGTTAGGAGTCTATATCTGGGAGTTGCAGTCCATTGCTCCATTTACTCTTATGCAAGATCCTCTTCCCAGACTACATTTCCCACAATTGCGTGCGGCCTACACCAAAGTCTTGTTTCTTGAGCTCTTTCTGCTTGTTAGCTCCCCCTGCTGGGTGTAGGAGACCATTTGTTAACAAGTTTAGCATGACAGTCTAGTGAAAGCACACAGAGCAACTGCAACACAGTGTCCTAGATTGCTCCTGATGCGTAAAGTGTTACTAAACCCAGGACCCTGCATTCACTATATATGGTCTCCCACAGTACACAGAGAATAGAAATGCAATAGTTTTAGTAAATATAAACTGCTAAATACCTTTTCTCATCAGCAGTTAGAGCAGTCCAGTGACTTGTATCAGTGTCTGGTTAAAGCTTGTATGAGGAGTTTTCATTTTCCCCTGATCCTCTGATTGGCCCTGTGCTGATCATATGTACTCTCCCAAGAAAAAAAAAAAAACAACTCTCTAGCAATACACACCAAACTGAGCATGCAAGCTTGTCCCCTAATGCTCTGTTCTATCAGGAGATGGGTTGGAGTCAGTTAAAGAAGGTTAGGATCAGAGAAAACAGGATCACACAGCCTTTATACACAATGCAGAGGATTAACCCCTTAGGTTCCACAGTGAGTATAACAAGCATGCTTTACTGCATATACAGACTGATTTTACTGTTGTGGGTTTAGTAACACTTTAACCAAGCATCTGGCTACACATAATTTGATAATGTAGACACAACAATTCACTGGAACCCAGTTTTCCTTTTCTCCTACCTTCTATTCCTCATGAATCCCCCTCCTGTTTACCTTTATTCCTCAACATGTCATCCTACATTTCCTTTTCTTCTTATTTATAATCTCTTTTACCATCACTTACAGTTTACGGTAATGTTTTTTTTTTTTTTTTTTTTTACAACTTAATCCTGTATTATTTACATTTTGGGTAATCACCAGTCTACAACACTTTTGATTATGGTTCTGCATCGGCCTATCCAGCATTAATACTTCTTTCACACTGAAATACCCACTGCATGTTTAAACCTTTGTACTGTCGAAACCAGACAAATCCTTTTTAAACACCTGTATTATCTGTGGATCTACTTTGTATGCAACCATTGAATTTGCTGATTCTGAATGTCAATGCTGTAAATTGGTATTGCTGTTAATAAAACTTTTGTAAAAGAAAGCTCAAAATAAACTCTATCCCTTGCTTCAACTGGCAGCCTCAGTTTTTAAAGATAGCAGAGAGCAAGAGAGCAACAGGGAACACTTCTACTTTACAAATGCAAATACAATCTAAAGCGCCTTAAAGCAAACCATTAAGCTTTAAACAACAAAGTTGGTGCTTATTTACCCAGAAAGCTATGATCACAATACTTTAAAACCAGGATAGCAGCTCTTACGAGCCTCACCACCAAAAATTCACCAATCCCAGGGACATTGGTAATGTATTAGGGGAATACAACAGAACACTCTATAACCTCCAGAAGAACCCCTATACCACGCAACCATCACCAATTATAGACAACATTTTGAAAGACATCAAACTTACTTCAATCTTCTTGCAACAGTTAAAACTATTATCACAACCCTTTACCCCTTCAGAGATCACAAAATTATTGACTTCCTACCGAGCTATAAATCGACAGACATTGACGGCTTCCCAAGCAAATACTACAAGCAATACACAGTAACTCTAGCTCCTTACTTGACTGATATTTATAATCTAGCTATATCCTCTGGCCCTTTTACAAAAGAAATGTTCCAAGTTATAAAAACGACAATAATGAAACTCAACAACTATTGATAGATCTCACTCCGCAATTTTGACATCAAAATCTATGCCAAAGTCCTCACACAGAGACTAAATCACTTGAACCCTAAACTACTAGCCCCTGACCAAATGAAGGCAAGCCTCAAATGGCACCAGATGCCATAATAATTGTATCAAACAAGCAGACTGACAACAAACGCCTATTCTGCTCTTATCCTTGGATGCAAAGAAGGGATTTGACTGGGTCCATTGGGCATTTTTTAAGAGCTTTATTACATTAATTTGGATTTGATGGATGGATAATCTCAGCTACCATGTCACTGTACTCTTCTTCATCAGCTAAAGTGTTAGCTATTGGTATTTTTATTATACGGGATTTATATAGCGCCAACAGTTTGTGCAGCGCTTTACAATGTTAGGACAAATAATACAGTTACAATACAATTCTATACAGAAGGAATCAGAGGGCCCTGCTCATTAGAGCTTACAATCTAAAAGGGATGCGTCCTGCAAAACTTCAAATGGTATGAGGCAATGATGCCCATTTTCCCCCCTTATCTCTGCCCTAGTTATGGAACAACTTGCTGAATGTATCAGATCTAATCCCAATATTATGTGCAGCCACCTTCATAAAATCAGCTTGTTCACTGACAACAAGGTTCTTAGGGTATTTATCACCCATACTTTACCACAGAAAACCCAGAATTCTACCCATCACATTAGTGCAGCCTAAATTGACAATCTAAACCTGGCCATACCTGCAAATTTTGATTCATGTATGGCCTTTTTGGTAGATTTTCGCTCAATCAGTGACGGCAACCAATCAGTTGCAGCACTAATCAGTGTATTCTGATGATGGGGGAGTTCCTCTGTTAGAATACAATGACCCAGCAGGGAGGATTCCCGCATCCACATTGAATGTGTGGATGGGTGAATCGGTTTAGTCATCTGGCTGAGCAAAATCACTGAACCATGTACGGCTGGCTTTAGGCCTAAATCTTCCTAACGCTCTACAGAATATACAAAATAACACAAACATTTCAATGTACTTGGGTGCCCAATGCAATAAATATCTTGAGCATTTTCTACTTTCTGCTAAAACCTTGCAACTATAAGACCTAAACTGCAAAAAAAAAAAAATCTTCATTCCCTACCCCAGGAATTCAATATTTTTAAACCATATGAACTATCCAAGGTGGGTAAAATCGCAAATTTTAAGTTGTTCATACACCCCAAACTTCTCTACCTATTTTTTTCTGTTGCACTGCCATTACCATTCACATTTTTAAGCGTCGTACAAAATATTATCAACCACTATGTATGGAATAGCAAACGACCCTGGTGTGCTTTTCTTATTAGGACTAGACATAAACAAATGAGGGCCTCTTGAATATAAACTACTATTATCTGGCCGCACTACTTGATTAAATACATTTCTGGTGGAGACCCACACTAAATGCTCATGGAAATGTCACTTTTACCAAGCAACAATCAAAATTCAGCTTACCCATCCCATCATCCGAATGCCCATTTATTCAAGTGATCCTGAAGACTTGAGCACAAATTCATTTGCAGTCCCCCAATGCTAACCCCAACCAGAAAATGTTACTCCTGTTGCCTACTCTGGAACAGTTTATCCCAGATCTGAACTCACAGCTCTGGAAAAGACTATGTATTATTAAATGACAGCATCTTTTTACACATCACTCCCCTAAAGCTGACTAACTACAGTGAGAATTCAATATACATTGAGATACCCACTGAAAGTTGTGACTTCACCTTTAACCAACTAGTATTGACTATTATCTAATCATATTAACTAATTGTCGGGTGATTCCGTTGCTTTCATACCCAAATATATCTCTATGCATAGGGGACACAATGGTTGACACAACATGGTGTTTCATACACTGTTCTCTGCTTTATTATGGCTCAGACAAGGTGTTAAGTATAAATCAAAGGTGGGCGTTACCGACCATCTTCCACCAATAGGGGGTATATGTTTAAAGGACACATTTCCTTTTAACATACATTCAACTATCTTCCACCAATAGGGGGTACATGTTCAAATGACACATTTCCTTTTAACATACATTCAACCAATCATAGTCATTAAGTCTTTACATCTCTGTATCTAAGCAAACTCATTATGTCACATTAAATTATGTCACCTAGACAGATATAACTCCAAACTATCCCATGAAAACTACGTAAGTCCCTATGTCTGGTTTCGATTTCAACATAAGCTCACTTCTTAAACAACAATATATATTTACTTGATCAGCAAAATGATACTTAAAGGCGCAGTTGAGCCTTAGATTACAAAACACAATATGAACATAAGGGGGTCTTTTTACATGCCCCTTTCACCCACCACCAATATACATGAAAATACCATCTCTTACAGAATACCTGCATGAATACTAAGTAACCAATAGATGGTTACCATTTATTAATTTTTTTAACAACCCCTGTTATGTACCTGGCAGAAGACCCCGAAGAGGTACAAATATTCCAAAAGACCCTACTAGTTCTTGCAAGATGTTGTTGCTTTGTTGTTGATTTGCAGAGAAGTAGGCAGCCTATGGCTGTATGAATCAATTTAACTTTTTGCTGCTGCCTGCCCTGGACATAGAATTTACCCCTCCATTTGCTGCTGCCTGCCCCCACCCCACCGCATTTTGGAAGTATAGGCAACCAATGGCCCCCTCCCTATTGCTATAGGTTTTCCCCCCTGAAACATTCTGTGACACCTTTCTATGGTCAGAGCACCAAAAAAGGCCAGGAGGGCCCCCCTGACCCCCACATTCCCTCCGAGCCCAGAGACCTTCCCATTGATCCCGGGGCCCTTTACTTCCAACATAGGACCTTTTAGTATGGTCCCACAGCGGAACCCTTTCACATGTTCTGCATGTCCTGCTGTCTTGGTTAGGGTTGCCACCTTTTCTTCTTCCCAAACCCGAACACTTTAGCGGCACATGGCAGATTTTTCTGTAGTATACACTATACATATATTTTGTGATTAAATAACATTTCTATGGATTTAATCACATCGTCCCCCGTACATCAGGGTCCACAGAGTTCCGCCTTTATATTTGAATCCACAGAGTTCCCCTTTATATTTGAATCTACATAGTTCCCCATTACATATGAATCCGCATAGTTCCTCTTACATCCAAATCTGCATAGTTCCCCTTACATCTGAATCTGCAGAAGTTCCCCTTACATCTAAATCTGCTGAAGTTCCCATTACATTAGAATCCGTAGAGTTCCCCTTTACATTGAAATCACACAGTTCCCCTTACATCTGAAGTTGCATAGTTCTCCTTACATCCAAATCCGCATAGTTCTGTAATGTTTCCTTTTACATCTGAATCCGCATAGTTCCCCTTTACATCTGAATGAGTCCGCGGAATTCCCCTTTACATCTGAACTTGTAGAGTTCCCTTACAGTGTTAGGGGCCATTCTGCAGACTCTAAAGTAAGGGAGAACTCTGGCGACTCTAGTTTGAAGGGGGAACACTGAGAATTCTGATGCCCCCCACCCCCACCCCCACCCCACTCAATCAAATAACTAGGTACAAATATTCCAAAAGACCCTACTAAAATATACATGTTGAATTTACTTTCCAAGTGGCAGAAGAGGGAGGAGGGTCAGGTACAAGTGGTGTCATGGGTAAAAGTAGCCAGAAGAGAGAGTTCCTGTGGGTAAGGGTGGCCAGAGAGGGGTCAGGTACAGGTGGTGTTGTTGTAAGGCTGGCCAAATGGGTTTGGTTTTGTTGGTAAAGGTGATCAGCTAGAGGTATGAGTGTCTCAGGGCTGTTGCGTAGGTAGGGGGTTGTGCTGTTGGTAACACATGCAAGCTGGAGTGGTGTTGTAGGTAAGGATAGCCAGATTGGGGTGGTGTTTTTGGTAATGATTACCAAAAGTAGGTGTTGATGTGGATGGTTTTGAGGATAAGGGTGGTCAGAAGGGGGTCAGGTTCAAATAGTATTGCGTGTAAGAGTAGTCAGAAGAGGGTAATTTGGCCACACTGTCTTGGCAGAAGTGGGTGGTCCTGTGGGTTAAGGGTGGTCAGAAGAGGGACAAGTACAAGTTGCGTCCTGGCACAAACTGGAGGTAGCAAGACTCCAGCAGCAGCGACAGGCTTTAAGGACCCTCTTTGCCTGGGCCTGAAGTCTCCTCACTTTACAAAAAACACCTATATGCTTAAAAGAGGGGAATGAACCTCCAAGAAGGGTCAAGTTGGTGTGAGATATCACCAAGTTTCATGTGCCTTAGGTATCCTGTACCCTTGACCCTCCTCCCTTCATGAACAATTCTCTGATTTGATATTTTCACTATGACAAATAAAAAGAAGAGAGGTGCTATAAAAATATTCAACCTCTGTGATGTCAGACACATGCTGTGTAGATTGTTGTGGTCTGCCAGCCATGGCAGCACTGTCTGTGCCTCTCTTCTCTCCTCATTCAGTTTAGAGTCATTGAGTTAAGGCAAATAACCTGTCCATTCCTTCTCTTTGCCCTTTTTCTAGCTCATTCTGTTGTGCTGAGTTGCTGAATAGCAGCAAAAGAGGCAATGACCCCATGTCACACTTGTGTCTTTGTCACTCACTGTAAATTAAACCTTTTTGTCCTCCTATGTGTACAATGAGTGCGTGTGCTAAACAATTTGGATATGTGCTGTCAGCCTATTCTTCATAGAGTGGCCCAGGGGCATAGTCCATCACAGCCTGCTTTCTGTAACCTGGAGCTACACGATGTGACTGTCACCTATGGAAACCTCTTGCGTCCTATTCAAGAGGACACATACAATAAGGTAAGTGCAGAACCTTTCCAAGCCGATGATTGCATTGTTGCCATCTCACAGACAATACTATAAGCACTAGCTATAGGCATATCAATAGACATCAGGTTTAAGTAGGGCACATAACACATGTATTAATAATAGCATTATTATTACTAGCTTTTTTATTATTATTATTATTATTATTATTATTATTATTATTATATCACTTTAAACTTCATAACCGTACTATAAAAAGGTGAGCCTGACGGATGACAACCAAGGTCATAAAACATTTGCCTACTTTACCGTATCATGTAAGAATGTACAGTATATATTTATTTATTTCAATAGGTATAATATATCAAAGTGTCAGAAATACCTGCATGTATTGCCTATCAGCAACTCTTCCAATTTAAACAGACATTCCCATGTTTTTCTTTTCTGTTTTAGGACTAAATATGATGCAGGCAAATCTGAATTTGTTCTGAAAAAAATGTTAATAGTAAGAATACCCATAAAAATTTGTTTGAATCTCATCTGATCCAGTCAAAATCCAGGCAATGATTTAGATGTCTGCCGAGAAACAGACATCAGCAAACATCCTCTGCAGGCTGATTTCCGGATGAGGGGATAGTCAGTGGAATTTTTCAGTACATGTTAATTTGTAAATCTTACAATAAGAAAGTTATCCAGCAGTGCTATTATGACACATAGCAGGTGCATAGACCTGACCGGTCGATTACACTCTGAAGAGCAATCTGCAGTGGGTCGCTTTTTTAGAGGAAATTTGAAAGGCGGCAAAAGGTCGATATGTCACCTACTCTTATAACCCCTAAGAAACCCACATCGTTGCTCTGCACAAGCGCTGCATGTGTACACCCCCGTCTGCTGCTTTTGCAGCTTAAGCTTGGATTGAGATTGAGGCATTGACATGTGCTCAAGATGGTGAACCAGACCCTGAGTGTGATGCTCGATACAGCAAAAATAGCATTTAAGATTTTGGTTTGGGCTTCGATACTAACCTTTCTTGATCACTAGTTCTTTTGTGGACATAAGAGAATATATGTCCCCCCATTCAGGAGGTTTTGGAAAGATGTACTATTTCCAATTCTGGAGGTGGAGTATTTTCAAGGGGATTTTGGTTGGTCTTCCCACAGGCCTGGCAGGCTTTCTACTTCCAAACAATTCATGCACAGTACTCTATAATAGGATACGAGGCCCTGATGAAGCGGGATTGCCCATAAAACGCGTTAGCCCAATAAACGGTTCCTAAGGCCAGAAAAACGAATTATCCTGGATGGCTAATCTATGGAGATTTTTAAACTAATTTTTAATATTTGTGATATATCAAATAAAATGCTAGATTTTTATATATAAATAGTCTGTCCTTGTCTGCATTACACCCAAGGAGGTACATGCAAAGTCCCATATCATTTTTGTACTTTTTTATGCATTACCTTGGGGATGGTACCTCCAAAAGGTTAAGAAATTTTATAACGCTCTAGCCCTCACACAAAACTATGTTTTACAGTAAGTGAAAGTGTACAAAGAATAACTTAATAGGGCTGATTCACATTTATGTGGCTTATTGCAGTGCATTAACACACACACACGTTAACCCTTTTAACTGTAGGCACATGCTAACATGCATTGCACCAGTCCATTCATTATGAACAGGCTTCAACCTCACAGCAATGACCGGAAAATTGGATATGACCCTTTTTTATGCAGCACGCCACAACACACTGCATTGTGGTGTGTTGCATTCTACTGTATTAGTGTGTTGGGATGTCATTATAAATAAATGCTGCCACAGCTAAATGTGCCAGAAAATGTGTATTAGTGTGCATTGCCTCAATGGTCTAGTGCAGGGGTGGCAAACTCAATTTCATTGCGGGCTGCATCAGCAGTATAGTTGCATCTGGGGTGTGCTATGTACAGAGTGCAGGGTTCAGGATTACGCTACATATGGAGTGCAGAGTTCAGGAGTGCATTACATACAGGGTGCAGAGATCAGAGGTGTGCTGTGTATAGAGTGCAATTCCAGGGGTGCCCTATGCGCAGAGTGCAGAGTTCAGGGGTGCACTACATACAGAGTGCAGGGTTTAGGGGTGCACTACATACAGAGTGCAGAGTTTAGGGATGAGCTGTGTACAGACTGCATGGTTTAGGGGTAAGCTGTGTAAAGAGAGCAGGGTTTAGGGGTGCACTATGCACAATGTAAAACACTAATCCCCCCCCACCTCCCACCTGGCCCGGCTGTAGTAACTCCCTATGTAGGTGTCTCTATTACCACCTTGTGTAGGCGGCTTTCTCTACTACCCATTATTTGGCTCTGTTAAACCTCCTTTTTGGTAGGCGGCGCTGCCTTGCAGGGAGATCATTCTCGCTCTCCAATTCTGGACAACTGTTCCCACTGTGCCCCACGGTCTAGTGTATGTTATCGCAACATGTAGGTGTAAATGGGGCCTTTTCAAGACCTGTCATTAAACAGAAAAGGAGGCTGCCATTGATGAACTCTACTTGGCTATCATGCTGATCCCCTTGCTTCAGTATTTGAAATCATTTTCCTAAAACAAGCAGTCAGATAAGGGTGTCTGATTTCACCAAAAAAATGGAAAAACAGAGGGCACAAGAGCCTCATGCATTACTTTAAAACATTTTTATGGATAAAAAGAAGTGAAAAAATTCCATACTTACAAAAACCACATGACTATAAACATTAAGGAGGAATCAGAACCCCAGTGGTAGTATCAATCCCAGGCACAGGTGTCACATGAAAAGACCTGAGCGTCACTCAAGAACAGACCCAAGGCTGACACGTTCTCGAGGGACGTACCAACAGCAAATAACGGCTTTTTTCAATAAAGCCTGGTTAGGTCCACTCTCACAGTGTTTGGTGGACCACGATTTACCAAGCACAGTTGTTCAATTACCAGGTGAGATGCTCAGTTAGTTGGTAAATTTAAGACCCTAATGTATTTATGATCACAAATAACTAATATATTAACTCCTAGATCAGTGTTATATGTGATTGCCATTTGGGGCCATTTACACCATATCACTTTTCTATGTCTGTTGCTTCATGGTCTCTTTTGTTTTATCAGCAATAAAGCAGATTTTTTTTTCCTGAGAGGTTATACATTATTGGGACAATTGTGTGACTGTTTAAAGCTGAATTCCAGCACTTTGTAAAAAGTGGAGGCACACTATGAGTGCAAGTCCAAGGAGGTGCATGACATCTCCTGAACTTATCTCTGTTAGTTATATCTGACAGGTTTGTGGCTTTGCCGGAGCATACACTGACACTCAGGGTGGTGAGAGAGGAGAGAGAGAGAGGAACACAGAGCTGCTATGCCTGCAGCTCCCTTCTGCTGCCCATTCAGAGAATCCTTTATATTATGTGAAAGAGATCACATAATACAAAGGCTTCTGTGATTGCGCAGGAGGAGGGGAGGCTCAGGCATAGCATTGACTCTAATGTTGAAGATGCTTAGACCTGAAGTATTAGGTGGGGTTAATGGGAAATTCCAGTGCAATAAAACTGTCAGATGTAAAACATAGAGATAAGTGCAGGAGATGTCATGTCACTCATAGTGTGCTTTCACTTTTTTCCTGGAATTCAGCTTTAAATTGGGGGAAGTTAAGCAGACAAGCTAAGCTCTAAGGAAAATAGTACTTCCCTTGAAACGCATCAGCTATGGTTTCTGCTGTTGAGTGATGCTCAGGTCTCTTCATGTGACATCTGTGCCTGAGATTGATGTCGTCACTGGGGTTCTGACTACTCCTTAAAACTTATAGCCATACGTCTGTTTTTCCATTTTTTTTTTAGAACTGAAGATTTCCTCTAAAGGAGCTGCAAAGCCTGAAGCATCACCTGCATATGAAGTGAAGCTCTATGTTCTTTGCCTCAAAGCAGCTTTTTCTTTTTTGTTAATATCACTTTAGCGCTGATATGTGTTTTTCAGTTTTTTGAATGGTTTTCCTGCTATGGATACATGTCTGGGTCTGTGATTTAGAATCTATAGAAGATTCAGGAGCATACAGTTCTAAAAAATTGCAATTACACGTAAAAAATAAAATAAGTCACAATATGTGAAGGTCCCAATGCCATTTACATCTGTGTGTATAACACTCACTACCTGGACTGATACAGACATATTTACCTAATTTTGCTAGCAGCCATGTTGGGTGTTGGGTCCCCGTACAGCTTACCTGATAGGACCCCCCCCCCCCCCCCCGAAAATATCAAGTAATATTTTAACTAAAATGCATGGTTGCTGTCTGCTAGTGCAGGGATAAAGCAGGTGGGCCTCCTTACTGCCTGTCAAATGCTCTCTGAAGTGCAATCCAAATGCTGACTGCTCTTCAGAGATCAAAGCACATTTGAACAAGTTTTTTTTATTATTTTGTCTAGAATTTTTCCTTTTTAGGATTGTATTTTTTAATATTAATTTTATTTTATTTTTTTCCCATTTTTTTAATGCCCATTCGTGGGGACTTTGGCGAAATATCAGGTGTCTGCACAGACCCCTGGTGTCTCACATTTGAAAGAAGAGACCAAGGGCATAGATTTACCAGTCCCTTTCACTGCAGCCCCAACTACACTGGACAGTGAATGAATGGGAAGCACTCAGAGGCTTCCAGTTAATTCACAAACTGAAGCATAAAAAACAGTTTACTATGCTTCAGTGATAAATGGACACAGGAACGATCAGTACCGATCGCTCACTGTGTTCACTCCATCCTGAAATTTATCTCCCTGTGTGCCCACAGTAGGTGCCGGTGGGAGAGGAGAGGAGGGAAGCTGGCAGCACTGAGGGGGAGGGGGGTGTGACAGTAGGTGGAAAGGGGGCACAGATCCAAGAACCGATCCCCATGCAGTGCAGCTGGGGAGAGAAAAGAGAAGCCGGCAATACTGCAGGGGGGGATCCACAAGAGTCACATATGTCAGCAATAAGGCCCGGGCCCCTGATGGGGTCGGGCCTCAGTACAGGAGGGTTGGCTGTACTACCTTTTCAGCGGCCCTGTTCATAACTAACACTCTTCACTGACCATTGTCACTATAAATACCTTCTGGTAACCTTTCTGCAAAATTGTACACAGTGGCCCAGTTGGTGATATACTGTATACTGAACTGGGCATGCCTTGAAAATGCTAGTTACCTATCTATCAGTTAGCAAGGCTTAAATTCTAACAAAAAATTATACAGATAAGGATTCTGACTTCACTTTCTGCATTATTTCACATCAGAGGCTTAGGGTACAGACAAGCAAGGCAAGGCAACAAGTATTTTCAGAAAGGTGTCAGCTACAGAAGTCAAATCTAGTAAAAGCCAAAAAGGTTTGCTAGATAGCTCTCAGGCCTACCTATGATCACACCACATGTTTTTTTGCTCAACAAAGTGCATAGACATGCCTAAAAGAACCACTTGACCATATATGAATATGCTCATTCTGGATATTCACAGTTCTGTAGTAACTCTTCATTAAATTCCACAGTTTCCAATTTGAACAAAAAAAAAAAAAACCCTTACTAGTAAGTTTTCTGATCCTTGTTATAGGTTCCAGAATGGGAGACTGGTCTGTCTTGGGACGTCTACTAACGGAAGTCCAAAACCATTCTACTGTAATTGGAAAAATATGGCTGACAATGCTCCTGATATTCCGAATCCTCTTGGTAACACTGGTGGGAGATGCAATGTATGGTGATGAACAGTCTAAATTCACTTGCAATACCCTTCAACCTGGATGCAACAATGTATGTTATGACAGCTTTGCCCCGGTTTCACATCTTAGATTTTGGATCTTTCAGATTGTCCTAGTGTCCACACCTTCCATTTTTTACATTATCTACGTACTGCACAAAATTGCTAAAGATGAGAAGACTGAGCTAGAAAGGGCCTACATAATGGAACTTCTTCAAAGTTTATCCATTGGTGAACATTTCCTGAAAACCAAACAAGGTTCAGATGCAGATGAGCAGGTGGAGGTTAAAGACATATCCAGAAAAGGAGAGAGGTTAAAGCCAAAGTTTGCTAATGATCCTGTGCGCAGTCCCATTCCTGTGTTTGATAAGATGCACGTTATTTACATTGTCCATGTGGTGCTCAGGTCAATTATGGAAGTGGTGTTCTTAGTTGGTCAATTCTACCTTTACGGCTTTGAAGTACCTCATCTATTCCAGTGTCACACCTACCCTTGTCCCACCACAACAGACTGTTTTGTCTCCAGAGCTACTGAGAAGACAGTCTTTCTTAACTTCATGTTTGGAGTTGGTCTGGGTTGTTTTATTTTGAATATCGTGGAGCTGCATTACCTTGGGTGGTTTTATGTATTTAGAATGTTAGCGGTTGCTTGCAATACTTGTTGTGAATTCAAGAGCAGGAAGAAAAAGAGGCGCATGGTACTGCACCCTGAGCAGAACAGTCTACTTATACATCTAAAGGACACTATCCAAGAACGATTTGTCCTGAAGACGTCATCAAGCCTTTCCACAGAGAAAATTGGCTGTCTACCTTCCCCACCAGTAAACACAATTTCCTTCACAAATGATGACACCGATGATACTACCTCAAGGAGGAGCCCAGATATTAAACACTCTAATATATCTAAAATACCCAAGGGCAAGAAATCATGGCTATAAGTGGTTGAATTTTAAAACTGTCATAGTGTTTTTGGTATTTTAAAAGAAAGTGTGGAATTTGACTATTTAGTTCACATCTAGGTGATTATACATTAGTCTATAAATGCATGCCTCTGTAAAAATATATTTTTAAACTTGATAGTTAGCCATGTTTTTAAATCTAGTATACTAAAATGTGGTCTTCTGTGTTGCTGATATAAGTTTAGATCAGTTTAGGTTATAATCTCTGAATACCTGAGACAAGAGGCTTTGGAGGTAAAATATTTTTTGTAATCTGAAGTACTATTTGGATTTATTGAATTTAATGAAGAGGATTAGGGCTGTGAGATCAGAGTGGACACCACATTCCAATTTTTCTGAAAAATACATGAAAAAAGGAAAACTACGAGACTTTGAAGGTGTCAAGAAGGAAAAGATGATATTTTTAATTATAAAAAAATATGTTTTATTCATAATAGTAAAAACATTGTCATAAAAAATCACTTGCTGCATATCAAATTAATTTTGTATACAAATACAGACACTACCGCTCTACATGTTTTGCTTCGAGTGAGCTTCTTCAACAGAATCTAGAGTGCTGTATGAAATGATTACTACAAGAAATAGTGAAAGAAGACAACAACAAAATGGGAATTAATTACTTGGAAAATTTTGTAAATTAAAGCTAATTACAAATTATCAAAATATAGGTATAGAGATTTATACTTGTTTTATATTAATTTCAGCAGAAAAAGAATTTTTACAATCAAAGAATATTTTTGATGCATAGATGGACCTACCGGGTATGAGTGATTGCAAATAAGATGCCAAAGCATTCAGTTTCTGAATACTCCAAGCAGATACATCAATGTAAGGATCAGAGTGTCCACAGGGGGGCGATGTAAATATAAACTGAATAAATCTTATAAAGGAGACATATATGTAGCTATATATATAGATACCGAACATATCCCAATTGCCCATAAAGAGTATATATCTATATTATTCTAAAATTTAACCCAATTGACACTATGGAAGGGGATATAAAAATAGTAAATTACCTGATTTGAATTGATGTTAGTAGGATCAACAAAAAAAGAGGATAACGTTCAAGCAAAAAATATTAGCCTGAAAAGAAGGATTTGCCAAATGTGGGCTCTATAAATTCTAAACCGATTCAGAAATCTCTCCACTAGAAATTCCCAAATATTTGACTCCCTTGTTTGGATGTACATCGAAGGTAGATATGCTAGCCTATAAAATAATCCAAGTGATAAAGGCTCTATTAAAAATGTATCCATAGTGCATAAAAAGGAACCAAAAATAAATCATTCAACGAAATGAAAAAACATCAGTGAGGCAGCATATCAAACTTACCATATTTATCGGCGTATAACACGCACAGGCGTATAACACGCACATTCATTTTAAGAGGGAAGTTTCAGGAAAAAAAACCTACATTTTAAATAAGAAACTTTGAAGCAAAATAAGAGTCAGTGCCCATCTGCAGCCTGACCATTGCCATCATTGCAGCCTGATCAATGCCCATCTGCAGCCTCACCATTGCCATCAATGCAGCAGCCTCACCATTGTCATCAATGCAGCAGCCTCACCATTGTCATCAATGCAGCAGCCTCACCATTGCCATCAGTGCAGCCTGATCGAACAGAACAGTGGTCCAATGGCGGCCCAGGAGACGGGGCTTCCTATTACAGAGGCCGCCAAGTAAACAGGAGATTCTCACTGAATGTAATCTGACGGCGCTCATCCCACCCCGCTGCCTGTCCCCTCTGAGGCAGCTAAAATTGAAGTATCGGCGTATAACACGCACACGCTATTTGCACCCGATTTTTATGGTAAAAAGTGAGTGTTATACGCCAAAAAATACAGTACCTATCGGTGGAGAAAATGCAGAGAATGCTGAGGGAGAGGAGAGATGTGGACTCTCTCTCTCAAATCAGCCCTCTGAAAGACAATGGCGGCGTGAGCTGCATTCATAACCCCCCCGTTCTGGAAGCATCTGACATCATTTCCGGAACGCGGACATAACTATGGGTGCTACTGCGCACCTGCAATATCCAAAGGGAGGATGTGGCGTGATGTGCATTGAGCAATCGCCAGATTCACCACTTTGGAAAAGGGCTGCCAGCGTCTTGTAATGCTGCTGGGTACAGACGACCCAAATCAGCGCAACGGTCGCAAAGCAGACTGCGCTAGAGGGAGACAATGCTAGGAAGATCTAGCTGATGATTAGCTCAAACCAAAAAAGAAGGCAACAATAGACTTATAATCATTGGGCTCCGATCACAATTCGCACTTGATCAAATGGGAAAAGGTGCCCGGGGCGTCCGTGTGGTCACTAATTAGTTCAAAAACAATTGCGATTGATCTGCTGGGTTATTTACAGAAAAGATATAGATTATACTAGAAAAATAAAGATTACATACTGGTTTTGACAATAACAATATTAACAATATGTACTGAAATATACTGTTTCAGTACAAAGCTGCATAAAACAATATTGGTGAGAGAATTTACATAGTCGTATATTGAGAATACTTCTTTATAATACGTACTTATAAGAAAAACGCATGAAAGATATATATAAGCAGTTAGCGGACTAAATTGAACATTAAGCTTAAAACTTTAATTTTTCAAAAAGGACAAGCATTGTGATGCATTATACCTTTCTACAAAAAGGGTTTGTAGCTCAGTGCATCATTCAAGCCTGGAGATTTTAGGGCTGACAGACTATGGATCCTGTGAGCTTCTCGCTGCAGAAGTGTTTTGTCATTATTCCCCCACTCTCATTTGGAGGAATATGCTCCAGAGCATAAAAATGCATCTGAGAGCAATCGAATCCGTGGAACAGGCCCATGTGCTGATCGGTGTCTCCATTCTTTTTTTGGACACCAGGGAAACATGGTCATGGATTCGGTGAAAGAAGGGTCTTTTGGTTTTACCCACATAGTATGCCCCACAATTACATAGCATAATGTATACCACTCCTACTGATTGGCAAGTAACCAAAAATTGAGGTCTGAAAAAGCGCCCATCAGGAAGAGTAATTTCTGATGCTTTAAAAATATATCTGCAAAAATTGCATTTGTTGCACAGGATCGTTCCTTTTAAATTTGTTCTGAGTTCCTACAGTTCATAATGACTGTGGACAAGTTTGTCCTTGAGCGATTTGGATCTTCTGAAAGTAATTTCAGGATAGGTTTTTAGATGCATAGAGATAGTATTTTCAGCCATTAGGAGATACCAGTATTTTTAGTTTTAGGAATTTTCTGACCATAGATTAATGAAGCTCTATCTTTAATTTTTGCTTTGGCATATGCCTTTTTGAGGCATTTCCTGCTATAGCCTCGTTGTATAAGACGTAGCTGGAGTGCCTTGGCTTCTGTTTCAAATGTCTTACTGTCGCTACAATTTCTTTTTCTTGTCAAAAATATCTTATTTAGTACAATAAAAATATACAATGTATAATACGGATATATTATATAATTTGTAATGGCAAATACAATGTTGTTCAGGGTTTAGAAAATTTATAAAGCGTATAAACAATTAATGAATAGTTATATGTATGACTAGATGTATCGCTAACAACCTGTTAGTGTGTGGTCATTAATAATTAGAAAATTTCCTGAACAAACTAGAGTCAGTGGGGTGTCTATAGGTTCCGAAGCTATAAATTGCAATTATGGGAGCTTCAAAATCATAAGAGAGACATAGAGACAGAATAGAAAGAAGGAGAGTAAAGAGTAAGGAGGGGTCCATCCGGGTGATCCAAGAGTCTCAATCAGGCAAAATATGATCAATGTGATTTCAAATCATCTACCACAGCATTAGGACTGAGTCGTTAAAAGATGGCGGTAGGTAATGTTAAATCCAAGGCTGCCATAATTTATGAAATTTGGGAACTTGGTTATAGTCAATAGCTACCATTTTAGCATGTATCATAGCATTATTCATTCTTTGTTTTGTCTCAGCCATTGCTAAAGATTCAGTTTTCCAAGCCTTTGCCACTGTTTGTTTAGCTGCTGTGAGAAAATATATAAAAAGTTTGAATTGGGCTTGAGTCAGACTATCTGGTTTGAGGTTAAGGAATGCCGTGGTGGGATTAGGTTGTAGGGTTACTACAAACATTTTGGAGGCCTATGTAAATATTTATTTCCAGAATATCTGTACTATTGGACAGGACCACCAAATATGCATATGCGTACCCGATATTGCACAACCTCATAAACATTGGTCTGAGTAAGTAGGAATATATTTCGCTATTATAGCTGGTACTAAGTACCAGCAGGTTAGTACTTTATAATTGGTTTCCATAGCTATGATATTAGGAGAGGATGACTTAGTTGAAGCCCAAATTTTGGACCATTCTGCATTATCTAGGGTGTGTTCCAGATTCTCCTCCCATTTCTGAGTGTAAGTGGGAATAAAGGGAATAAATAAGTCCCTTAGCATGTGGGTCATTCTTGCAAAAAGATTTGAAATTAGTGAAGTGATTTAGGGGTACATCAGTATTAGTATTAGTTGTGAAGACATTTTTAATTTGGAGATATCGGAACAATTACGGTTGAGGTATGCCTTGAGTTTCGCAGAGAGATGGGAAAGGGGATAAAGGATGAAGAGGTGACGAATTTGTGCATTCTGAATACATCTAAGGATGACCATATTTTAAAAGATAAGGCATAGATCTATGCAGGATAGAAGGTTGGGTTTTTAAGGAAGGAGAGGAGAGGGTTGTGTGGAGACTGTAAATGATGTTTAAGTTTGAACCTATCCCAAAGGGATAAATAATGTTTGGTTATAGGGTTACGTAAACCGGGCAGTCCTTAGGATGACAAATAAATAAGGAAAATACCGCGCCAATCCAACAAGTCAAAACAGCAGCCAACACTACAAACCGACTAAATTTGTGCACGTTAACTATATATTAGAAGTGTAGCGCTATAGTGAAAAAACAAGTGTAAAGGTATAGGACAGAAGGAAGTCTGTTTGCTTTTGGAAAAGCAAATGACCTTATCTAATCCCAAACCTGAAAGGTATGTGTACTAAATGGTGCAGTGAATAAGGATATAACATCCAATATCAACACACCCGTGACCAAGTGAAATGCTCTATCTTTTCAGAAAGAGCACAAAACAACACAAAAAAGAAAATAATAAATATATCAATGAACAATCAAAACTTATCAGTGGTAAAAAGAAATTATATAATGTCAAAAAATGTCCACAGTGCAAGTGGGGAGATATGCCTCCCAAATAAACAATAAAACATAATATATTAGTCCATATTATGTATGGCGTGATTGACTCAAATTGAATCCCAGGCGGGTAACATCACAACTAGAAATCCAAATCTGAGTAAGGGATGGAATACTCTTACCGACTTGGGTGGACTCACAGGCCGTTGGCGGTGAGTCAATAGGGCTTGTACTGTCTTAGGATGACAGTGTCAAGATGGCTTGTACACCGAAAGAGTTCCTCCTCAGATGGGGGGCCAAGATCCTGCCCCAAAGGGTCTGCACGATCACCGTCTTTCTCAGCATGCATGGACCCTTTTCCTGTCCTGACCAATGAAGTGTCATCCCATCCTGCTCTCTGGTTGGCGGGTCGGGTTCGTTAGTCACCTGGTGGAATCTCGGGGCTCTGATCAGTGTCAGGATTCCTATAGCAGTGATTAACCCCTTAGGGGCTTTTCTCACATAATAGTCTCTTCTGGTTCAGGATCTAGCAGCATGGACGGGACATGTGGCAGAGACTTTCTTTCTCTCTCTCTCTCTCTCTCTCTCTCTCTTTCTTGAAAGTGATTATATAATTTCTTTTTACCACTGATAAGTTTTGATTGTTCATTGATATATTTATTATTTTCTTTTTTGTGTTGTTTTGTGCTCTTTCTGAAAAGATAGAGCATTTCACTTGGTCACGGGTGTGTTGATATTGGATGTTATATCCTTATTCACTGCACCATTTAGTACACATACCTTTCAGGTTTGGGATTAGATAAGGTCATTTGCTTTTCCAAAAGCAAACAGACTTCCTTCTGTCCTATACCTTTACACTTGTTTTTTCACTATAGCGCTACACTTCTAATATATAGTCCTTAGGATGGATAGGGAGCCATAATAAATTGAAGATCGATAAAGGATAGCATTCGTTACCCTATATCGACACCCAAAGAGGAATTTCCTTTGTGGCGTGGTATTTAGATAAGCTAGCTATGTGAGCTGCTTTGTAATATGTAGCAAAATTGGGTACTCCTAGACCTCCTGAATTATTAGGGAGGTTTCATGTGTGTGAGGGTATGCGCGGTTTTGATGATGCCCATATAAATGTAGATGATGTTTTCTGAACAAGTCGTAAGTAGTGGGAAGGAACTGTAATTGGTAATACTCTGAATAAATACAATAATTTGGGTAGGATCGTCATTTTAATAAGATTTATTTTCCCCATCCAGGGTATAGGGAGATGGGACCAGTTCATCATTAGGTTTGTGATGCGTTTCAGAGTGACAGGGTAACTAGCAGAATACAAGTCTGAAAGAGAGGCTGTAAGGTGTATCCCTAAATATGGGATTGATGTGAACGGTAACGCTATTTTTGCTGAAGTAAGTTCCGTTATTGAAAGATATATGTTTAATGCTATACATTTCTTGGGGTTAATTGTTAATCCTGATATACTGGCGAATTTGTTAAGGATGGGAAAGAGGTTAGGGTCTGAAACTTGGGGGGATGATAGAAACAATAAAATATCATCTGTGAATAAGCAGAGTTTATGTTGATAGCCGCCTAATTCAATTCCGGTGATAGTTGGATCTAGTCTGAGGTGTTGAGCTAAAGGTTCTATTAAAAGGGCAAATAATAAGGGGGAAAGTGGGCAGCCCTGACGTGTGCCTTTTTCTATATTGAAATATTCTGATTTATAACCCGCGTATTTCACATAAGGTTGAGGTTTATTGTAGAGTGCTGCTATCCAATTAGTGAAGTAGGGGCCAAATCCCCATTTCTGGAGGGTGTGTTGTAAATAGGGCCAAGTTACTGAATCAAAGGCCTTTCTGATATAAAGAGAGAGGAAGCATGTGGGAATGTGGCGTGTTCTGGCTATATGTACCAAAAGGACAGCTTGGCGCACATTATCACTTGCTTGCCTTGTAGGCATGAAACCAACTTGATCATTATGTATTAATTTACCGATTATCTTGTTGAGGCGTGTTGCTAAAATTTTTGCTAGAATTTTAATATCTTGATTTAAAAGAGAAATGGTGTGCTAGTTTGTGCAGGATGTGTTATCCGAATGAGGCTTAGGGATCATACATATAATTGATAGTAATGATTCTCGTCTGAAGGAGTAACCGTCTATTAAAGTGTTAAAAGCATCTGCTAAGATAGGAGCGAGAGTTTCCGAGAATGTTCGGTAATATAAGGCTGAATAGCCGTCAGGGCCAGGTCTTTTGTTTAATTTTAGTTCTTTTATAGTTTGAGAAACGTCTTTTATTGTTATATGTTCTTCAAGTAAACTTCTTTGGGTATGTGTTAATACAGGTAGATTTAGTTTAGAAAATATGTCAGCTTCAATATGATTGAATTCTTTTAATGTTGAGTATAACGAAGCTAAATGAGTACAGAATTTTTGAACAATTTTGAGAGGATTACTAGTGTAAGTGTTATTTGATAGTTTGAGTCTGATAGGTATGCATTGTTTGCCAATGGATTTTAGTGCACGTGCCAGGAAGGTGTTTGGTTTGTTTGATTTCATGTAGAAAGCGTGTTTTGATCTGCGTAAGGATTTGTCAGCGGATTCTGTAAGGAATAAATCATATTCCAGTCGGGCTTTTTCCAATTGTATTTTTGCCATTGAAGTAGGAATATTTTGGAAAGTTGCAAAGGCTTTATCAAATTCAGTTTCTAGTTTACGTGTTAAAATGTTATGCTCACGTTTAACCAGTGCCATTTGACGTTGAATTGCTACGCACAGCACAGGCTTGTGTGCTTCCCAAGGGGTAAGTGGGGAAATGTCTGGATTAGAGTTGTATGCTAAGTAATCTTTTATGTCTTGTTCAATTTTTAGGCAATAGGATGGGTTTTTGAGTATATTGGTGAGATACCACATTGGATCATGGGCTCTAGGGATAGTGGAGGATATAGTGGTATAAACTGCGTTATGATCTGACCAAGGAATGGGAATCATATTTGATGCGAGTACTT
Organism: Aquarana catesbeiana; assembly: GCF_042186555.1. NCBI lineage: Eukaryota > Metazoa > Chordata > Amphibia > Anura > Ranidae > Aquarana > Aquarana catesbeiana. The sequence goes on along the minus strand of NC_133325.1, from coordinate 692,478,289 downwards.
CAGGAATCATACCTGTAGTTAAGAGTATGTCATCAATACGGGTGGATATCTGGTGTGGGTGTGAGTAGTAAGTATAACGTCTTTTTGTCGGATTACATTCTCTCCAAGAATCTACTAAGTTATATCAGGAAAGTAATTGAGAAAATGATTATTTGAATTACGAGAAGGAATATAAGGAGGATTATCAAGAAATGGGAGAAGGACCTGGTTAGAGGCACCACCTATGATAATTGTTCCCATTTTATGGGCATCTATTACTTGTAATAGATGTGACAAAAAGGGTATTGGCTGTTCGGGGCGTAATATGATACTACCGTAACCGCAGTGTTCATGATGTGACCAGTGAGAATTGGATAATGCCCCTCAGGGTCTTTAATTTCTGACTGTATGTTGAATGGGGTAGAGCAATGAAAAGCTATAAGAGTTCCTCTCTTTTTGGCATTAGCTGAGGCTGTAAATACTTGTGGATAAAAAGGGCTCATATACATAGGAGTGGAGCTTACTGCGAAGTGAGTTTCCTATAAGCATATTATGTGTGCTTTCCGGGCCTTAAAGGAACGGAATGCCTTAGCTCTTTTCTGTGGTATGTTGATCCCCTGAACATTCATACAAACATGTTTAAAGGTGCCATGGTATATGATCGAAAAGGTAGTACTCACCAAAACCTGATATTGTCTGACTGGATGTATCAACCCGTGTGGATCCGAAGAAGGAGGAAGACGAAAAGCAAACCAGTCTTGTCAGAAGTATAGAAAAGGCTGGAAAAACTGAAAATATGAAAGGTAAGATTAATTGAGATACAATATATCTTGTTTTTAGATATAAAGTTTTCCCGTGATGGGGGAAATAGTCCGCCATCAGGGGAGGCAGAGCCATCGTCAATTACCCACATATTATAAGTGGGCAAACGAGGAGGGCAGATTGGGGCACACTAAACGTTGGTGTGTAGAAGAAAAGCCCAAATAAAGTTTTTATGAGATGAATAATTATTAATACTATTACTAATACAAATTTAACCCGCTAGGTATTATTAACTTTATGAAAAAATTTAAAGAAAAAAGGAAATAAAAATAATTTCAGGCTTAAGTATCCCATAAAAAACTTACATTTAAATGCTCATCAATGCAGCCTTATCAGTGTCCATCTGCAGCCTTGTCAGTGTCATTGAAGCCTTGTCAGTGCAGCCTTGCCCCAGTGCAGCCTTGTAGCCATGTCAGTGCAGCCTTGTTAGTGCAGCCTTGTTAATGGAGCCTTCCCCAGTGTCCATTGCAGCCTTGCCCCAGTGCAGCCTTGTCAGTGCAGCCTTGCCCCAGTGCAGCCTTGCCCCAGTGCAGCCTTGTTAGTGCAGCCTTTCCCAGTGTCCATTGCAGCCTTGCCCCAGTGCAGCCTTGTAGCCTTGCAGCCTTGTCAGTGCAGCCTTGTTAGTGCAGCCTTCCCCAGTGTCCATTTGTAGCCTTGCCCCAGTGCAGCCTTGCAGCCTTGTCAGTGCAGCCTTGTTAGTGCAGCCTTCCCCAGTGTCCATTGCAGCCTTGCCCCAGTGCAGCCTTGCAGCCTTACCCAGTGCCTAATGCAGCATTGTCCAGATTTAAATATGGTGCAGCAGAGATCGCAGGGACTCGGCAGGGCAGAGCGAGCGCCGCCGAGATCACAGGGACTGGGCAGAGCCGAGATACACATAGCCGAGTGTACTCGGCTCTTCTCTGCTCCGCTCACAGTCACGGCCAGTCCCGCCCTATGATGGACATAACACAGGTCCAATGGTGGGACTGGTACATTCGGCTATGTCTATCTCAGCGCGATCGCTCCGCTCACAATCAGCGGAGATCGGCGGGGGAACACGCACCCACGATTTTCCCCTGATTTTAAGGGGGAAAAAAAGTACGTGTTATACGCCGATAAATACAGTAATCATGAGGTTAAAGTAAGACCTTTATATAAAATTTGAACAATGAAGCATTATGTAACTAATATTATGATATTTGAACATATTCAGGGATCATAAATTATTAGCATAGTATTTATAATGTAAGGCCTGAGTTTCAGTTATACATAGTGATACTGAGTGGGTCACAAAAAAAAATGCATGCATACATAGATACATGCACACATATACATACATAAATACACGTACATACATATATACAAACACATATATCCATATATGTATATGCATACATACACATACAAGATATATATATATATACTTGGGTGAAGTATTTCTATAATTTGCATAGGTTAAGCAGACATAGGGATTTTTCTTCTGAGTAAGAGGAGAGGAGGATGAGGAGAGTGTCTATGATCTATATGTTGTCAGATCATGGCTTCTTCTTTTCCTTCAGTCCATGGCATCTTCTTTATCTTGAGGCAGGGAGTCAAAGCGGCTTCTTTTGTGAGAGTGAAGGTGTTTTCCATTGTTCTCTGAGGATTTGGTAGGATGTTGTGAGGAGGATGATGCTGATCTTCTGCGTGAGGTACTGGTGTTGGGAATGTAGATCTTGTAGGGTTTGCTGTAATTCTTCCGCTGATCTACAGGTGTATTTAGAGCCTTGATATGCAAAGCGAATGGAGAATGTAAACCCCCATTGGTAGATTATGTGATGATTTTGTAGTGCCAAAAGCTGTGGTTTCATTGCACGATGCTTGGTTATAGTGAGTTGAGAAAGGTCAGCAAATAATTGGTATTTCTGTCCTTGAAAATAAAAATAATTTTTTCCCCTAGCTGTTGCCAGTAATTGTTCCTTTGTACGGTAAAAATGAAATTTTGTGATTATTTCGCTTGGTGGGCCTTCTGCCTTTTTAGGAGCAAGATTGCGATTAATTATATTCATTTCCAAATGTTCTATTGTTAATGCAGGCTGGAGTTCCTGAAATAAGGCTGTAATAGTAGATTGTAAATCAATTACTGACTCTGGTATGCCTCTAATGCAAAGATTGGAGCGTCTGGCTCTATTTTCATAATCTTCCAATTTAGATTGCAAGGTTAAATTTCCTCTCTAAGATTTTCCAATTCAGCCATGTAATCCTGTGCAGAATTCTCTGTCTCATCAACTAGTGCTTCTGTGCAGTTACCCAGCTCCCTTCTTTCTTTTGTGAGGCTATTTGTAATATGTTCTGAAGTTTGCCTCAGAGCTTTATGGAGCATTTTTTCAAATTGCTTTAATAAAGCTGGAAGAGCAGGAGAATCTTGTGTGGTACTTTGTGTGTAGCTTATTTCTGAGTCTGACTTACCTGGAGAGTCTGGCTGTAAGGGCTGTTGTTTCTGTGAGCACGCTGAGGCTTTTGAGGAGGAAGGGAATGCACAATTTTAGCAATGGCCCACGCTTGTAATACCTTAATGGAGACACTTTTGTTTTTAGTGCGGGTGCTTCCCAGCACCATATTTTCCTGTCAGAACGATGCCTCTGTGTTGGAGTTAGCCAATGTATATCTGTGTGCCTGGGTCCAGCGGGTTCAGCTTATTTAACAGTTTTTCTCCTCACACAGAGCGGAGCTCTAACAGTGCATGACCCTCCTGTCAGAGTCCGCGCATGCTACAATTTCTTTTTAATCTGAGATATTGTCCATATGGGATGCTGGCCACTAAAGAAGTTGGATGAGAACTATTGGCATGCAATAGTGAATTCCCTGCAGAGGGTTTACGAAACAGGGTAGAGCCAAGGGTCCCATCAGGATTAACCAATATCTGAATATCCAGAAAATGTAATTTCTCTTGCTAATATTCTAAAGTGAATTTGAAATTATATTGGTTAACTTTTAATTTCTCAAAAAATGTAAGAAGCTCATCTTTAGTCCCAGTCCAAATAAAAAGGATGCCGTCAACGTAGCGACACCATAAGGGTATCTTGCAAAGAAAGGATTGCATCTCCTCCCTGCAAAATAAGTTTTGTTCCCACCCCCCAGGTACAGGTTGGCGTACGATGGGGCACATCTGGTCCCCATCACCACCCCCTGCACCTGGAGGTAGTGGGAACGACCAAACAAAAAAATATTGTTGGTCAGAATGAACTTCAAAAGATCCAAAATGAATTTGTTGTAAGGTGAAACAGTGGGATCACTTTCAGAGATGAAGCTCTCCACAACAGCCACCCCCTTCTCATGAGGGATGGAGTTATAGAGGGCCTCAACATCTAGAGCCACTAACCAGGCTCCTCTTGGCATATGTATCCCATCAAGGGCCCGAAGTAGATCTAAGGTATCCTGTAAATAGGATGTGAGGCCCTCTACATGAGGTCGAAGGTAATTGTCTATCAATTGACTCGCAGTTTCAGTGAGACAACCATTACCAGAGACTATCGGTCGTCCAGGGGGTTGCATTACATTTTTATGTATTTTCAGCAATGCATAAAGAGTAGGTGTCTTAGGACATTTAACATTTAAAAACTCCCATGTTTTTTGTTTATAAGGCCTTCATAATAAGCAAAGCCTATTGGGGTTACATTGTAAAGCTGGAAATACCTGGGATTTAGGTTTATAATCTGTAGGAGTTGAAGTTGTTAAAGAGATGTTTAATGGATTTAGTCTCATACGTGTGGCTTTCCTCCCATAAATCCATGAGATCATCTAATGCTTTGATGTCATTAATTGTTAGTTCTTTCCAAAGTGGACTGGCTAGAGAATGACTTTGGGAATTGGGCTGTTCCTTATCATATAATCTTAAACATTAATTTTCGCAAGAACAAGTTGAGGTCCTTGATGAGTTTGAACAATCCTCTGAGTGTGGCAGAATGTCAGTCCTAAACCCAGGACCTGAACCTGCTCCTCAGTAAGTGCATAAGAAGATACATTAATTACCTCAAATTTGTTTTGTTTGCATGCGATTTGGGATTCACTAGGTCCCCCTTCTTCGTGTCCAGAACCGGTTGGGAGAAAATCGGCAAGGAGGCGAAAATCCGGTTGGACACTATTCCCAATTGATTGGCTTACCTGAGCTTGAATTTGTGTTGGAAAAATTTGTGAAGTATGAATAGTGCCTGTGTTCATGGTGAATTCCGAGTGACTGGCTCCTCCCTGGGAATGAGAAGATTTGGCCTGGGTTGATCGTGCAGTGTTTTGTGCCCAACTCGTGTTGGGAGTGCGCTTTGGTGCGGAAACTTGTACATTATCACTATCATTTTTACGTTTAGAGGAACTTGGTGTCTTGGTCATACGAGTCCATTCGTGCACCTGTGAAGAAGATGCAGAAGAAAAATCAGAAGTGTCAAAGTCATTAGGATCATTGGTTGATTCTTTAGGTTTGTATGCATTGTGCCCAGTTGTAGGCCTGATTATTATCATAGGATAGTTTGTCTCGCATGAATTTCTTCTCTATCGTTTTTAGTATTTCTACAACATAAGTCTCTAGGTTACTTTTCAAGGTGGTTTCTCGCACACTAAAGAGGGAGTCAGAAAACAATTTTTTCATTCTCCCTATATAGTCTTTCAATTTCTTTATCTAAAGATATTAATTCAACAGTGTATTGATGGCAAAGTAATTCCATCATTCGGATGGAGCAAATCTGTAGAGTTTCTTCCCAGTTTGTTTTAAAGTCTGATTCTATTGCATTGATGTTGGGAAAAATTTGTATCCTTAAACCCCAGGGTGAAATTCTTTCTTCTTTAAATTTAAGGAAATACCACTTATTCCAATAAATTCTGGACTTTTTTTCTTACATGCGATGAAGTCTAAGGATAAATCTGTCCATTGAAAGACGTCTCCTGGCTGCATTTTGGGATTGATGGATCTGATCCATCAAGCCACTAAAGGCATTGCCACAATAATTAGCAATTGGTAGAAAAGAATTATATATAAATTTGTCCAGCAATAAAAACAAAGGATGGAACAACAGGAAAAAGGAAACTATTTTTAAGTATTAACTATGCTCATACAATATGCAAAACTTTCAACCAGAAAGATTTCTCAGCATTATTTTAAAGATTTGGCTGATCAAGCTTTGGCCCAATTGTTTTGGGTGGGTAACACCCTGGTATATAAATTTAATGAAGAGGATTGCTAATAAAGCAAACAGAATATTGGCATGCATTAAAAGGGGGATCAACTGCAGAGATAAAACGATAATTCTCCCGCTCTACAAGACTCTGGTCCGCCCGCACCTGGAGTATGCTGGAAATGGAGCGAGTACAAAGAAGGGCAACAAAGCTAATAAAGGGTCTGGAGGATCTTAGTTATGAGGAAAGGTTGCGAGCACTGAACTTATTCTCTCTGGAGAAGAGACGCTTGAGAGGGGATATGATTTCAATTTACAAATACTGTACTGGTGACCCCACAATAGGGATAAAACTTTTTCGCAGAAGAGAGTTTAATAAGACTTGTGGCCACTCATTACAATTAGAAGAAAAGAGGTTTAACCTTAAACTACGTAGAGGGTTCTTTACTGTAAGAGCGGCAAGGATGTGGAATTCCCTTCCACAGGCGGTGGTCTCAGCGGGGAGCATTGATAGCTTCAAGAAACTATTAGATAATCACCTGAATGACCGCAATATACAGGGATATGTAATGTAATACTGACACATAATCACACACATAGGTTGGACTTGATGGACTTGTGTCTTTTTTCAACCTCACCTACTATGATACTATGACTATGATTAGGGCTGCGAGATCAGAGTGGACACCATATCCCATTTTTTATGAAGAATACATGAAAAAAGGAAAACTACGGGACTTTGAAGGTGTCAAGAAGGAAAAGATGATATTTTTTAATTATAAAAAATATGTTTTATTAATAACAGTAAAAACATTGTCATAAAAAATCCCTTGTTGCATATCAAATTCATTTTGTATACAAATACAGACAATACCACACTACATGTTTCGCTTCAAGTGAGCTACTTCAGGTAATTCTAGAGTGCTGTATGAAATGATTGCTAAAAGAAATAGTGAAAGAAGACAACAACAAAATAGGAATTAATTACTTGGAAAATTTTGTAAATTAAAGCTAATTACAAATGATCAACATACAGGTATACAGATGTACACTTGTTTTATATTAATTTCAGTAAAAAAAGAATTTTTACAATCAAAGAATATTTTTGAAGCATAGATAGACCTACCGGGTATGGGTGATTGCAAATAAGACGCCAAAGTGTTCAGTTTCTGAATACTCCTAAGGAATAGAGTGACAACAGGGGGGGCGATGTAAATATAAACGGAATAAATCTTATAAAGGAGACATATATGTATATGTAGATATATATATAGATATACCGAACGTATCCCAATTGCCCATAAAGAGTATATATCTATATTATTCTAAAATTTAACCCAATTGACACTATGGAAGGGGATATAAAAATAATAAATTACCTTTTTTGAATTAATGTTAGTAGGATCAACAAAAAAAGAGGATAATGTTCAAGCAAAAAATATTAGCCTGAAAAGAAAGATTTGCCAAATGTGGGCTTTATAGAGTAGAGTAAACCAATTTTCTCTCCACTAGAAATTCCCAAATATTTGACTCCCTTGTATGGATGTACATCGGAGGTAGATATGGAGCCTATAAAACAATTCAAGTGATAAAGGCTCTATTACAAATGTATCCATAGTGCATAAAAAGAGGCCAAAAATAAATCATTCAACGAAATGAAAAAACATCAGTGAGTCAGCACATCAAACTTACCTATCGGTGGAGAAAAGGCAAAGAATGCAGAGGGAGAGGAGAGATGTGGACTCTCTCTCTCAAGCGAGCCCTCTGACAGACAATGGTGGCGTGAGCCGCATTCATAACCGCCCCTTTCCGGAAGCGTATGACATCACTTCCGGAACACAGACGTAACTATAGGTGCTACTATAGGTGCAATATCCAAAGGGCGGAAGTGACGTGATGGGCATTACGCAATCGCCAGATTCACCATTTTGGAAATGGGCTGCCAGTGCCTTGTAAAGCTGCTGGGTACCGACGACCCAAATCAGCGCAATGGCCGCAAAGCAGACTGTGCTAGATGGAGAAAATCCTAGCATTTGGATATTGCGCATGTGCAGTAGCACGCATAGTTACGTCCGCATTCCGGAAGTGATGTCAGATGCTTCTGGAACAGGGGGTTATGCTCACGCCGCCATTGTCTGTCAGAGGCCTCGCTTGAGAGAGAGAGAGTCCACATCTCTCCTCTCCCTCCGCATTCTTTGCCTTTTCTCCACCGATAGGTAAGTTTGATATGCTGACTCACTGATGTTTTTTCATTTAGTTGAATGATTTATTTTTGGCCCCTTTTTATGCACTATTGTGAGGGAAATTCACCTCACTCTGGATCAAGTTAAGAAGTTTTCTTTATTTTACTCGTACGAGGAGACAAGTTATAACAAAGGAACAAATCTTTGCCTATTGGTTCTTACTGCTATAACCCATGCGAGAGGGGTGCATATATAGCAGTGAGCCTGATAGACGCCTATCTGGACTTGTCTGTCTAACAATTGTAAAACTTGCATTTATATACCTTCACAAGCCTTATCTTAGCCAACTCTCCTAGATATGATTGGTTGCTAAAATCTACGTCAATGTAACTATCCATAAATCTGACACCTGTTCTACAACCAGACAAACTTATTCATTCCCAGTATTCCTATATGTTCATTAAAGTGATTTATAACTGGTTTTGTCCAATTATAAAACACCTGTGTAGAGACAGTATGGCACCCAGCTGTGTTTATACATCAAACCCTCCTCGTTCTGATAAGACTTAACCAACTTCAAGCATAACAGATTTACGACTTTGGGAGAATGAACTTTCAATAACCCCATTAAATGTGTTATGTCCTATTGTTTTTCACTATACAATCCTATGTATACATACATTGGTTTCACAAAAAAGTACTGTATTATCTACATAAAATATATATATATATATATATATATATATATACATATATACATATATATATACACATACATACATACATACACACACACACACAGCTAACTACTTTATTCAATGTATTTTAACAGTTTTAATGAGGGCACAAGCAGACCTTTGTTTGACCCTGTCAAACTTAATTAATGTATTGTACATAACTTTCCCATATTCCACATAATTATTTCTAAACCACCCGTATCAGGCTGTAGCTCAACTGCTGTCAATCTAATTAGTGAACTAAAAATTAACTTTTTTATCTCTGTGATTTATATGCATTTCAAGGACTCAAAACAACTCTGTGTAACTTGAAATCATTCTACTTCTAAGCAATCTCATGCAAGCATTCATTAACTGATTATAAAATAAGCATCTAATTTCTCTAACATTTCCCCCTGTTTATACTCATTTATGACAGTTCTTTCAGTAATTCAGCTTTCGGGATTTCACCAAGGTCCATCATATAGTTCACACATGAGAGTCAGGGGCAAAGTTCTTATACTCATCCTCATCTGTTTCAGAATGAAGTCCAGAATAGAGTTCATTTAGATCTTTTTGGAGAAACATAGTCTTTGTCAAGGATGTGTCAATGAACCGTTGAAGGAGTCCTCGGACACAGGGAATGCAACAGCAACCACACAGGGTCAGTACTATGGCTGCCATCACTATTGAGATTAACATATTTCTCACCAGTTTACCCCATTTACTGAACCATGTCTCAAAGAGTCCAGCCAGAGGATCTTCCACGCCAGAGTTTTCTGCTAGTTCTTCAGACAGCACCTTCAATCCTTGCAGGGCCTTTGTTATGCTACCATCGAGGGCTGTATTGTTAGGAATTAAAGTGCAACAAAAGGTTCCGAACATCTTGCACACCCCTCCCTTCTCTGCCAACAGCATATCAAGAGCAATACGATTCTGCCAGGCTGTCAATGAGGTTACATCCAGTTGGCTGGCTACTCCTTTAAGGGCATCTCTGGTATAGTTCACAAACCTTTTCTGGTTATAGTAGATATAGTTTATCCAATCGACATTCTTGTTAGGTTGAATCCACAAAAAGATGGAGGTGAATCCGGTGGATATCTGGTCTTGTGCTTTGAATTCATTAGGGACTCCTTGTGGTACTCCAATGGAATCGATGTCAAACAATCCTTGTGGTGCGTTCCTTTTCATTCGAAAATGTTGTTTCTTCAACTGTGGCAACTTTATCTCATCACCTACAGGTATCATATAAAAGGGGAGAAGCAAATGGGTTAAAGCACAGCTCCCTTTCCATTTAGGAGGGAGTTTGGTCATAAGTTTCATATCCCTGCACATCCATCACATATCAGCTAATCATTTCTTTTGATTTTGAAACCAATCCTGCTGGTATGGTGGGTCACTAGTTCATATATTTGGTATGCAGTTCATCAGGGGTAAGTCTCCTACCTGCTGTCCACTATCCTCGGCGCTGACAAAGCAGGTGAAATTCCCTGGGACCGCTCTAACAGAGGGGGGTATACTCCGCATCTCGGTGGTTGAATATAATTTCTGCTCTTTTGTACATTCAGTATTTGTGACATTTTCCTTGAACATTCTTCTTATATATGTCAGGTTTGTTTCGTCAGTTAGGAAAGGAACAGTCGCTAGCTAGGGACGTGAGTTACAATTCCCCAGCCCCTTGGTCTTGGTTGTCCACCTTACCCATTCTATCCACTCATTTTTATCTCCAAACCCTGTTTCTATACTTAACTGCTCTTTATAGGTGAAGTCAGTTTTGAACAGGTCTGGACGTGGCTTTATTAGTGGCATGCTGGTGACTGAGGGCACAACTTGTCCTTTCCTGAGTACTTAAATCCGTATGGTCCCCACTGCATTTCTTCCGAGGGGTATATGTATTCCTAGCCCATAGGTTCCTGAATCCTCCCTCTTTGCATCTCTCAGAGTTAATAACAGTTGGTTATAGCCCTTCCCCCGTGGTGATAGTTTATACAATCTTAAACGATGGGCTACACTCCTCTTTTGTTGGGGAACCTGGGCTGAGGAGGTTAGGTAACCATCAAAATCTGTATTCCACCATATGTAAGTTCCCAGTTACATGGGCATTCTATTACGTGACAGATATCAAATCGGACTGCTGTGATGGGTCCTTCGTTTATGGTGATAACTAGGTCACCATTGGGCATTTTTGTCAGCTCTCTCTTATGTACTGGTTTGTCCTGTTTTTGGGCCTTAGTGTACAGATCCAAGAGTATTAGTACCAATGCTACAATGCTTCTCACTGTCATTATCCCTATTAGAAATCTGCCTGTTCATGTTGTGGTAAAGTACCCTGGTTCTAACAGTTGTCTTTCCCTGAACTGTTTTACTGCCCATATGAGTCTGTATTGTGCCATTTATTCTTCACCGGGTTTGAGACGAGTGGTCCCTATTGGATTCACCCCCCTTTGTGGTCGGACTTACACTCAAGACTCTGTGGGCGTTCCCTGGTCTGGCCCTAGACTTTTTATCTTTTTGCAATATGAGAGGTGTATCCAGGGTACTCTTTCTGCTATTTTAACTGCTGTGGGTGTAGACAATAGTACCTGGTATGGCCCTTTCCACCTTGGATCTGACCATTGCTATCTCTTGAATATTTTGATCCAAACCCATTCCCCTGGTTGGACTAGCGTGTCCTGTTTTGTTGATGTATCGTGACCTGTAAGAGAGTTTTGAGACAAAACCTCCTTAAACATTAATAGTTTTCTCATATAGTTTGCAAATTCACAATCCATTTCCTCATCTTCCCTAGCAAATGACTTAAGCTGTGGAATATAGTATGGTCTCCCATATAGTATCTCATAAGGTGTCAACCCTTTTGCTGTGGGGGTTATTTTCATGCTCAGCAAAGCTATTGGCAGACACTGAACCCAGTTTTTTCCAGTTTCCTCCATTAGCTTCCTCAATTTACTTTTTAGAGTTCCATTTTGCCTTTCCACAGTACCTGAAGACTGTGGGTGGTAAATCGACAATTACCAGGCTGTTTAGTTCAATGAAATCCATACATATTGTGTGAAAGGGGTAGGAAGGCCCAGGAAATTGGCCTCTCAGTGCCCCTTGCACATGACATTTGTTACAGGTCACACAGATCAGACAAAATTTTTTTTAGTAATTTGTAAATCCATACGTTGTGAACACTTTATTAATCATCTGTACTATCCCCCTTTTGAGGCATGGGCCTGCCCATGACTCAATAAAACTACATATCTAAACAATGAGGTAGGCAATATAGGTTTACTATCTATGCTTATATAAATACCTTCTATCTGTACTACCCCTTTTGACAACTATTTTTGTTTCTCAGCCTCGGGTGCTGATTTTTGCATTTCTATTAACCATGTTTCATCTATCACGCTCTGCATTTCTGCTGGTTTTGCAAGATAGGAATGTACTTATATTAATAACAGAAAATACCTTGTTCCCAGGCTGGAGGTCGTTCAGGAAGACATGGGGGGTCAGGCACTACTGCCACATCTTTATTTATTGCTTGTAATTCCTGAACGAGTCTCCAGCCTCCTTGTAGCTTCTTAACAGGAAACAATGGTGTAACACAGGGTGAATCCGGACACTCTATGACCATACCCCTACCCTGCTTTTTCCTGACCACAGGATCCATTCCAACCTCTGCATCCTTTCTCAAAGGGCACTGATTCTTGATGCAGTCTCACAGTACTTTTGGGGGTGATATGCACTTCACTTGCTGTTTTAATTAGTCCTACATCACCTTTTACTCTTGACCAAAGGTGGTCAGGGATGTCTTTTGGTGCATCCTCTTCTTTCTGGGTCAAGAGGACCAGTCATTCTTCGTCATAATGTCCCCCTGAAAGGTGCACTCCTGGTGTACTTTGTGTGACGCAATCATTTAACAAATCTCCCAACTCATACCATTCTACTGTAGTGCTTCAAGTAACTGACACATAGGGTGTAACTCTTTTTAGAGGCATAAAAAAAAAAATCAACAAATGTTTAAGAATAAGAAAGTATTCTGAGATTTTCTGCTCAGCTCATCAAGTTTCTGTCTAAAGTTACCAGACATAACTCCCTAAACGTGCCCCTTTGAGAGATACAGAGTATCGAGATGAACTGTCACAAAAGTGATTTAATGTTGTTTTAGCCCTTACGTGCAGACAGCTATTTCTAAAATGGTGGCTATACCTTCTACTCTCCTACACTCATACTGAAAGAAATACATTATCTTGTCTGACATGTAAAACTTACAACTGTAAAAGTCATTTTAAGCATGACATTAATTACATTAGCAGCATTGAATTTATCTACAGGTTCAAGCTATGCTGGGACTTGTGGTTCCACAACAGATAGTATTCAGAGAGCAGCTACAACAATGAGACATATACACAAATTGTATCTAAGCATCCAATCAGGGGAGAGATCATTACAGTCATCTGCACCATCAACCAAACGTCTAATATTCTTATGACTGTAAACTTCAGTATTATTTATGTCACACTGAATCGTCTGCCTATTGCAGTATTTAAGCAAGAAAAGGGGGCTAATGACTATAAAATAAACAAGCCCTCTTTTCAGTTTAGGACCCTATAATTGCCCTTCCAGAAGCAGTATGCTAGATACAAACAATGTCATAAATTTCCTAAAACAAATAACTTTCTTTTTTCTGTAGTTTAAATAACTTCTAACTCCTCAGCCTATTCATGGAGCTATCTAGCTCAGGTGACTCTTTCTCTGTGTAGCTTGAATACATCATTGGGAGGGAGGCAGCTGGCCATGCTGTCACCCTCCCGATCCCAATACAGAGTTTTCATGGTGATTCTAACCCCTTTAAACTTAGTTTCTTTTCATAATTTATATTAGGTTCTGAAGAATGTTTAAAGTACATTGTACAGTGAGAATGATGTTGGACCTTGTAGTTCCTCACTTTAAATTTTTCTTCCACCTTCTTCAAGAGGGATTGTTGCATGCACCCAGGACCTGCAGTACATAAAACCAGGCTATACCAATGATAAGGCTCGTTGTTAGCCTTCATTACATGTGTTTTGCAAGTACTGTGGGCTCTCAAGCCCCTCTTAACTGGTGTAACCGAGATATCAAGTGCATGCAACAAATCCCTGTCCAGCAGGTTAACCGGACATCGTTTAGATATCACATTTTTACATTAAGCTTTTTTGCCCGTTAGTGGGTCCTCTATAGGAAGATTTTCTGAAACCTTCTCCTCACACATTAACCCGTTTGCTGATTTTACAAAAATTGTACCTTTTTTCTTAACTCCTCCAGGCGTATCCTGGGGATGAATCAGGGTCCTGCACGCCCCTGTGTCACACAGAAAGGTGACTTCTTTCCTTTTTACAACAAATGTTATTTCAGGTTTAATCTCACTCTGTAAATACATTTTCACATTACATACAGTATCTCAGAAAAGTGAGTACACCCCTCACATTTTTGTAAATATTTTATTATATCTTTTCATGTGATAACACTGAAGAAATTACACTTTGCTACAATGTAAAGTAGTCAGTGTACAGCATGTATAACAGTGTAAATTTGCTGTTCCCTCAAAATTACTCAACACACAGCCATTAATGTCTTAACCGCTGGCAACAAAAGTGAGTACACCCCTAAGTGAAAATGTCCAAATTGGGCCCAAAGTGTCAATACTTTGTGTGGCCACCATTATTTTCCAGCACTGCCTTAACTGTCTTGGGCATGCAGTTCACCAGAGTTTCACAAGTTGGCACTGGAGTCCTCTTCCACTCCTCCATGACGACATCATGGAGCTGGTGGATGTTAGAGGCCTTGTGCTCCTCCACCTTCCATTTGAGGATGCCCTACAGATGCTCAATAGGGTTTAGGTCTGGAGACATGCTTGGCCAGTCCATCACCTTTAGCCTCAGCTTCTTTAGCAAGGCAGTGGTCATCTTGGAGGTGTGTTTGGGGTCGTTATCATGTTGGAATACTGCCCTGCGGCTCAGTCTCCGAAGGGAGGGGATCATGCTCTGCTTCAGTATGTCACAGTACATGTTGGCATTCATGGTTCCCTCAATGAACTGTAGCTCCCCAGTGCCGGCCGCACTCATGCAGCCCCAGACCATGACACTCCCACCACCATGCTTGACTGTAGGCAAGACACACTTGGCTTTGTACTCCTGACCTGGTTGCCGCCACACACGCTTGACACCATCTGAACCAATTAAGTTTATCTTGGTCTCATCAGACCACATGACATGGTTCCAGTAATCCATGTCCTTAGTCTGCTTGTGGGCTTTCTTGTGCATCATCTTTAGAAGAGGCCTACTTCTGGGAGGACAGCCATGCAGACCAATTTGATGCAGTGTGCGGCGTATGGTCTGAGCACTGACAGGCTGATCCCCCCATCCCTTCAACCTCTGCAGCAATGCTGGCAGCACTCATACATCTATTTCCCAAAGACAAAGTCTGGATATGACGCTGAGCACATGCACTCAACTTCTTTGGTCAACCATGGCAAGGCCTGTTCTGAGTGGAACCTGTCCTGTTAAATCGCTGTATGGTCTTGGCCACCATGCTGCAGCTTAGTTTCAGGGTCTTAGCAATCTTCTTATAGCCTAGACCATCTTTATTTAGAGCAACAATTCTTTTTTTCAGATCCTCAGAGAATTTACACTGTTATACAAGCAGTACACTCACTACTTTACATTGTAGCAAAGTGTCATTTCTTCCGTGTTGTCACATGAAAAGATATAATAAAATATTAACAAAAAATGTGAGGGGTGTACTCACTTTTGTGAGATACTGTATGTCCAATACTTCAGAACCTTCTGAATTTGTTTCATCGTACATACATTCTATTTCAACTTGCAATTCCTGGCCAAGTGGCCTTTTCTGTCACACAAAAAACATTCACTCCTTTCTTTCCCACCCTCATAATCCTTATTGCGAGGTTTACGTTGGGAGTTTCTTAACCTTTCTGTACCTTCTTTCAGCAACATACACATTACAGTACCTCTACAGCAAATGCCTTCCTTAAATTAATCC
This sequence comes from Aquarana catesbeiana, assembly GCF_042186555.1. Classification (NCBI taxonomy): domain Eukaryota; kingdom Metazoa; phylum Chordata; class Amphibia; order Anura; family Ranidae; genus Aquarana; species Aquarana catesbeiana. Next base: position 692,462,443 of record NC_133325.1, on the reverse strand, counting down.
TAGAGTTATCTAACTAGGATTTCACATTGCTATATAATCACACATTTCTTTTTTTTTAACAGAAAAAATCACACATTTCTTAGATATTCCCTAACAGTCTACATACATACAGTACGTACAGTATTCATACATATGAACACAAATTCCTGATTATATATAAATAAATACACAGATATTCACAGAATGATTAAAACTGACAGGTTAGTTAGTAATTACTTATGGACAGCATTGCTCAGAGTAAAGCCAATAGGCACCGAACGCGCCATATGTCTCCTTACCAAAACGCTTGTCTCAAGACACGAAAAACCAGGAAGGTCTCAACCTGATCTTAACTCAGTTAGTACACAGACTGTTATAACAGATACCTATAAACATATATACACCTATAGTACAAATATGATACATACCATTTAACTTTGTTAACAAATGGAGCTCCAAAACCTTTACCTTATTTACCTGTCAGGACTTAATTTCTAAACTCATGAGTATTATTCTCCTGCTTTTAGTGCTGGCTTCAATTTTAATTCTTCTACATAATTTTAACACAAGAATCCTTGCTTAATGATGTATTAAAGTCATAACATTTTACCCATTTCTCGAGATATTGTACATTATCTTTGTCTAATTTGTACATATGTTTAGTATCATCACTTATTTAATTTCACACACTTCTGGCCATTTTAACATACGTACAGAGTAATTTAAGGTCTTCTCATACAGACACTTATACACAATGTTTTCGTTAACTTGCAGATCAGCACTAATTCCTTAAGAGGTTACTATACTTTTTCAACCCTCCTAGTCCTGTGCTCTATAGAAAACATTGGTATTCTTATACCTTTATACACAATATTTTTGTCAACTCGCAGATCGACACATAATTTCTTTCCTAATCCCGTGTTCTACTAAAAAACATTGGTATTCTTATCTTCTAACCAAATTGAAACAAATTGTGAATTGTTCTTACCTTGAACCAGAATGGGTCTATTCTGCCAATTCTTGGGAACCCGTCACCTGATACCTGGCCTCTGTTAACGTCAATTCAGACGGAGGAATCAGACTTTGGAATAAGGAATCTTGTGTGTTCTGAGATTCCCCCGTATGGTAACAGTCACCGGTGGTCTGGTCCCGTCACAGGATATTGATTTCCAGCTCGAAGGACCAATTTGTGAGGGAAATTCACCTGAAACCACACTCTGGGTCAAGTTAGGAAGTTTTCTTTATTTTACTCGTACGAGGAGACAAGTTACAACAAAGGAACAGATATTTGCCTATTGGTTCTCACCGCTATAACCCATGCGATAGGGCTGCATATATAGCAGTGAGCCTGATAGAGGTCTATCTGGACTTGTCTGTCTAACAGTTGTAAAACTTGCATTTATATACCTTTACAAGCCTTATCTTAGCCATCTCTCCTAGATATGATTAGTTGCTAAAATCTACGTCAATGTAACTATCCATAAATCTGACACCTGTTCTACAACCAGACAAACTTATTCATTCCCAGAATTCCTATATGCTCTTTAAAGTGATTTATAACTGGTTTTGTCCCATTAAAAACACCTGTGTAGAGACAGTATGGCACCCAGCAGTGTTTATACATCAAGCCCTCCTAGTTCTGATAAGACTTAACCAACTTCAAGGATAACAGATTTATGACTTTGGGAGAATGAACTTTCAATAACCCCACCAATTGTGTTATGTCTTATTGTTTTTCACTATACAATCCTATGTGTATGTATATATGTATATATACATTGGTTTCACAAACAGTACTGTAATATATATATATATATATTTATTTAATGTATTTTAACAGTTTTAATGAGGGCACAAGCAGACCTTTGTTTCACTCTGTCAAACTTAATTAATGTACTAAATAATAATAAAATAATAATGATACATTTTACTGTACATTTATGTACTGTACATAACTTTCCCATATTCCACATAATTATTTCTAAACCACCTGTATAAGATGTTCTTATCTTATCAGGCTGTAGCTCAACTGCTGTCAGTCTAATTAGTGAACTAAAAATTAACTTTCTTATCTCTGTTATTTATATGCATTTCAAGGACTCAAAACAACTCTATGTAACTTAAAATTATTCTACTTCAAAGCAATCTCATGCAAGCATTCATTAAACGATTATAAAATAAGCATCTAATTTCTCTAACAACTATGGACACATTTCTAATAGAGCCTTTATCACTTGCATTGTTTTATGGGCTAGCATATCTACCTCTGATGTACTTCCAAACAAGGGAGTCAAATATTTGGAAATTTCTAGTGGAGAGATATCCGAATCATTTTAGACTCTACTCTATAAAGCCCACATTTGGCAAATCCTTCTTTTCAGGCTAATATTTTTTACTTGAACATTATCCTCTTTTTTTGTTGATCCCACTAACATCAATTCAAATAAGGTACTAAGTTACTATTTTTATATCCCCTTCCATAGTGTCATTTGGGTTAAATTTTAGAATAATATAGATATATACTCTTTATGGGCAATTGGGATATGTTCGGTATATCTATATATATATCTACATATACATATATGTCTCCTTTATAGGATTTAATCAGTTTATATTAAATCGCCCCCCCTGTGCTCACTCTATTTCTTACATTGAGGTATCTGCTTGCAGTATTCAGAAACTGAACGCTTTGGCATCTTATTTGCAATCACTCATTCCCAGTAGGTCCATCTATGCTTCAAAAATATTCTTTGATTATAAAATTTCTTTTTCTGCTGAAATGAATATAAAACAAGTGTACAGTACATCTGTATACCTATATTTTGATAATTTGTAATTAGCTTTAATTTACAAAAAATTCAGAGTAATTCATTTCTATTTTGTTGTTGTCTTCTTTCACTATTTCTTGTAGTAATCATTTCATACAGCACTCTAGAATGTCCTGAAGAAGCTCACTCAAAGCAAAACATGTAGAGCGGTAGTGTCTGTATTTGTATACAAAATGAATTTGATATGCAACAAGGGATTTTTTATGACAATGTTTTTGCTGTTATTAATAAAACATATTTTTTATAATTAAAAAATATCATATTTTCCTTCTTGACACCTTCAAATTCCCATAGTTTTCCTTTTTTCATGTATTTGGATTTATTGATGGACATGTAAATATCATGTCCTGTTTTTGTGACCTATTCCAAGCATGCCTGGTCTTAGTCACCTATTTTCAATGGAGTTTCTTGCAATGACTGTGAGGTAAAAAGTCTCATGGTCATGCTTGAGTGCTTGAATTTTTCAGCAATAATTCTGGAGCATACGGTAGATACTTATGCATAGCTGGGTCATCTTTGAAAACAATTTAAATACCGCTTCATACATCTATGTGAGTTAGCAGACAAACTGTTGTAATGCATGTGACTCTAGTTCATCAACAGCTAAACAGAAAAGCCTGATGAGGTCAACTGAAGACTGATTTGGTAGAAATTACAATCTTCAGTTCTTGCAAATGTCTCCAATTTACATTGATGACATAGACTCTCTGGTTTGACCTGGATGCACTGGGTCATTAGGTAACTTACATAGCAAATACATAGATAAATCTACCACTTGGGGGCTAATAAATGCATACATCATACATTCTAGGGGTAAAAAATGGAATTAGTGATGAAGACGGATCTGGGTATCCTTTTAAATTACAAAAGCATGCAATGCTAATCTGCAGTTTCTATACAAACCATTTATATAGCCTCTGATGTAGTTTAGTTTTGTGCAGTGGTTCACGAAAATGATGTCCTTCAGCTGGAAAGACAACATTTAGTGGGGAATAGAAGACATTGGTGTTGATTTACTAAAACTGGATTGTGCAAAACCAATGAGCTTCAAGGTTTTTTTTTTGTTTTTTTTGTCAAAGCCTTATTGAACAAATTGAAGCCATAGTTATTATTATACAGGATTTATATAGCCCCAACAATTTGTGCAGCTCTTTATGTTAGGGCAAACAGTACAGTTACAATACAATTCAAATGAGAAGGAATCAGAGGGCCCTGCTCGCTAGAGCTTCCAAGCTGATTGTCTAATGTGCACAGCTGCACCAGACTTTGCAGTCCAGTTTTAGTAAATCGACCCCATTGACTTTAACCACTAGCCGACCAGCTCACGCAGATATACTGCGGCAGGTTGGCTCTTCTGCGCGAATCGACGTACCTGTACAGCAGTGCATGCAAGAAGTGTGCCCGCAGGTCCCGTGGACTCGGTGTCTGCCGGCGACCCGCAATCGCGGTGAGGAGAGGCAGAGCGGGGAACTGACTATGTAAACAGGGCGATTCCCCATTCTACCTAGTGACATGACAGAGATTTACTGTTCCCAGTGATTGGGAACAGTGATCTCTGCCATGTTCTTGGCAGCCCATCCCCCCTACAGTTAGAACACACCCAGGGAACACCCTTAACTCCTTGATCGCCCCTAGTGTTAACCCCTTCCCTGCCAGTGTCATTTTTACATTGATCAGTGCATTTTTTATTACACTGATCAACGTAATCACAGTAAAAACAATAAAATAAAAATTCTCTAAATCTATCCCATAGTTTGTAGATGCGATAACTTTTGTGCAAAAAAATCAATATATGCCTATAGCAAATTTTTTTATAAAAAATATGTAGAAGAATATGTATCGGCCTAAACTAATGAAAAAATTATTTTTTTTAGATTTTGGATGGGTATTATTGCAGAAAGTAAAAAAATTGCTTTTTTGTTTTAAAATTGTCACTTTTTTTTGTTTATAGTGCAAAAAATAAAAACCGCAGAGGTGATCAAATACCACCAAAAGAAGGCTCTATTTGTGGGTATAAAAGGATGTCAATTTTGTTTGGGTACAGCGACGCATGACTGTGCAATTTGCAGTTAAAGCGACGCAGTTCCGTATCGCAAAAAATGGCCTGGTCATTAAGCGGGCAAATCCTTCCGGGGCTGAAGTTGTTAAAGAACTGTTGCTGTAAATTATGTGGGGGGCCCCGTTATGGATTTTTTCTGTTGATTTTTTCTGTCCAGCCCAGTCTGAACCCCAAATTATAGGTTTTACTATGGGCGGGGGGTACAGTCAGCACTGTAACCCCCCCTCAATTTCTAAGCCCATTCTTCTTATACTATGAATGAACAATTAGTGTGATAGAGCTGCTGGCTGCCTGTAAACATTCAGGAAACATGCATCCCTCTGCTGACCATTATAGCATTATAGAGATGCTGATTTAATTTTCCAGCCGGACTTGGCACCTGCCCAAACTGCCAAAAGTACCAATGCCTGGTTTAATGATCATGGTATCACTGTGCTTGATTAGCCAGCTAACTCGCCTGACCTAAACCCCATAGAGAATCTGTGGAATATTGTCAAGAGGAAGATGAGAGACACCAGACCCAACAATGCAGATGAGATGAAAACTGCTATCAAAGCAACCTGGGCTTCCATAACACCTCAGCAGCGCCATAGGCTGGCCACTTCCAAATTTTCAACTCTTAAAAACTTTTCATACTTTTTTCCCCAGAAAGTACTACCTACTAAAGATAATTAAATAGTCCTCTTTATTCACTTACGGACAGCAAAGGTTATGAATTTATTTGAAACAGCCAGTCTGCAGGCTTCTCACTTGCATTAAAAGTTAAGCAAAGTAGCCTGTCATGAGAAAATCAGAAAGGTTGTTATTGCTGATCATTGCTTCAGCAAATGCTAGTTACCTGGCTGTCAAGTTAATGCATTGAATAGTTTAAATGGCCATACACCAATTGAAATTCGTCCGGTTGCTGATGAACTAGACCAGCGGTCCCCAACCTTTTTGGCATCGTGGACCGGCATTGTGGATGAAAATTGTGCCAAGTCCCGGGGGGGGGGGGGGGGGGGGGCGGGTATCTGGGTGATGATGCGTTTTTTTGCGACCAATTTGTCAGAAAAAGGCTGGTGTTAACACTTCAATCATCACAACACCATGGTTAATATGGTGTCAGGATGATTGAAGCATATTATTTTTTATTATATTGTAATATGAAATTAAATAGTTCAACTCACCATAATGCAGAATCTGCCACCAGATGCAGCTTGTCACTTGCCACCAGATGCAGCTTGCCACGGTGCCTATCACCAGATTGCCACTTTCCACATCGCCTGCCACCAGATGCAGATTACCACAGCCACATGCCACCTGATGCAGATTGCCACATGCCACCAGATGCAGATTGCCACAGTTACATGCCACCAGATGCAGATTGCCACAGCCACATGCCAACCGATGCAGATTGCCACATGCCACCAGATGCAGATTGCCACAGTTACATGCCACCAGATGCAGATTGCCACAGTCACATGCCACCAGATGCAGATTGCCACATGCCACCAGATGCAGATTGCCACAGTCACTTGCCACATCACCAGATGCAGATTGCCACATGCCACCAGATGCAGATTGTCACAGTCACTTGCCACATGCCACCAGATACAGATTGCCACAGTCACTTGCCACATTCCACCAGATGCAGATTGCCACATGCCACCAGATGCAGATTGTCACAGTCACTTTCCACATGCCACCAGATGCAGACTGCCATCAGATGCAGATTTCCACATGCCACAGTCACATTCCACCAGATGAAGATTGCCACATGCCACATGCCACCAGATGCAGATTGCCACCAGATGCAGATTGCCACAGTCACATGCCACCAGATGCAGATTGCCACAACATGCCACCAGATGCAGATTGCCACCAGATATAGATTGCCACAGTCACATGCCACCAGATGCAGATTGCCACAGTCACATGCCACCAGATGCAGATTGCCACATGCCACCAGATGCAGACTGCCACCAGATGAAGATTGCCACATGCCACATGCCACCAGATACAGATTGCCACAGGCACTTGCCACATGCCACCAGATGCAGATTGCCACATGCCACCAGATGCAGATTGCCACAGTCACTTTCCACATGCCACCAGATGCAGACTGCCATCAGATGCAGATTTCCACATGCCACAGTCACATTCCACCAGATGCAGATTGCCACATTCCACCAGATGCAGACTGCCACCAGATGCAGATTGCCACAGTCACATGCCACCAGATGCAGATTGCCACATGCCACCAAATGCAGATTGCCACCAGATGTAGATTGCCACAGTCACATGCCACCAGATACAGATTGCCACAGTCACATGCCACCAAATGCAGATTGCCACATGCCACAGTCACATGCCACCAGATGCAGATTGCCACATGCCACCAGATGCAGACTGCCACCAGATGAAGATTGCCACAGTCACATGCCACCAGATGCAGATTGCCACATGCCACCAGATGCAGATTGCCACAGTCTCTTGCCACATGCCACCAGATGCAGATTGCCACAGTCACTTGCCACATGCCACCAGATGCAGATTGCACATGCCACTGTCTCCTGTCTCCTAGATGCAAATTGTCACCAAGCACAGAGGCAGTGCAGTGGAGTGGTGGGTTCCGCGTGAGAGAGAACAGCGGTGATGCGGGGGGGGGTGGTGAGAGATGATGTCATCTCTCTGCTCCCCCTCGTCACCTCCAACACTATACTGGCCGGGCAGTGTGGGCGGAACAGCGGTGATGTGGGCGGCCGGTGGAATATGATGTCATCTCTCTGCTCGCCTGCTTCACCCCCAACAGTATACCGGCCGGGCTGTGTGGGCAGAAGTGCGGTGTTGGCGGTGATCTCTCTGCTCGCCCGCCGCACCTCAGATTGTGCAGAGTTCGTGGCCCGCCTGTAAACAGGCTGCAGCCTGGTAGTGGGCCACAGCCCAGGGGTTGGAGACCCCTGAATTAGACAAAACTTGTTCAGTGGGTGGCCCTGTTGGCCCTACTTAATTTGGCAAAAGTTGATCACTCAAACAACTTTTGTCAAAGGAGTGTTCTGGAAAATTTTCAGCTGAACCATGACTGCATCCAAACAGATGCAGCTGCTTTTTGTGTATCCAGCATGCCGCCACCGCCGGATGTGAGAATACAATAGCCCAGCAGGGGGATTTGTCCATTTGCACTGTTTGTTCACAGAAAAAAGAAATCTAATGCCGCGTACACCCGATTGCACATTCCGACAACAAAATCCATGTTTTTATTCCTGACGGATGTTGGCTCAAACTTGTCTTGCATACACACAGTCACACAAATCTTGTCGGAATTTCCGAACGTCAAGAACGCGGTGACGTACAACATGTACGACGGCACTAGAAAAGGGAAGTTCAATAGCCAGTGCGCCACCCTTTGGGCTTCTTCTGCTAATCTTGTGTTAGTAGAAGTTTGGTGAGAGACAATTTGCGCTTTTCAGCCTGGTGTTTTTCCGATCGTTACTGTTCTGTAGGCAGATTAGGCAGATCCTGCCTAAAACATCACTGATGTTTTTGAGTCTTTTTTCACCATCATTAATGTCTTCTTTGATCTTCTGTAAGTCACAATTGCACACCATGATCTCCCCGATGAGGACGTGTGCACTTGCACTTGTGAAATGCAAATCTTCTTCCACAACATCCACATCACCTAAAATTAAAAAAACACACCATGTATTATAAATATGCAGGCATCCATCGATTACCTGAAGCTGTGGTCTCAGACACTCACCTGTTGTGGTCACTATTTCACCCACTTCATAAACCTCTCCTTCCTCCACATCTTCTGGTTGTGGTGTGGGGATTTGCTTTTCTTTCAGAGGTGGGGGGCCCCTGGGGTCCTCACATGTCCCAAGTCTTTTCTCCCCTGTGAATAAAAAAAAAGGTATACTTAGCACACAGATATTTGAGGGCAGAAATAGTAATATGAAACATTGCTTGGAAGTATCGTACAATTGTCTTTTTTGGCAGAGTTCCAAGCTGAAGACATTATTTTTTCCCTTTATAAAGCTGGAATACTTACCTTTTTTGTACAATTTTCACACATGGCGACACCCCTAGTATGCACTGGAGCACCTGTGTGGGACACCCTAAAAAGTTTGTTCTGGTGTCCCACACTAGTGCTCTTGCATTCAGATGTGTAAGCAGCTGCTGAGTGTCCTCTCCTTACACTGAATCAAGTTTGCATTTCATTCTAGTACAAACCCATCTAGACAACAATGTCATAAACTTCTTTTAATACAAATAGGCCTGAACAAATGTAGTTAACCTGTATCTGCCAAAAACATTGTATTAGTGGGCGAACGAACGATGTTTACTACGAGCGATTACTGTGCCCACAAACCTGAAACTTGCCATTTTAAACTGTACAACAGTAAATAAAAGCACATGGAGCAGCATGCAAGTAATAATAATAATAGGAACATCATAGTCCACCATCTCCACCATCTCTATAAAGGACATATTTGAGGCCTTAAATCTCCTCCGGGATTGTGACGTTCATGGCTCCGGGCTTTCATTGTTGCTGCTTTCCTCTGCATGCACTTGCTCTTTCTCCGCCATGTGCTCTCCCACTGTGCCGAAAGACAAGGGGCGGGGAATAGACTAGAAAGAACGTCAGGGGCGGGCGGAGTTTCACACATGCGTATATAAAGCATAACACGCGTGCGTCGTACATACAGTCTGTGAGAGGAGGAAGGAGTATCGGAAGCGCCGATCATTAGAACGAAGGTACAATTTTAACTTGGTGCATCAGTGGCCTATACTGCTTATAGATTGAGGCCTATATTGGGACAAGATTAGGAGAGTTTACCCTGACATTAGGGTTTGTCTTGTGTTGTGTCTTGCAGAGAAAATGGATCTATTCAATGATGAGGACTTTATCCCCATATTCATTGATCTGTACAGGGAGCTACCCTGTCTGTGGCAGGTAAACCACACTTTTTATAACAATCAAACAAAGAGGAAGGCAGCGCTGGATTAATTGCTGGAATTTGTGAAGCAGGTGATCTCACGGCAGACATCCCCTATTTGAAGGCCCTAATTGGTGGCATGAGGAGCACTTATAATAGGGAGCGCAAGAAGGTCCAGGATTCCCAGAGATCAGGAGCTGCAGCAGATGACATTTATGTACCCAGGCTGTGGTACTATGACAGACTGCATTTTCTGGCAGGCCAGACTGAACCCAGGCAAGCACTCTCCAGTCTTCCTTCAAGGCTTCCTTCCACCTCAGCTGTGGCTTACGACATCCAACCTGCGCCTTCCAGCCAGGAAGAAGTGGAGGAGCCCAGCTTGAGCCAGGTATAGCATTGTTCAACATATTTCAAGTCAAATAATTAATGATGTTAACTAGATGTTATTATTGATCACTAATTTCTGATTTTACAAAGTGTTTTACATATCAATAGACAGTAGTGGCCACAAATGATTGGGACAAGAATGAAAAATGCTGGGGTCAGAATGATAGTCTTTTCTATTTATTAACATTCAATTTGCAACAGTCATGAGCTGAAAATTGTGTGATTGATGAACCAAAAACTAAAACTATGTCCTTTTTTCATACACAGGTAAGTCTCAGCCAGGAGGAGGCTGTGGAAAGTGGCAGCCAGGAGGTGGTGGGGGTAAGTGGCAGCCAGGAGGTGGCCGGGCCCAGTAGCCTGACCGAATCCCAGGTCCCTCCCCTCCGCCTTTAAAAAAAAAGTCCCAGGAAGAGGAGTAACCTGGAGGAGGCAGCACTTGGCCTATTTCAGAAAGGCTACTGCGGCCCTCAGAACCCCCCCAATAATCAAGACGACTATGCCTAGATGGCAGCCTGCAAAATGCAGGAAATGGAGGAGGGCCAACGCCTCTTACGTGAGGAAGTTATGTTATAAGCCCTAAATAAGGGGTTGAGGGGCGAACTCACAAGCCAAAGCCACGTTTGTGAGTTCAATCATGGTCCTCCTCCTCCACCCCCTTCCACAACCACAACACCAGAACCATAGCCTGGAAGCAAGCATGGAAGGAAGCGTGGAAGGAAGACAAGAAAGCAATGGCCTGAGTTCAGTCTGGTCTGACAAAAGACTCAGGCTGTTGTAAGACCACAGCCTGGGGACAGATATGTCATCTGCTGCTGTTCCTGATCTCTTGTAGTCCTGGACCGGATTGTGCTCACTATTATAAGGACTCCTCAGGCCACCAATTTTGACTGTAAAATAATTGATGTCTGCCCTGGGGTACAAAGGCTTCACAAATTTCACCAGTTTCTCCAGCTTTGCCTTCCTCTTTATTATGTTATGACCCATTATAAATGGCTATTTATTTTTCACAAATACTTGCCTATGTGTTTTACTTCAAAAAGAACAGTTTGTTTGTGAGTAGGCAGGTACATTTCAAAAATACAATGGCAAATTAACAAGGGACACTAACACCAACCTCCTTGAGGTTCAAAAATACAGGATAATAATGGTGTGGTAACTTGACACAAAACGAAAGAAAAAATTATGGAGATCACTATAATAAAAAAAAAAGGAGATCTGGATAAAAAAAAACTATAAACAAAAATTCTAAACATTATTATGGAGATCTGACGAAAAAAAGAAATTATTCATGAGATCACGAGAAATAATAAAGAAATCAGTTTGTCAGAACTCTGTGTGAATATCAGCACAAAACAACTTCATTACTCTAGCATTATAAAGAAGAAGAGAATGCGCTGCATTAAAAGATTTTAAAATTTGCAGCGTGACGAATGTGCTATCTTCATTACAAACGCTAGAACGAGTGCTTCAATCTCGTACTTGGTTCAGAGCATGCGTGGAACTTTGTGCGTCGGGATTGTGTACACACGATCGGAATTTACGAGAGCGGATTTTGTTGTCGGAAAATTTGAGATCCAGATCTCAAATTTTGTTTGTCGGAAATTCGGACAGAAAATTGTCCGATGGAGCCTACACATGGTTGGAATTTCCGACAACAAGCTCCCATCGAACATTTGTTGTCGGAAGATCAGATCGTGTGTACGTGGCATTACAGTGTATGGGCTAGCTTTTGAAATGAGTATATAGATAGGGAAGTCTGACACTTTCATCTCATTTGTTTGTCTCGGGTTTGTGCTCATAATGCATTAATGTTGGAACTTTCTCATGACAGGCTCATTTTAAGAGGCAGTAATAAAGCAAAATAAGTCATGCCCCTTACACAGTCACTTTACCCTGTGTGTAAGAAATGGTAAAGTGAGGGTCCTTTCACATGGATATCATCAATTCAGTCACATTTTTTTGCTAGGAAAAAACTGTTTAATATTAATTTAGTTTGCACATCTGTTTTGAGTTCAGTTGACAACATTTTTTACTTCAAGCAGTATTAAACTCAGAGATTCAAAGATTCCTTATTTTGCAGCTTACCAATTCTTTAATGTGATGGCTGCATTCATTTTCTTTTTTTTGCTTTCTTTCCTTTTTTTTACCTGGTGATCTGGACAATAATGTATGTGGTTTTTAAATAGAACAAGCTGCCCCGCAGATATAGCAGAAGGTTGAGACAGACCATTTACCACTGACAGGCAGAGGTGTAACTAGAACTTTCAGGGCCCTGGTGCAAGAAACCATAAAGGGCCCCCCTAACCCCCAGCCGGGGCCCTTCCCTTCGAGCCTTGTGGTGGAAAGCCAGAGCCCGGTCGCAGATTCTACCTTTGAGGCCCTGGTAGTTCCGTTGCTGGTGTCTGTAGTTTTTTATTTTTGTTATTTTATTTTTTTATCATTTTTTAAAATTTTATATACAATATTATTATTTTTATTATTTTTACAAATTTTTCAGGAGCTCCCTTGGGGGGGCGGGGGGGGCTTTGGTGAAATACCACTGGTCTAAACAGACCTCTGATGGTTCACCTTTGAGACAGAGAAAGAAGATTGAGGACACAGCCCTCAATCTCCATCTCTGCAGCCTCAGCTGCACAGAATGAATGGACATGAATAGCTCTGTACAGAGCTTCCTGCTCATTCACACACTAAAGCATAGTAAACATAGTTTACTATGCTTTAGTTATGAATGGGCAGTCAGTGATTGGTACGGATCACTGACATTATTCATTCAGACAAGGAAGGGGCCAGTAAATGACACATTTATGGGCCCTTTCCCCACTTTCCATCCTGAATGCAGGAATTCCCCTCCTCACAGTTCAAATCCCCCCTTCTCAGCACAAATCTTTGCCCTCCAATCCCACCTCCTAGCTCAAATCCTCTTCAATTACCCCCTCCTAGCTCAAATCTCCCCCACCCAAAAAATCATCCCCCAGCACACATCCTCCTTCCCCTCAAATTTCCTATACTACAACAAAGCCCCTCCTAGCAGCACAAATCCTTTCTCCCAGCACAAATCCCCACCCCCCCAAATCCCCCCTCATCCCCCCTTGGCCCAATTCTCCCCATCCCCTTTACCAACACAAATCCTCACCCCCAAATCCCCCCTCTTAGTATACCCCCCCATCATAGCAGCACAAATCCTTCCTCCAAGGCACAACACCCCCTCATCCCCCTCTTAGCCTGACCCCCCCCCCATAATTACCTGTCCCAGCACAACTACCCAACACAGATCGCTCTCAGATCAGACTATACATAGCTTCATTACCCCCATCCCCCCACCAATCTTCTCTATCTGATAGGTCACCTCCCTGCAGCAGGAAATGTGAGTAGGGGATGGGTACAGTCTATGCACAGTCTGATCTGGGTAAGAGCGATCCTATGTCATGTGCTGTGTGGAGTATTGCTGTTCTGACAGGAGTGGGGAGAGCACAGCCCAGCAAAGCACCCACCTAGATCTGACCCCGGGGGGAGAGAGAAAGCGGGCCGGGAGGGAGCGCAGGGGACTGGGGGCAGTAGAGGGAAGCTGGACAGGATGGGCGGCAGCCTATAGAGGAACCGATCCATCCTCCTTTTTTCATTTTTTAATGTATTTAATTCTGCTAGTGCATCTAGCACTCCCCTCCTCTCAGGAACCATGAATCATACTGAGACAGAAATGCAGTAAAAATCACACCCTTTAATATAATGGTAAAAATGGTACAGATCTGTAGACGTGGTCAAAACATAAGCCAGGGATCGGTAACCAAAACACGTATTCAGACAGACCAGTAATCAGGAAACTAGAGATCAGCGTAGTCAGAGGCAGAAGAACAGAAGGGATGCCAGCCGGTAAAGTCTTTCACAGGAAGACAGCCAAGAATCTCCAGATATGTTGACCAAGGCAAAGGTAGAAAAGGAATGAACAAAGCAGTTTAAGTAGCTAGAAGGAGCTGGCTGTAGGCGGAACTGATGAGCAGATAATGGTAACCAGGTGAGCCACTGTGGGATTAATGCCTGCTGACAATTATCTGACAGCTGAGCAGCCTGAGCACAGAGAAGGGAGCTGCTAAGAGCCCAGCCCTGACAGTACCCCCTCCTCAACGACCCCCCCTTCGAAGGGGCACCAGGTTTGAGGGGAAAACATCTATGGAAAGCACGGAGGACAGGAGCATGCACGTCCAAGGATGAGACCTAAGAGCATTCCTCTGGACCATTCTTCTTCCAATGAACAAGGTACAGTATGCCCCTACGGGAGTCAATCATAGATTGTATCTCATACTCATGAACCGGGCAAGGACGTGGTACCGAGGTGGTGAAGCGGTTGCACACCAAAGGTTTTAATAAGGAAACATGGAATACATTAGAAATACACATGTTGGAAGGAAGCTCTAAAGTGTAGGCCACTGGGTTGATCCTACAGAGAATATGGAAAGGCCCAATATACCAATATACCAGTTTCAGTGAGGGAACACGGAGTTGGAGGTTACGAGATGACAGCCAGAGCCTCTCCCCAACTTGGTAGGAAGGCGCAGGTAGGTGTTGGCAATCTCGGAACACCCAGTAAGAGGATATTATGCAACCAGTCTAAACTACGTGGCATGTTCACCAATGCCAGGAGCCTGGCGGACAAGATGGGTGAACTAGAGATACTGTTGTACGAGGATTTGGATTTTGTGTGAATTTCAGAGACCTGGTTCAACAACTCTAATGATTGGCTGGCAACCATTCAAGGGTATACCCCTTATTGCAGGGATAGAGATGGTAAAAAAGGGGGAGGGGTATGCCTATATATCAAGAATAATGTACAAGTGAATGTGAGAGATGACATCACCAAGGGAGCTAGGGAGGAGGTGGAATCCTTATGGGTAGAGGTCCAAAGGGATGAAGCTAAGGGGAAAATAATACTGGGAGTATGCTATAGGCCCCCTAACCTAAAGGGATAGGGGGAGATGGATCTCCTATAACAATTTGGATTAGCAGCAAGGATGGGAAGTGTTATCATAATGGGGGATTCTAATTATCCAGACATTGACTGGGTGGAAGGAACCATGCATTTGTCTAAGGCTCGCCAGTTCCTAAATGTCTTGCAGGACAATTTCATGGTTCAGATGATAGACGCACCAACTAGAAATAAAGCGTTACTGGATCTACTGATTACCAACAATACAGACCTGCTCACGGATGTGGAAATACAGGGCAATTTAGGAAACAGAGATCACAGGTCAATTGGCTTCAGTATACTGTAAATCACACTAATAGGAAACATAAGGGGAATACAAAGACACTGAATTTCAAAAGAGCCAACTTCCCTAAACTTACGAACCTTGCTAGAAGGCATGAATTGGGATAAAATCTTAGGAACAAAGAACATGGAGAAGAGCAGAGGAGAGCAGAAAAAATCCCAATTCTTTAAGATTCTTTAAGTATGTAAACAGTAAAAAAGGGAGGACAGACCATATTGGCCCCATAAAAAATGAGGAAGGACATCTGGTTACAAAGGATGGGGAGATGGCGAAGGTATTGAATTTATTCTTCTCAGTCTTCACGAGGGAATTGGGGGCTTCAGTAACCAAAACTGCAGTGTTTATCCTTATGACACATCACAGGAAGCACCTCCATGGTTAACAGAGGACAGGATTAAAATTAGACTTGGGAAACTTAAAGTGGAGTTCCACCCAAAAATGGAACTTCCACTTTTTGGATTCCTCCCCCCCTTCGGTGTCACATTTGGCACCTTTCAGGGGGGAGGAGGGAGCAGATACCTGTCTAATACAGGTATTTGCTCCCACTTCCTGGCATAGATCACTGCGGCACTTGCGATGACCTACGCCACTTTCGGTGCCTACACTCTCCTCCACCGCTGTATTCTGTGAGACACAGAACACAGCAGGGACCAAAGAGGACGCGCAGCACGACTCGCACATGCGCAGTAGGGAACCAGGTAGTGAAGCTGCACGGCTTCACTTCCTTATTCCCTTACCGAGGATGGCGGCGGCAGCAGCCGAGAGCCGAAGGACGGATCGGCTTCGGCTGCCGACATCGCGGGCTCCCTGGACAGGTAAGTATTGCAGTATTTGTAGCTGCTGGCTTTTAATATTTTTTTTTTCAGCGAACCTCCGCTTTAACATTAATAAATCACCAGGACCAGATGGCTTGCACATGGAGGGTACTTAACAAACTCAGTAATTGTCAGATCATTGTTCCTAATTTTTACTGACAGTCTACTGACTGGAATGGTACCAGCTGATTGGAGAAAAGCCAATGTAGCACCAATATTTAAAAAAGGGCCCAAAATACATCCCTGGGAATTACAGACCAGTTAACCTAACATCAATAGTATGCAAGCTCTTGGAGGGGATGATAAGGGACTATATACAAGATTTTAGTAATAAGAACGGTATCATTAGCAGTAATCAGCATGGATTCATGAAGAATCGTTCTTGCCAAACCAATCTATTAACCTTCTATAAGGAGGTGAGTTACCATCTAGATAAAGGAAGGCCCGTAGATGTGGTGTATCTGGATTTTGCAAAAGCATTTGACACAGTTCCCCATAAACGTTTACTGTAAAAAATCAGGTCCGTTGGCATGGACCATAGGGTAAGTACATGGATTGAAAACTGGCTACAAGGGCAAGTTCAGAGGGTGGTGATAAATGGGGAGTACTCGGAATGGTCAGGGGTGGGTAGTGGGGTCCCCCAGGGTTCTGTGCTGGGACCAATCCTATTTATTTTGTTCATAAACGACCTGGAGGATGTGGTAAACAGTTTAATTTCTGTATTTGCAGATGATACTAAGCTAAGCAGGGCAATAATTTCTCTGCAGGATGTGGAAACCTGTCAAAAAGATCTGAACAAATTAATGGGGTGGACAACTACATGTCAAATGAGGTTTAATGTAGAAAAATGTAAAATAATGCATTTAGGTGGCAAAAATATGAATGCAATCTATCCACTGGGGGGAGAACCTCTGGGGGAATCTAGGATGGAAAAGGACCTGGGGGTCAATGCCAAGCTGCTGTTAACAAAGCAAACAGAATATTGGCATGCATTAAAAAGGGGATCAACTTCAGAGATAAAACACGGTAAATCTCACAAATTACCACATTCCTCCCAACCCATCCCCCTGGGAGCTCAGGCCCAGGGTAGTGGCTTACTAAAGCCCACACTACACAATATTATTCCTAAAATTCTTCACTCAAACACTAAAGCACTAATCACTTATTCTGATTTTTTTATTAATTACACCAGAACCCACCAGACAGGGCAATCTAGACACGTTTGTCCTCAAAACACTGTTACCGAGCACATCTCAAAATCTATTCTTTTAGAGGCCACCGATACTTCCACTTCCTTGAACATTATTAACCTCACTCCCATCACTTTGACCACTGCAGAGGAAACAATCCTACAATTAGGATTGGGCTTTTGCCCATCTGAACCAATCAATATCTTTGAAACAATCAAAGACCTGTATCTCTACACTTGCAACTTAACCTTTAGATTTATTTTTGATAAAGATAGCAAAAAAAACAAATCTGGAAAAGGAACTAGCTGAAAAAACTTCTCTATGCAAGAATTTTGGGCCCTACATGATCTCATGCTTTTGTACGAGGAGGGGGCGACTGGCAACGATCAATTCCGACATATCTGGGAGCTCTCCGTGTGTAGCTCCTGCGAGCCCCCCTACCCTGTCCCTTCAGCTTTTGGGGTCGGTGGGAATCATAGTAAATTCAAATTAAAATCCCGTCAATTCCTGGATCTAATGACCTGCCCAGCTGTCTGGGCGTTTCAACATGAATCAATTAAGGCACTCAGGAGACAAAAATGGTTAAAACCTCCTCAAGAATGACACTACAAAAGGCCACTGAAAAATTAGATGAGATCACAAATGAATTTAGCATAGACCCCACCCCCGATAAGGCTTCAGCACTGAAATTTCACACCCGGATAGTGGATCAATTACACTTCGAAAAGGCCAAACAAAAATTATTCTTTACAAAGCAGAGAGTATTTGAACAGGGGGAGCGGGCAGGCAAACTGTTAGCATACCTAGCTAGACAAGATACCAGACCTCCAGTGGTGGTCTCCCTAAAGGCTCCAAATGACACGTTCTTGACAGACCCTGTGCTGGTGGCGGATACATTTTGGGCATATTATGCTGACCTATATACATCTAAAGTACAGGTCACTGCACAGGAAACCCGTACCTTTCTCCAGGATATACCCTTCCCTCAAATCTCAGAACCCCAGTTGACGGAGCTTGAAGCGCCCATAACTGCAGATGAGGTTGCGGCGGCTGTGGCATCACTGGCACCTGCAAAAGCCCCCAGGTTGGATGGCCTGCCATTAGACTTCTATGCAGCTTATTCAGAGGAGATGATACCTGAGTTATTGAAACTATATAAACACATATTTGAGTCCGAATCACATCCCCATTCACTTAGACAAGCGGTGATCATAGTGCTCCCCAAGCCGGGCAAAGACCCCCTTTATCCCAAGTCTTATCGCCCAATCTCGTTGCTACAGGCCGATATAAAGATTTTGGCAAAGGTCTTGGCTATCCGCCTGAACCAAATCATACTGTCCCTCATACACCCGGATCAGACGGGATTCATGCCTGGGAAAAACATAGGAGACAAAAATGGCCACACCTGTCCCCTAACTTGACTAAAAAACAAACCCGGGTTTTAACTAAATTACAGAAGCGTACAGACTTGACAATTAAACCATCTGATAAAGGTGGGAACACACCACCAATATCAAACCATGTGCCTGGATGTTTTACGGAACTTAAATTGGTACAAACCTATTGACCATACATTGGTACAGCAATACATTACAGAGTTCTGAACTCTATGTATTGGGGCCTTCTGGGAGGGTCTTATTGACAAGGATACCTTGAATTTCATTAACACCAAGATACCATGCATGCCTATGTTCTACACTCTACCCAAAACCCATAAGAACATTCAATCACCGCCTATAGTTTCAGGCATAGGGTCTCTAACAGAAAACACCGGCAAATTTGTAGACACCTTTTTAATGCCACATGTACTGAGCCTACCCTCATACATTCGTGATGCAATGGACCTGCTCAAACACCTTGAGGGGATGCAGGTCCCTCTGGACGCCCTCCTCATGGCCATTGACATCGAGGCTCTCTATTTGAGCATTCCCCACAAGCGAGGCGTCTGAATGGCCGGCACCTTATTGATGGAGCAGGACTGGAATACATGGCCCCTGAACAACTTCATTCTGAAACTACTTCACTTTATCTTAACCAAAAATCACTTTACATACATGGACCAGGTATATTTACAAACACAGGGAGTGGCCATGGGCACATCATGTGCACCCTCATATGCCAACTTATACTTAGGAGAGTGGGAGAGAACAATATTTGCAGACGAGACTGTACAATTATTTCTGAATCACGTTTCATGTTGGTATAGGTTCATTGGTGATCTTTTCATCATTTGGACCGTAACAGACTCATTGCTGATTGAATTTATTGATCATTTGAACATTAACCAATTAAATTTACATTTTACCTTCAGTTATGACCAGAACACCATTCCCTTCCTTGACTTAAGGATCATCAAGGACCCTAATGGCCAAATAGGAACAGATCTATATCGCAAGCCCTTGGCACATCCCCGTCCCCTGGTATGCAGCATACCATGTACTCAATACCTTAGGCTACTCCGCAATTGCACAGAGGACGGAGATTTTTACATTCAGGCATTTGCGCTATGTGATTGCCTATTAGCATGGGGCTACACTCGGACCAATCTCAGAAAGGCCTTTAATAAGGCCCTTGCACAGACTAGATCGTCGCTTTTGTATGGCCCCCCTCGTGTAAAACAACCAGAAACCTTTAAAATGATCACTAAATTCTCTGTCCATCACAATCAACTACGTAATCTATTGTCAGATCACTGGCATTTGCTAATAGACCACCATATTTTGGGGAAATATGTGAGACCCAACCCAGAATTGGTGTTCCAGAGAGCAACCTCATTAAGAGATAGACTTTCCAGCAGCCACTATCGGGTAGGGCCTCGCGGGCCCATTGGCCCCCGCGCCACCTTCTGTTGTGTCCACTGTCCGCGCTGCCCGTGGGTGCAGGGGGCTACAACTTTTAGAGCTATGGCAGAGAATTGGTGACCATCTGTATTCATCGAATTGTAAGCTTACCTCGGTAGGCCGCCATATTGGCCTACATCATAAGTACCAGTCAGAAGTGGTCAAATTCATAGTTTTGGAGGTGATTCCGGAAGACCTGCGGGGGGGGTAATTGGGATCGATCGATCCTAAGACGTGAAACCATCTGGTTCGAGCAACTCAATGCCCACATACCCCCAGGCCTGAATGAAGTTCATTTCTACAAATCATTTTTATAAATCCATCACCTAGCCTGTTTCAACAACTAACCGATCCCTTTCTCTCCCCCTTTCCCCCTCCCCCCTTTTTCTCCCCCCCGTTTCTCTTTCCCCCCTCCCCCCTATATTGCTCTAGGAGTAATACTGTATACATTTTCACTCTCTGTGTATTTCCTTAGCTATGTGCTGATGTATGTTTACAGTGCTGTCACCGCCCGATACATAACTCATTGGTATATCTCTGTTTACTTCCTGGTTCTTGTGTTGCTCCATGATACCTAAGTATGACCACTGCAACGTGAGGTGTTTTTTCCCCCTATGGCAGGCTTGCATCTCTCCGGGATAGAGGAGTGTCCTCAATCTCATTGGGAGCGCTCTCTCCTCCCACCACGGGCTATGGCAATCCAGGCCGCCTCCCCAATTGGTCACACGTGTGCGGGTAAATCATGCATGCGAAGTGTGGAGAGACGGACCCAGCGACATCATACGCTGGCGTTTAGCTGGTCTAATGGTGTGGGCCGGGTTGGAGCTACTTAAGGGCGTTTACATCGGTCTTTATCCAGACGGCTGTAACTCAGGGGCACTCAGGACTCAAGGCTACTCATGGTAAGGTTCGCTTTATCACCCTAACTACCTACTGTGATGAGAAGTCTGCATACCTATCGGCAGTACCTCCAAAGAAGTGAGGATTGCTGCTGCAGACTCAAAACCCCACACATCCTACTCTGTGCTTCTGGATGAAGTGCTCAGTTTGGTGCACAAGCCTTGCTCTCATGCATATTCTTAATATTTTTCCAGGGGCTCTGATTTGGCTATCATTAGATTAATCTGGAATATTGAATACAGCCTCTACCCAACGGAATATTTAGCCTTGTACTGATGGAATGATACTGCCTGTGACCCCAGGGTTTTTATACACTATATTGGTACACTATATACTATTCGGTGGGTTTGGACCCCTTCTCCTCTATCTCGGTCCTTCTTGCACTTCACTTTTCTTTCCTTTCCCTCCCCCATTCCCTCCTCTTCCTTTTTTCTCCCCCAAACTTCTCTCTCCCCCATACCCCCCTTCCTTTTTTCCTCCTTTCTCTCTTGATCTTTCCATTCCTAATGTTCCTTTTTTTCTTCCCCTGTTTTTCTCTCTCTTTTCTCTCTTCTCCCTGGTCTCCCTCCCCCCTCCCCTCCCCCCTTCCTTTTTCTCCCTCCCCCTCCTACCCCCCTTTCTTCCCCGCTCATTCTCCTCTTCCTCTCTCCACCCCCAACACCCCCACTCTCCTTCTCCTCTTATTCCCCTCTTTTTTCTTTTCTCCGTATCCCCCTCCCTTCTTTCTCCCCCCTCCTTTTTTTCTTTCCTCCCCTTCTTCTCTGCCCCCCTTTTCTTTTTTCCACTTTTCCTTCCCTCTTCTTCCTTTCACTTTCTTTTCCCTCCTTCTTTCCCCTCTTTTCTTCTCCCCCCCCCCCTTCATTTTTTTATTCTCTATTTTTCATTTTTTATTATCCTTTATCTTCTATCTATGGTTCCCCACCCTGTTTCCAATGGACTATCACTTTGTTGTAGCTGCCTACGGGCGACTGCCTTTATATATTATTACTTTATTTTATTCCTCTTCTTTAAAATCAGAATATCCACGCCCTCAAGTGTCTACCGTGTCCGCCGTGGGGGGATTACCTCCGGGTGCCTCAATAGGTGCTGCTTTGTGCTCCGCTGGTCCCCATTGGTAAGCAACACACGAACAAATAGGAATCTCAACATTCATACTATGTGTGATCTACTGTATATACATTGGGGGCGGAAAGTATTCAGACCCCCTTAAATTTTTCACTCTTTGTTATATTGCAGCCATTTGCTAAAATCATTTAAGTTCATTTTTTTTCCTCATGAATGTACACACACCACCCCATATTGACAGAAAAACACAGAATTGTTGACACTTTTGCAGATTTATTAAAAAAGAACTACTGAAATATCACATGGTCCTAAGTATTCAGACCCTTTGCTCAGTATTTATAGGAAGCACTCTTTTGATCTAATACAGCCATGAGTCTTTTTGGGAAAGATGCAACAAGTTTTTCACACCTGGATTTGGGGATCCTCTGCCATTCCTCCTTGCAGATCCTCTCCAGTTCTGTCAGGTTGGATGGTAAACTTTGGTGACCAGCCATTTTTAGGTCTCTCCAGAGATGCTCAATTGGGTTTATGTCAGGGCTCTGGCTGGGCCATTCAAGAACAGTCACGGAGTTGTTGTGAAGCCACTCCTTCGTTCGTGTGCTTAGGGTCATTGTCTTGTTGGAAGGTAAACCTTCAGCCTGGTCTGAGGTCCTGAGCACTCTGGAGAAGGTTTTCATTCAGGATATCCCTGTACTTGGCCGAATTCATCTTTCCCTCGATTGCAACCAGTCGTCCTGTCCCTGCAGCTGAAAAACACCCCCACAGCATGATGCTGCCACCACCATGCTTCACTGTTGGGACTGTATTGGACAGGTGATGAGCAGTGCCTGGTTTTCTCAACACATACCGCTTAGAATTAAGGCCAAAAAGTTCTATCTTGGTCTCATCAGACCAGAGAATCTTATTTCTCACCATCTTGAAGTCCTTCAGGTGTTTTTTAGCAAACTCCATGCGGGCTTTCATGTGTCTTGCACTGAGGAGAGGCTTCCGTCGGGCCACTCTGCCATAAAGCCCCGACTGGTGGAGGGCTGCAGTGATGGTTGACTTTCTACAACTTTCTCCCATCTTCCGACTGCATCTCTGGAGCTCAGCCACAGTGATCTTTGGGTTCTTCTTTACCTCTCTCACCAAGGCTCTTCTCCCCCGATAGCTCAGTTTGGCAGTGCAGCAGAAATTTTTTTGTAACCTTGGCCAGATCTGTGCCTTGCCACAATTCTGTCTCTGAGCTCTTCAGGCAGTTCCTTTGACCTCATGATTCTCATTTGCTCTGACATGCACTGTGAGCTGTAAGGTCTTATATAGACAGGTGTGTAGCTTTCCTAATCAAGTCCAATCAGTATAATCAAACACAGCTGGACTCAAAAGAAGGTGTAGAACCATCTCAAGGATGATCAGAAGAAATGGACAGCACCTGAGTTAAATATATAAGTGTCACAGCAAAGAGTCTGAATACTTAGGACCATGTGATATTTCAGTTTTTCTTTTTTAATAAATCTGCAAAAATGTCAACAATTCTGTGTTTTTCTGTCAATATGGGGTGTTGTGTGTACATTAATGAGGAAAAAAATGAACTTTTGAATGATGAATGATGAGTGATTTTAGCAAATGGCTGCAATATAACAAGAGTGAAAAATGTAAGGGGGTCTGAATACTTTCCGTCGCCACTGTAGCTTTGTTTATTTGAATTTTTTTGTTATTAAATATTTAAATGATTTTTGAATATGTAACTATGAGAATGTACTTACCTTATAGATGGTGTAATTAATTGGCTCCTCTTGAGGAAGCAACTACAGTCACGAAACATGTAGAGGACCACGTCAAGACATGCATCTCAGCTCCCCTTACTAGTAATGGGGTTCACCTGGTCCTTTGGAACCATTTGTATTTACCATGTACAGTTGTAATTAACTGTTTATCAATTTATGTACATTTGCTTTTAATCATGTCTTTTTCTTAAATAAATTGGTAATTTTATTACAATCCCCTGCTTTATCTATGGCTAGCGTGATAGTCCTAATTCCTTTCTAAACTAGGGGCATGCTTGGAGCAGAGCCATGTGTTTTTCTCCAAAGATAAAAAGATAATTCTCCCGCTCTACAAGACTCTGGTTCGGCCGCACCTAGAGTATGCTGTCCAGTTCTGGGCACCAGTTCTCACTCAGAAAGGATGTACTGGAAATAGAGCGAGTACAAATAAGAGCAACAAAGCTAATAAAGGGTCTGGAGGATATTAGTTATGAAGAAAGGTTGCAAGCACTGAACTTATTCTTTCTGCTGGAGAAGAGACGCTTAAGAGGGGATATGATTTCAATTCACAAATACCATACTTGTGACCCCACAATAGGGATAAAACGTTTTGGCGGAAGGGAGTTTAACAAGACACATGGCCACTCATTAAAAGTGCACTTGCAGTGCACTTGTAGTGCAGAGTGGATTTGCCTTTAGTAAATCAACCCCCCTGTGGCAGAAAACTAACACTGCACATCTGACAGGGCTGGGCTCAGCCCTTCCTTCTCTGAGCTGGCTGCTCAGCTGTCGGCTAATTGCTAGCTCCTATCTCTCCACAGTGACTCACTTGTTGATGATATCCTGCTCGTCAGTCCTGCCTACTTAAGTCGTCCAGCCCAAATGATCTCTGCCTTCACCTTGGTCACATCTCTAGATGCTCTCCTGTGTTCCTGTTAAAGACTTGCTTGGCTGACATTCCTTCTGGCTCCAGATTCTGCTTGCTGTTTTACTAGCTCATCTCTGGCTCCCTGACATTTTGGCTTGTCTGACTATCCGTTCCGGTTCCTGAACTCTGGCTATGTTTTGACTACGTTTACTCTGTTTACCTTTTTTTATTATTATTAAACAAGTGAGATTTAACTGTACTTCTGTCTCAGTCTGATTCATGGTTTCTGACAACATCACCCTGAACACACCATTCCCACCGTGAAACATGGTGGTGGCAGCATCATGTTGTGGGGATGCTTTTCTTCAGCAGGGACAGGGAAGCTGGTAAGAGTTGATGGGAAAATGGATGGAGACAAATACAGGGCAATCTTAGAAGAAAACCTGTTAGAGTCTGCAAAAGACTTGAGACTGAGGCAGAGGTTCACCTTCCAGCAGGACAACAACCCTAAACATACAGCCAGAGCTACAATGGAATGGTTTAGAATCAAAGTATATTCATGTGTTAGAATGGCCCAGTCAAAGTCCACACCTTAATCCAATTGACAATCTGTGGCAAGACTTGAAAATTGCTGTTCACAGACACTCTCCATCCAATCTGACAGAGCTTGAGCTATTTTGCGAAGAATGGGCAAACATGTCCCTCTCTAGATGTGCAAAGCTGGTAGAGACATCCCCAAAAAGACTTGCAGCTGTAATTGTAGTGAAAGGGGGTTCTACAAAGTATTGACTCCGGGTGGCTGAATACAAATGCACACCACACTTTTCAGGAATTTATTTGTAAAAAAAATTGTAAACCGTTTATCATTTTCCTTCTACTTCACAATTGTGTGCAACTTTGTGTTGGTCTATCTATCACATAAAATCCCAATAAAATACATTTAGGTTTTTGGTTGTAACATGACAAAATGTGGAAAATTTCAAGGGGTATGAATACTTTTTCAAGGCATTGTATTACAAGCAATGTTGCAAATTACTAACATAAATCTCTAATATCTTGATAATTATTTGGCTATTACTGTGGGTACATAAGTAGGCCTCCAACAGTCATAGCTGACTGTCACAGCATAGCTTTGACATCCCACATGTGGAAGGTTCTGCACAGAGTCTTAAAGCAATAGTTTTTTTTTTCCCTTTTGGGATAAATGTTTTACATACATAAATAAAATCTGTTCATTGTGAGCACCTGTCAGTGGTAAATGGGCTTTCTTAAACTTCTAACTGCTACATCTGCAGAACAACTTGTCCTGCTGAAAAACAGTAGACTTACTGGCAGGATCACCAGATGAAAATAAAATAAATAAAGCCTAAAAAATAAAACAAATACAGGCATCACATCTAAGGATTGGTAAGGTGCAATATAAAAAAAAATTTGCTTTTGGATTAAATACTAATTGATTTCCACTCCACTTGGATCCCGCGCTGAGCAGCGGCTCTCCTGCATTGTGAAGACAGGAAGTTGGCCGCAATGTTGGTCCAAGTTGGACTGATGTAAATATGTATAACATACTGAAGCCTGTAATTATTTTTAGGCCCAGTTCACAATGGACGCGGTGCGGGATCTGCATGCGATTTGAACAGGAATCTCACCACATTCCTGCTCAAATCACATGCAATTCTGCAGCAGTGTGGTTCGAGCCATTAATTCCGTATGGCTTAAATCGCACCGACCCTTTTTTTCTGCACCAGAATTGGATCGCATGGGTGCTCACAGCGGTTCGCATGAGCAGGGTGCGATTTTGATGCGGTACGGAAACTGCACAGAATTCACTGCAAATTCTGCACCGAACAGGGCCTTAATCAAATGGTCAAAATAGAACTCTCCAGTAAATGACGGTGTCTCCCCTTTCATTATACATTTTTGGCCAAAGGAGTACAAGCCTGCCTACCATGACAAGGTAGACCTTTTTTTTTTTTTTTTTTTTACAGTTTTATATCCTTTATATATATATATATATATATATACAGCCAGCATCCAGCATTGAAGTTCAAATATGTGCAACAAATAATTACAATAATATTAAAATATTGTTATGAGACTCTCTTACAAATAATCATTCAATCATTGCTATGTAAGCAATGCAGAAAGACCCGGGTTTATCTGAAAGCTGCACACTACCCATCCAGGAGCATTAAAGCTGAAAGAAGAACAAGCTATTACACTATGACAGTGATGTTCTATAAGAAAACATATTCTGCAAAAATTGGAGCCATTCTATTGTCATCAGAACAACGCTTTGAAAAAAAAATAGTTTGGAAGCTATAAACCTCCAACCGCAGCACCCTACCCACCAAGAAATGAATCCTCATCTACTCTCACCACTATAAGCATTCAGTTTTAGCTTTATCCAGCAGAGGTCGCCATTTCATCTCTAATTTTGAGGTTTTAAATTAATTAGTAAAACTACTAGAAGTTTAGTAAATTTGTTTCTTACAACAAAGTTGCCAGTCACATGTGTTCAATGTATACCTATGATGTTTTTGTTTCCTTATAATTGCATAAAATGAAGTATAATAAAATAACAAAAAATATAAATAAAATAAATAACCGCCAGTCATATGGTTTCAATACTTGATATGGCTAATAATAAAGGTGAAAATAAAGTAAAAAGGATTAAAAAGAGAAAACGAATGCAGCCACCATATTTAAGGATTAGTAAACTGCAAAATAGTACATTTTCGTTTTGGGGTTTAGATACAATTAAATCTCATCAGTCCCAAAGAGCAACAACCTTGCTTGTTTACTTTTACTTTACTATAATATTATGAATTTAGCCCCTAATTAAAGTGTAAGGGCTCATGCACATAGGACATTTTTGCAGCTGCTGTTAGGGGAGTCTGACATTTTTTAACTGCGTCTAAACACCCCTTCATGTTAGCCTATGTGACCATGCACACATTCAGAGGTGTTTGGAGGCATAAATGTTTAGGCTTCATGTACACGGGACGTTTGAAAACCTCTTCTGAACGCTGGAACGTGACAACTATTAACTGACGTTTAAAAACATCCATTTTGCCACTTTTACATGCCGCGTTTATGCGGGTTTAGCTAAATGCTGTAACAAGCGTTTAGCCGTGTTTGGCGTTTTTAGGCGTTTTGACATTATAGAGAGATTTTTTTACTGAACAAATGCCAAAAAAACGCTAATGCCAAAAAACGCCCATAATCGCTATTCAAAGTGCGGCTAACAGCGCATTTTTAATGCTGCTCTTTCCTGGCAGCAGCGCTGGCGTTTTTTTAAATATGCATGAGGCCTAACTAAAGGACATTTTTTAAATTTTACTTTTGGATAGAGTTGAGAGAGATTACAACCCCTGTCAGTTTTTATTGCTATCTGTGACCCCATTAGGGAAATTCACCCCAAACAAACATCATTGAAAGTGAAAGTAAAGGGGGAAAACTTCCAATGGGGACACTAGTTCCGGGGATGGTGGTTGTTCTTGAAATTTTATAAATAGGCAACTCCTATCCTCATATTGCAGCAGGAAACAGACAAAAGATACACTCAGCATCTTTCCATATAACTGTTCTATTTATTCTGGGCTATTCAAGTTTTTTTATACACATGATTACGTAGGTATCACATTAATATTACAATTGTACTTTTATGGTAACAAGGGGCGTAACATACACAGGCTAAATTCTAAACAGGACTTAAAAGAATACAATATGTAATGAAAACATTTGTTAGTGCTCTCTGCACAATGAGTGCAGTGTGCAATATATAGGCAAAGCATCCAAAAATAGAATACAGTTGTATACAGAATTTACAAATTTTCTTTACACTCTCAATTCCTGTTTTAGTTTATGGGACAGAGGTGGCAAAAGATAACAAAAATCGGACAGGGATATAACCCTTCCTTACTCTATCCAAAATGAGAACAAAAATGTTGCCTTTAGTTACACTTTGTGTGCAGTGTTAGAGCCCTTTCACACTGCAGTGCATGGATTTTTATATTGCAGCACTTTCAAAAAACTATACGCTATTATTTAACACATAGTGCATTCTAAATGCATTGCATGCAATGCATAAGCTGTGAATAGCTCGTTTTTAAGGATGCCGTTGTGGCTGTCTCCTTAAAGCGGAGTTGCAACATTTTTTTTTTTTTTCTTAAAGTCAGCAGCTACAAATACTGCAGCTGCTGACTTTTAAAATATGGACACTTACCTGTACAGGGCGCCCGCGATGTTGGCACCCTAAGCCAATCTGTCCCTCCTGTATTGAATTGTATTGTAACTGTACCGTGTGCCCTCATCTTGTAAAGCGCTGCACAAACTGTTGGTGCCACCTGAATCCTGTATAATAATAATAATAATAATCAGTGATAATGCCTGCCCCCTGGTCAGCATGCTCTAGCCCAGGAGTGATGCTATCACCGGAGGGGGGGAGGAGGCGGAGAGACAGTGGGCAGAACAGCAAGGACAATCGGCTCTCAGAATCTAAGGGGGGGAGGCAGGGGAAGGCTGGACCAAAGCTACTGGTGAACACCAATAGGAAAGGAGGCTGTGCAAGGGAGGGCACTGTTTACATCTCCGTTGATTGCTAAAGTGGAGCTCCACTCAAATGGGTATGTTCTGCTTTAAGCACTCCCCCCCCCCCCAGGCCACATTTGGCATGTCATTTTTTTGGGGGGAGCAGATGCCTAGTTATGATAGGTACCCGCTCCCACTTTCGGTCGGACTGCCTTGGCGATGCGACCGGAAGTTCTCCTCTCCTCCTCCCTCCCTGCAATCTTCTGGGACATGTCACAGATCCCAGAAGATTGCCCGACCATTAAGGTGGCACAGCGCGACTCGCACAGGCACAGTGCGCAACTGGCTGTGAAGCAGCAAGCTGTCACAGCCGTGTGCCCACAGTTGAAATGCCGGCGCTGGGGAGAGGAGAGGAAGAGAAGCGAGGGTTCGGGTGGCCAGGTGAGTGTGTGTTTTTAAACAGTCAACAGCTACACTTTTTGTAGCTGCTGAATTATAATAAACACAAAAAAGCCTGGACCTCCACTTTAAGGAAGGGGGCTCCTTTACAGTCAGCTATTCACTGGATGTTAAGGACGCCGCTCCTTAACAACCAGCAGCCTGGGTGTTTTTGGTGCATTTTTGTTGCAGTTCCCATTGACTTCAATGGAAGGTGCATCTTTGGTGCACTTTTTAAAAATGCACCAAAGATGCAACATGCAGAACTTTTCAAACTGCAGAGCAAATGCAGAGCAGCGATGTGAAAAGTCTCCTAGACTTTAAAGGCAAATCATTTTTCATGTGCTTTTGAAAGGTGCGTTCCAGTGTGGCTAAAGCGCATCAGTGGGAAAGGAATGCTAGAATCAGATTTGTTGCCGCAAGCAAGAACAATTCTTCCATTGGACATTGATCAATAAGGCCCATCTAAGGATAATAAAGTTAAAACAATAATAAATCCGGATTAGAAATAATATAGAACTAAAGATACATTATACACTCTATGAATTATGAGCAGTGATATGATTTTGAAGCAAAATTTCCTATTTTGCCAATATGTCTAAAGGTTCTCATTTTTCCAGGTCATAGTGTACCTGGTTCTGTAATGTTCAATGGCGGCTGGTGTTTTTTTTTTTTTTTTTTTTTGGGGGGGGGGGGGGCGGCAAACTACCACGGAACCCCCCCTTCCCAGGTTGCTGTCTGCCAGTGGGCCCGGCACTTACCCCATCTAGGTGGCAGGGGGGCTGGTGTCAAGCTGCGGCTCCGGTGTCCTCTCCATCTCCTCCTCATAATGTGTTAGTATGCATCGTATACTAGCACATTATGAAATACTTACCTTAGAACGAAGTCCTTCCAGCGGTGCCCGTTCACCGCTGGGACAGCTGACATCTTCCCCCGGGGTTTCTACCGGGTCTGGGGGCCCCCGGCGCTGTGAGTGGCTGGAGCTGCGATAAAGTCACTCCTGCACGTGCGCGTTGGAGCTGCTGTTTCCGGAACGGGCTTTGAAGGTCCACCACTGTATGCCAGACCTTCAAAGGGCATGCGCTGATGACGTCATCGGCTGCATACCCTCTGAATATCTCCTAAAGTTTAGAAGATATTCAATATCTACAGGTGAGCCTTATTATAGGCTTACCTGTAGGTACAAGTGGTGTAACAGGGTTTACAACCACTTTAATCTTGAGGAACTTTTGATGGCACAAGCACTTTTATTTATTTGGTATTAATTATTGATGAAATTCCACTTATTTTGGTTGGAAAGTTATACTTTATTTTGCATAATAAATTATACAAAAAGCAAATACTTAATCGGGTTACATGCCACCCTGTACCGCGACGCCAGGGGAGGATCCAGGGGGGGAGGCAATGGGGCAATTGCCCCCTCTGAGAATGCGGGTGACAGTGCAGGCGGCTCCACAGGTGACAATGCGGGCGCCTCCGCCGCGGGTGACAGTGCGGGCAGTTTCCGTCGCGGGTGACAGTGCGGGCGGCTCGGTTGGTGAGTGGGCGGGTGAGAGACAGGGGGTAGCTGGGCGGCTCCGTGTGACTGTGAGTGGGCTGCTGGCCAATCAGGGAGCCGCCAGGCAGGGGAGCAGAAATATGACATCATCTCTCACCACCCTGCTCCCGCCCTGCATCCCTGCAGTTCCGCCTTCACTGTGAAGGCAGCTGTGGGCAGCAGAGAGATGACATCTCTCTGCTGCCTGACTCTGGGACATAGCAAGAGACCACCTTAGCAGGAAAGTGACACGGCAAGTGACAATCCGCATCTGGTGACAGGCGACGTGGCAAGTGACAATCCGCAACGTGTGGCAAGTGACAATCCGCAACGTGTGGCAGGTGAAGTGGCAAGTGACAATCCACAACGTGTAGCAGGTGACGTGGCAAGTGACAATCCATGTGTGGCAGGTGACGTGGCAAGTGACAATCCACAACGTGTGGCAGGTGACGTGACAATCCACATCTGGTGACAGGTGACGTGGCAAGTGACAATCTGCATTTGGTGGCAGGCGACGTGGAAAGTGACACACTCAGGGCTCCCACTGATTCTGCATTATGGTGAGTTGAACTATTTCATTTTATATTATAATGTAAGAATAGAAATAATGTGCTTCAATCATCCTGACACCATAATAACCATGGTGCCGTGATGTTTGAAGCGCCAACACCAGCCGTTTCCCCAATAAATTGCCCGCAAAAAAAAGTATTTTCTGGCAGTGCCCTTCCCGAGACTAGACTCTGGATCCACCCCTGCGCGACGCAGTGCATAAAATATACTACATAACAATACAGTTCCAATCATACAGTAAATACATTCACCCTGCGGTATGATGCCTAATGTGTTGTGCAGAATGAAATTCCACTTATTTATTTATGTGAAGAAATTGGGATTTACTTTGTTATTTATTGATTGATTCTGTTGGTTGTGCATCCACTTTATTGTATATTATCACTTATTTTTATAATTGGAGAAGGGCACCTATTCACATGAAGTGATACAAGAAAATCAGTGTAAAAAAGAAAATGTTAAAGAACCCCCCCCCCCCCCCCCAAAAGGCAAACACATTACCGCTGATCACCGCAAATGTCAGATCAAGAGCAATAAATCTGGTGCTGGACCTCCTGGTAACATATAAAGGTTTTGAAAGCGTCACCTATGGAGAATTGATTGATTGATTGTCGCCATCCCATTGGTGTGCTCAATTTTAAAGTGTGACATGTCTGGAATCCATTTACTCAGCGTGACATCATCTTTTATATTCTACCAAATAATTGGGAATTATCTTGTGTGTCCCTAAAATCATACCTCCCAACTTTCTGAGATGGGAATGAGGGACACCTATTAGCAAAAGTATGCAGGCATAGGACACGCCCCCTGGCACGCCCCCTTAAAGGAGAATTGTACAAAAGAAGTTGATTGGTTAAACCCACAAGTGCTTTTTTTTAACCACTACTATTCCTTTATATTGGCTTGTGGAATTTACAAATCCAGCAATTTAGAAATTGAATGAAAGGTTTAGCGCTGGAAAACACTTTTTGAAAGATAAAAAGTGCATTATATATACAACTATATAGATCAGACCAAAATGAAGGACAAATGAGGAGGAAAGAGGGACAGAGGGACATTGCTCCAAATCATGGACAGTCCCTCCAAATCAGGGACAGTTGGGAGCTACTTGATCCCCACTGTCTTTATTATGGAGAACTTGGACACATGAGAGAGTTGGAAACATGACAGTAAATGGTCGTAAATAAAGGAGCGCAGTGAGTGTATGGTGATGTAATAAGAGGATAATACATGAGCCATCAGTGAAGAGGAAATGGAATGACAGGGAAGGAATGCTGATTGGCCAGCGGAGGATCGGGACATGCTGGTACATGTAGTCACACATCATCACCCTCTCCCTCCTCATCATCACAGGGCAATCCCGGCTCTGCCTTCCTGGGGGTGGAAGGGTTAATCCCAGTGTGGAGTGATCACATGACCCAGTGACATGCCTGTGGGGGCGGGGTTACAGTCCTCCATTATTTCTAAGCAGCTCCTGGAAAAAAAATCTCCAGCGGGAGGATCGGAGATCTGATCTATGCCTGTCACCGTACGGCGGTCCCCCGGGGGTATGTATGTGTGTCACCGTCCCTACATACCTACCGGACACCTACCGGCCTGCTCTCATCCACACTACTGCGCCCTTTGATGGGAGATCCCTACCGACCTGTCACTCATCACACCCTCCTCTCCTCCAACAGGGACATACACAGGACTCATCACCCGACAGGGACATCCAATGCTGGGACATAGAGAGGACTGACATGTCAGGGACATCCAATGCAGGGACATAGAGAGGACTGACATGTCAGGGACATAGAGAGGACTGACATGTCAGGGACATAGAGAGGACTGACATGTCAGGGACATAGAGGGGACTGACATGTCAGGGACATAGAGGGGACTGACATGTCAGGGACATAGAGGGGACTGACATGTCAGGGACATCCAATGCTGGGACATAGAGAGGACTGACATGTCAGGGACATAGAGGGGACTGACATGTCAGGGACATAGAGGGGACTGACATGTCAGGGACATAGAGGGGACTGACATGTCAGGGACATAGAGGGGACTGACATGTCAGGGACATCCAATGCTGGGACATAGAGAGGACTGACATGTCAGGGACATCCAATGCAGGGACATAGAGAGGACTAACATGTCAGGGACATAGAGAGGACTAACATGTCAGGGACAGCCAATGCAGGGACATAGAGAGGACTGACATGTCAGGGACATAGAGAGGACAAGAACATCCAATGCTGGGACATGGAGAGGACTGACACGTCGGGGACATGGAGGGGACTGAGATGTTAGGGACACCCAATGCTGGGACATAGAGAGGACTGACATGTCAGGGACGCTATATATATATATATATATATATATATATATATATATATAGTCCATGGCAGATGATCAGAGATACGGCGTTGAATATATATAAATATATATATATATATATATATATATATATATATATATTCATTCAGCGCCGTATCTCTGATCATCTGCCATGGACATCCAATTCTCCAGCCTGAAGACCGCTGACCAGTATACAGTCCTGAAATGTCCAGTAATGACCATGTGTATACTATAATAATGTGCTGGGTGTATACAGATGTTATATACAAAGTATATGTAACAGTCTTTAGGTTGATGACACATGGCCAATTTTATTTTCAGAAACTAATGTTCATGTTGCTTGTCTGTCCCCTCTAAATATATGTGCAGCTTTCTTATGAATAATAATCCTGTTAATATGACATGTATAAATAATGCTCCTAGGAACAATGTTACTTAGTTAAAAAAATATATTAATATATAAAATTAGTAGTAAACTGATGATTATATCTATTGTCATTTGGAGGTCCTGAGAGTGCCTTCTACATCCAACCCAAAATAGGAATAATAATACAGTAACAGTTAATATTATTATTATTGCTATTATTATTAGTATGGTTTTTTATTATTATTTTTAGGATGCTGCATTATTATAATCATTACTATAAAGTCCTGTTTCTAAGGCCCCAGTCACATCCTTGTTGTATCTGCTCTGTGGTTCTGTACATTGTTAATGAACCCAACACACCTTGCTAAGGAACATACATTTATACCCAGCAGAACACATGCTATCAGAGTACTTTGTGTTCCAGTGCAGTGTGATATTAAATCAGACCCAAGCACTTTGGCATGCTGTTAGTGTGTTTGGACAGTCCATTCAAATAGAAGAGCTGACCGAATACTGCGCATGTTGTCACACATAAAATGCGCACGTTCTTCCACACCGGCATGGGGGTGAGCCCGGCCTCAATAATAAAAATACCAGTGCTAAATGTGGATAGTTTGGTATAGATTTTATTTGTGATAACTTATATTTTGTTGTCAGTTTATGTTAACAAGTAGGAGTCCCAATCCATCCCCAGACTTGTCAGAAATGCCTTTATTAACATGGCAATGAAATGCCCTAAATCAGTCTAGAGTACCTTCTTTCCTTCCAGATGCTGATGAAATACAAGTCCCAGCATGTTCTGCCCACTTCTTGCCATCAACATCTGGAGGGCAGCGGGTTTCCATGACAACGGCAGATAAACATGGCTGTCACAGTATGAGAGTGCCCAGGTTGCCATGTTTGCCCTATGAAGTGGTCATTGTCCTGTGTTCTGTATTCACACCCACCACTTCTTCTATCACTACTTGGAATTACAATGATGTCTGTACTTGGTAGTTTCAAGAGACTGCTTTTATTATCAGTATTGTTTAAAGCAGTGGTCATCAACCCTGTCCTCAGGGCCCACTAATATAACTAATAGCAAGACTTCTTCCTTTTTTTTTTTTTTTTGCTTTTGGATAGCATTGAGAGTGATTAGAACTCCTGTCGCTTCTTATTGCTGTCTGTGCCCCATTAGGGAGATTCACTCTCCATTTGTCCTGTTTACCATTATCATTGAAAGTGAAAGTCAAAGAAAAGTTCAAATTTTGGTTTGTCCCCAAAACAGGAATAGAGGGGACATCTTTCAATGGGAACGATAGTTTTGGTGACACCTAGGGAATTCGCTCACTTTGGAGGAATTTCTCCTCCCTTCCTGTTTTGGCTGCGGGTGAGGAAATGGAGGGAAATCTCCCTGAAAGGGGTTGCAAACCCTTGTGTTTTTTCATCTTAATGCATCCTATGTATTAAGGTGAAAAAACTTCTGTCACTGACCAGTCCCCCAGTTTTACTCACCTGAGCCCCGTAATTCCCTCGGCGGAGACGCGCTCTCCCTCTCTCGCTCTCTGCCTATTGTCTGGACTCTTGATTAGGGCCGAGTCCAGATTTCTGTGTCTATGGATGTGCTTCTCTTAGGTGGTTTCCCGATGCGGGGAGGAGCCATGAGCGCCACTGAGGGACCCCAGAAGAGGAGGATCAGGGCCACTCTGTGCAAAACGAACTGCACAGTGGAGGTAAGTATGACATGTTTGTTATTTAAAGAAAAAAAAAAAAACACGAGGGTTTAGTAACCCTTTAAGGCTAAGGCTCGTACACGCTATAGGAAAACGGGGCGGACGTTTTCATATAGCGTGTACACCACTTTCGATAGCCAACTCCGAATTTCATACGAAAATTTTCGAAGGGACAAACTTTTCAATTAATGTGTACCATTTTCATACGATTTTCGTACAAGAAAAATCAGAAAATAAAGACTGCACATGATCTTAAACAATAAACAACAATAAACGTACTTTGTTGTAGGGGAATGTTCGTGAGAATTTTTGTACGAATTTTCGTTCATCGTTTCCCATTTGCTGTGAAACATCAAGAAGAATCGGACGACATTCATCCGATTTTCTTATAGTGTGTATCCCATTATGAGATACAGATAGCAAAAAACCAATAGGGGTTCTAAACCCTCCCTTACTCTATCCAAAATGCAAACCAAGGTTTTTTTTTTTCTTTTATGCTTTACTTTAGGATTCTATTCATACACGGTGTCAGCGCTCAGTGGGTAACATTAGGTGGACATAGCAATGGCAGGCAATGAGTTGTGTAAAATATTCCTTATGGGTAATGTTAGTGGATAAAAACAAGTTTAATGAATAATCATCCTGACATTAAAAAACAGACAAAAAAAATCCACATACATGTAACGTATTAAAATGGGTAAGATTAAATGAGCCTATGGTATCACTGGGGGTTCCAGCATTTACTTTATAAAAAATCCTTTTCGTGATTGAGAGTGTGAAGCTGCAATTTTTTTTGTTATAAAATCGGCACGCTCAATTTCTTCAGGACACACTGCTGAAAAGGTTGCCTACCCCTGGGTTAAACTGACATCATTTACAGACCGAAGTTCATTCTTTTGATGTAAAGAACAAATTGTTGCAATGTTTATAGTTAGCTCAGTGGCTGAGGAATGTTGTGAAACTTGGCAGACTGCCTGTGTTTTTTTTTTTTTTTCTGTTTTTGTTTTTTTATTGTTTGTGTTTTTTTTTTTTTTTTTTTTTTTTTTTTACAGCTGTCAACTTGAGCAGAGAACCGGAAAATGCTTTAAGATTGCGAGAGGGAAAGAATCGCAATCTCGATTCTTAACGATTAATCGTGCAGCTCTAATGGTGACCTTCGTAAAACTAAGCTTGCATATAATCTATCACTAACCATTGAACCTGTTATGCACATTTTACTTAAAGATGACGCTTCGTTATTTTTTTGGGCGTTTTTTTGTTTTTTAATGGGATACGGCACTGCGTTATTTAAGTGTATTTGTGTCTATTCTATTACCTGTAGGCGGTTGCTTCTAGTAGAAATGTTCCATGCAATGCCTCCTCATACTGTCTTCATCCAGCGGGCTTTTTTGAGTCTGTTCATAAACAGTTCTGGATGCAGCCTATGGCCAAGGAGCTGAGGCCCGTGAATTGGAAGTTATAACCACTTTGGAAGATTTACCCCCCTTCATGACCAGGCCATTTCTGTGATAGGGCACAGCGTTACTTTAACTGACAATTGCGTGGTCGTACAACAATGTACCCAAATAAAATGTTTGTAACTTTTGTCCCACAAATAGAGCTGTCTTTTGGAGGTATCTGGTCACCACTGTTTGTTTAAAAAAAAAAAAAAAAAAAAAAGACAGACACAATATTTTTTTACTTTCTGCTATATAATAGTAATAATAATATAAAATTTAATAATAATAAAAAAAAACTAAAATCAAATTTCTTCATAAATTTAGGCTAATATGTATTCTGCTGCAGATTTTTTGGTTAAAATAAGCTTACATTGATTGGTTTGGGGAAATGTTATAGCATCTACAAACTATGGGATATGTACTGGAATTTTAATATTATTTTTTTTTTTATACTAGTAATGGTGGCTATCAGCGACTTATAGCTGGACTGCAGTATTGCGCCGGACAATCGGACACCTAACACTTTTGACACTTTGTGGGAACCAGTGACGCTAATACAGTGATTTAGTGCTAAAAATATGCATTGTCACTGTACTAATCACACTGGCTGGGAATGGGTTAAAGATCAAGGGCGATCAAATGGGTAAATGTGTGCCTAGCCAGTGTTTTTGTGTACTTTGTGTGGTGCTTTTACTAAGAGATGTGATGGATTTTATTCTCTGCTTTTGCAGGGAATAAAAATCCATCACATCCCCACTGTCAGAATGGAGCTCTGCCTTGTTTACATAGGCAGAGCTCCACCCTGTGTGTCATCCCGACGCCAACACCCACTGATTGGCTTCTCCTGTGACTAATCGCAGCAGAAATGGCGCGTCCTCAAGGCAGAAGTGCAGAGTCACGTATATATCTACGTGATTCTACACTGAATGGCTGCCCTGTAGCAGTAAATCTGCTATAGGGCAGTCGTTGAGTGCAACTTGAGCCGTTGGGTGCGGCATGCAGACACCCAATGTAAGTCTATGGGGTCGCAGTGGTTGCACTGACACAGCCGCTTGTCCTAATTTAAGAGGGGCAGGGGTGAGCGGCCCCGAACATACACTGTCATGTGTGTGTTTGTGTATATATAGAATATAATAAATTCATTTGTGTACAATGGTTTGGGCACCTCAAGTCCTAAACCCACATCTGCCTATTAACTAGAAATAAAATCTGGTGTTCACGTTATAAGGAAAATAAAAGAAAGACAGGTAATGGATTCGGAGGAAACATTGTCACTATGGAAACCATTTTTGGTGTCTTCCCAAATTGCTCTGACTATACGCTGATTTTTATGTTTTAGCTTAAACCCCAACTTCGGGAGAATTTAGAATTAACACTTGCAGTGTGTTATTTAATTCATTTTTTTGCAGTAAGAATTTTTTGCAGTTTATGGCATTGTGGCAACAACCTATTCAGTTTCCAGTCAGGCTGGTTTTTGCACTACATAGTTGGTCACCTTTTAGAAGGAATTTCACCTTGCTTTTTCAGAGATTTGCACCCACTCCCTTTTGTGTCTCTGGTTCAGCAAATGGGCAATATCTCCCTAACCAGACGGGCAGCAAAAAAACACTGTTGGAGATTTAAACCATTCCCCAAAATTTCAAATCTGTAGCCTAAATCAAAAGAAGGGCTTGGATGACAGCTATAGCTCCCTTCATAGATACAGTAGAGTAATTGAGCGTAGCCACCCAAGCACAGCAAGTTTATTAGTAGCAGAATTACCAGGTGAAAATAAAGGGGGGGGGGGGGGACTGAACAATGAAAATGAATGCAGCTAACACAACTAAGGACTGGTAAGCTGCAGTATTTTAATTTCATTTTTTTGAAGGTGGGTTTAGATATACAGTGCTCAGCATAAATGAGTACACCACGTTTTGAAAAGTACGATTTTAATCTATATCTCAAAGAAACACAAGAACAATTTCCAAAATCTTGACAAAACTGAGTTTTATAGAATATTTGTTTGGGTCATTAAATGAAAGTAAGGTTAATAATATAACTTTGATGACAAAATCATCAGTTTTACTCAAATTGGCAAAAATGAATACACCCCACAACAAAAACTACATCATCTAGCATTATGTATGACCTCTGTAAGGACAGCAGCAAGTCTTCTAGGCATGGAATGAACAAGTTGGAGACATATTGTAACATCTATCGCTTTTCCGTTCTTCAAGAATGACCTCTTTTAGAGCCTGGATGCTGGATGGAGAGTGATGCTCAACTTGTCTCTCCAGAATTCCCCATAGGTGTTCAATTGGATTCAGATCAGGAGACATGCTTGGCCACTGAATCACTTTCACCCTGTTCTTCAGAAATGCAACAGTGGTCTTAGATGTGCGTTTTGGATAATCGTCATGTTGGAAAAATGCATGACAACCAAGGGCACGGCGTGATGGTAGCATCTTCTCCTTCACAATTGCAGTGCAATTGTGAATTTATGATACCATCAATGAGATGCAGCTCCCTGACACCAGACATGCAGACGCCACAGAAGGACACCATCCGCCACCATGTTTCACTGTAGTCACTATGCATTTTTCTTTGTAATCCTCACCTTTGACACCCCATACCATTTTTTAAGCCATCAGTTCCCAAAACATTTATCTTGGTCTCATCACTCCAGAGTACAGATTCCCAATCGTCTTCTTCAGCATGGGCCCTGGCAGATTCTAGGCAGGCTTTTTTTTGTGCATGGGCTTTAGGAGAGGCTTCCTTCATGGACAACACCCATGCATGCCATTCCTCTGCAGTGTATGCCGTATTGTGTCACGGGGAAACAATCACCCCGTTTTGGCTTTCTACTGAGACTGTAGGCCACACCCACAACTAAATACCTTACCAAATAAACAATAATTAACACACAAAACATCCATTTTGGCAAAAAAATTAGCCGCAACACCATTATTGGTTTAAACAATGTATTATCCATAACTCTTTTATTATTATCATAATAACATCATAAATTCAACAAAACAGTTTTCTTTCTGCTCAGTTATTAGAACTCGAGCAGTAATCCACATATTTAAATATAAATAACAGTCCCCCCTAGAAATCCAGGGTGACCCAACCACATAAACGTGCTCGCGACTGTGGTGGGAGGGCGCTCTTGTCTTCTTTCAGTGCCACAGGAAAAGAGGGAGAACCCTTCTCTTGGTACCTTTTTATATAAACTATCCCAGGTGTTCCAGAACCTTCCCAGGGTTCTGATTGGGTCATCCTGAATTCCCTAGTTTCTCCTCTTAAAGGGGCAGCCTCCTTAAATACAAATCCCCCCTATAGCTATACTGCGTATAACTAAATTAATTGAATTAACCCGGGATGGGGAGGCCACAGCCTCAGGAAAGTGGGCCCATATCGTGCCCCCTTTATTCTTTATTTAACCACTTCAGCTCCGGAAGAATTTACCCCCTTCCTGACCAGAGCACTTTTTGCGATCTGGCACTGCATCGCTTTAGCTGACAATTGTGCGGTCGTGCGACGTTGTACCCAAACAAAATTGACGTCCTTTTTTTCCCACAAATAGAGCTTTCTTTTGGTGGTATTTGATCACCTCTGCGGTTTTTATTTTTTGTGCTATAAACAAAAAAGAGTGACAATTTTGAAAAAAACGCATTATTTTTTACTTTTTTGCTATAATAAATATCCCCCAAAATTATATAAAAAAACAATTTTTTTCCTCAGTTTAGACCGATATGTATTCTTCTACATATTTTTGGTAAAAAAAAAAAAAAAAAAAAAGCAATAAGTGTTTATTGATTGGTTTGCGCAAAAGGTCTACAAAATACGGGATAGATTTATAGCATTTTTATTATTATTGTTTTTTTTTTCTAGTAATGGCGGCGATCTGCGAATATTTTTATTTATTTATTTTTTTTTTTAATATCGTGACTGCGACATTATGGCAGACGCATCGGACAATTTTGACACTATTTGGAACCATTGGCTTTAATAAAGCGATCAGTGCGATTAAAAATGCATTGATTACTGTAAAAATGTCACTGGCAGTGAAGGGGTTAACTGTGTTCCCTGGGAGGCGATTCTAACTGAAGGGGGAGGGGACTAACTAGAGGAAGTGACGGATCGTGGTTCCTAGCTAATAGGAACACACGATCTGGCACTCCTGTCAGAACAGATCAAGGAAGTGTGTGTTTACACACACTCGTCCCTGTTCTGTCTCTCCTGGTCACTATCACTTGTGGCCGGCGCTCATCGCGACCGTCTGCCACAAGCACTGGCACCCCCGCTGTGCAGCGGGTGTGCGTGCCTCTGGCGGCACACGTGCCCGCTATCCGGACCCAGCGAGCCAACGCATAGTTACGTGCTTTCGCACAGGGGAGCCAACCTGCTGCAATAAAACTACGGCGGCTGGAAGCGGTTAAGTAACTGCAGTGAACTTGCATGGTGATTATCTTCAACCCTCCTCATCAGAAGACGCTCCTGTCCAGACAGTCCATGGAAGTCAACACACATAGACATCTCTGTGAGATGGTTGCAGTTCCATCTTTGTTACATTTGTGTATCCCTTTTGCTACAGTATTCTGACTGATAAGTAAAGCTTTACTTATCTTGTAGCCTTCACCCTTCTTGTGTAAAGGAATTATTTTCTTTCTCAGGCCTTGTGACATTTCTCTTCCATGTGGTGCCATTGTTGACAGCATCAAATGGGAAGCTTTCTTTGTTAAAGTGGAGTTCCAATTTCCCAAATACTTTTTTTATAAACGCTCCTCCATACCTGTTTAAACATCTAGCAACGTTTAGAACATGTCCTATGTGTAGTCCCTGTAGTGTGTGTTTAAAATATTTGAAGACTAACCAGATCTCAGAAGCAGGCAAGATCCATGTCATCTGTGGGCATCTGAAGCCATCTTCTCTTGATTTTCGGGATTCGGTGCAGCTGGCTACCCAGCATGCAACTCCTGATCTTGTGCCTGCACACTGAGCAGCTCTCTCCCTTCCCGACAGTTTGTCATAACAATGGTGCCGTCAGCGGAAGTTCCCGCCCCATTGCTATAGCAACTTGTCAATCATGACATCCGGGTCCTCCCGTTCGCGTCATTTCCGGTCTGGAAATAACGCGAGATTTTGTCAATAGGCGATTTGTAAGTACTCCTGGGATACAGGATGCTGCTCTCCCAGGAGCCCTTGCAGATTACCTAGTGCCATAGTCGCCTAGGTGGCCGCACCTGGAGGTGCTGCAGAAGAAAAGTGAAAAAAACTCATGTACAAAGAAAAAAAAAAAAATAGCCATTTATTACAGCATTTAGGATGGGCATGAGAGTGATTGGACCTTCAAAAAATGGGTGGAACTCCGCTTTAAGTAACGCCCTTTTATAATCAACTGTCTGATGGACACCTGTTTAATGAATAATTAGACTCACTTTATTCTTGTTAATTAGGATTTTGTTGTCTAAAATTAAGCTTTGCTCCTAAGACTTTCATTGAGGTGTATTGAATGAGTTTGTTAGGAAAAATACTTTTGTGTGCGCCAATTAAAGGAGAGGTCTGTCGCCCCACCCACGAAAAATACTACTACTACAAATACTGCAGCTGCTGACTTTTAATATATGGACACTTACCTGTCCAGGGAGCCCATGATGTCTGCACCCCAGATGATCTTTGGATCAGCTGTTGGGTGCAGCCACCACCATTCCTGGTAGGGGAACCCGGCAGTGGAGCCTTTCGGCCGGTTCCATACTGTGCATGTGCGAAGCAGGCTGCGCTTTCTAATTGGCCCGGTAGTGGAGGAAGGAGGAGGGGGGCCAAACTTCCGAGAGACGGCACCATGGTGAAAGGTGCCAAATGTGGCACCAAAGGCGGGGGGGGGGAGACGTAGAAGTTCCACTTTAGGTGGAACTCCGCTTTAACAAATCTTGGTTGCAAACCAATGGCCCGCATTTGTGGGAGTATTTTATAGTATAGTGTTCCATAGAAAATGGTGATTCTGAAGGGAAAGTAAATGTTTTCGGACAAATCTGTTGGGGTGTACTCATTTATGCTGAACACTGAACATGCTTCACCCATGTATGACGGGTTTACTTTACTCTTACTAGAATGGTTTGCTTTGTAGTGAGGACTTAATGGGTGCTTTTTTTATTAAAGCGGAGTTCCACCCTAAAGTGGAACTTCCGCTCATCGGATCCCCCCCCCCCTCCGGTGCCACAATTGGCAGCTTTCAGGGGGGAGGGGGGTGCAGATACCTGTATAATACAGGTATCTGCAGCCACTTCCGGGATTAGACAGCCGCAGAATATCCGCAGATGCCCCCCCCCCGTTGTGTTCTGGGAAACACACAGTTCCCAGCACACAACGGGGACAGTACAGAAGCGCAGCGCGACTCGCGCATGCGCAGTAGGGAACCGGGCAGTGAAGCCGCAGCGCTTCACTTCCCGATTCCCTGACCAAGGATGGCGGTGGGGCAGCCGAGAGCCGAGCGCTTGATCGGCTTCTTCTGCCGACGTCACTGGACCCTGGGACAGGTAAGTGTCCATTTATTAAAAATCAGCAGCTGCAATATTTGTAGCTGCTGGCTTTTAATACTTTTTTTTTTTTTTTTTTAAGGTGCAGCTCCTCTTTAAGCTGTTATATGGCCAATAAAGCTTTAAATACACGTTGCCGATGATGAACTGTTCTATCCAGTTCCGGATGTTCATTGAAATAGAATGCTAAGTACGTATTGTGGGGTATA
This sequence comes from Aquarana catesbeiana, assembly GCF_042186555.1. Taxonomy (NCBI): domain Eukaryota; kingdom Metazoa; phylum Chordata; class Amphibia; order Anura; family Ranidae; genus Aquarana; species Aquarana catesbeiana. Next base: position 692,417,915 of record NC_133325.1, on the reverse strand, counting down.
ACTGTGAGCGAGAGATACTGTATATCTAGCCAGGTTTATCGCTGAACAAAGCTGCAGTTCATTGTCTTTCTTTCAAAAGTGCCTTTTTTTTTTTTGCCAGATGTAGGAGAGTAGGACTAGATCCAAAAATCTTGTGGTTAGCAGCAATTATAGAAGTTGACATTTGGCTTTCCCACAAAGCCCATTGAGAGGACAGTCAGGCAGTTATTTATCCAGAAACATGAAATTTGCCTTTTTTTTTTTTTTTTCTCAAAGTGAAATTTAAGATTCTGTGTATTTGGATTGAACGTATATTAATATAGGACTTATGCAGTTAAAGCGCACGTTGGGGCCCATTCACACCAGATAGATGTGTTGGGCTGCGCTGGGCCGCCTTTCTTACCGCAGTCTGAGTGTATAGACAAGACAATCTTGTTCCCTCTCATGTCAGTTCACGCCAACGCGCTGCAGATTGTGCGGTAGTGTATGCTGCTGGTGTGAACAAGCCCTTATTGTATTATTTAGATAAGAACTCAACATAATGCTATTTAAAATGAAAGGTGAAGTAGACATTGGCCTTGGTTCTTCCATTGAGAAAGGTGGAGAGGTTCGGCAGATTCTTGTTCTAAGCTGAATTCTAGGTAACAAGCTTAATACACAGATGAAGGATGTTTTGCTTGGACTTTTGTCCGTTCAGTGCGGAGATTTACACAACCCTGTCAGATCACACAACCAGCCTATAGACCACTGATGGCAAACCTTGGCACCCCAAATGTTTTGGAACTACATTTCCCATGATGCTCAGCTACACTGCAGTGTAGCTGAGCATCATGGGAAATGTAATTCCAAAACATCTGGGGTGCCAAGGTTCGCCATCACTGCTATAGACCTTCCCTGTTGTAGTTTAGCGATGCGACTAAAGCCTGGTACATACTATTAGATTTTTTTTCTTTGTGTTCAACCCAGTGGGTCGAATGAAAAAAAAAAAAACTGTCTGCTTCAGTCGGAAACCGTTGTACTAACGATCCGACATTCATACAGCAATCTCCGCCACTGAGCTCTTGTGTTCTGATAGGGCGACGCCCCACCCACCAGAACACTCCAATCAGCGCTCTCAGCCATTGGCGCTGATTGGGAGCTGGCCTGCTGCTGGTTTTCCAGCATGCTCGTTTGAATGTCAGCCAGTTTTTATTGAGCCGACCGAAGTCGGCTGATCTTTCGGCTTGTGTGTATGGGGCTTATCCCTCCCCCAAGCTGTGGTTGTACAGTGGAGGAGAAGCACCAGATTGATAAGCTCATCGATCTGATTTCTCCTCCAGTCAATGTGTTTCTTGCTGGCACATGAGTAGTGCAGCATAACTGATAGGCTCCTTGTGCTGCTTCCCTCGCCCCTTCCAATTGGAGTATTGTAAAATACCAAGTCAAATCCAGGAACTTATGCTTGTTAAAGCCCAAATGCAGCCAAAATCACAAACCGAAAAATCAGCACAAGGGGCAGTCAGTAGGATGTGTCCCTTGTGCTCATTCCTCTTCTGATTCCTCTTCTTCTCTTCTGGGAAAATATTCTTCCACCCTACAGCTGCTGATCGCTAAAAACTTTTTTCCACAAAGCCTATTCGATAGCAGTTGCGGGAACCTGGAACACATGGATTGAAATTCAGCCGGCCTTTGCTGAAGCAGATGAATTTCGATCAATCTATGGCCAGCCTTACTAAACAGTACAGATGGGAAGATCGGCATGACAGTAAGATTATATTCAACCCTTTTTAAGACATTTCAGATTTATAGCTGGAGACTCCTAAGAGATCAGATATGCCTTTGTGTTCTGTGATCGGAATTTTTCAAAGTAAGACCCTGCATATATTACTTTTTTTTTTTTGCAGTAAGAATTGCAGATTGTAGTGGGATTCTGAAATGTTGCTGGAACTTTTGTTTCAGAGATTCATGTAATTCTAGATCCCAAAAGCAGGGTATTGAACAGAGGCCGGTAGTCCTGACACTGAGCGTCTCAGTTTTGCTATTTTTGGTTCATAGATTGTTTTCATTCCGACTGCGTATGAAGCTCTGCTTTGTGTATTTATGTTTAATGCATTTAGTATCTGGAGACATTGATTTTCACATAAAGTACATTTGCTCGCAGTCAGCTATTGCACACTGCCTAGGGCTATGTGCGATGTATTGACAATAATTATTCTCTAGCATTGCAGGATTATGTATAGAAATATTTTCTGAAAAATGCTGTTTGGTTTATGACATATTCTGAGAAATGTTTTTTTTAATTCTTTGTCTATGCCTCTTGGTTTTACCAAGCTTTAAAGACTTCTTCATTCTTTGCTGTAGTATGATAACTCATTAAGCAAAGGTGTGTGTGTGTGTGTGTGTGTGTTATTTTGAATTTTTGTTAAAAAAAAAAAAAAAAATGTATGTAGAGGTAATTTTATTATTATTTTGATACTACTAAATGCAACAATGTTTTTATTTATTTTTTATGTTTTTTTCAAATAAGAAAATGGTTATACATACTTTCAGGTGATTGGATACTGGCAGGCTATTGAGGACATGCCTCTCTGGGGCAGGGTGGATAAAAATCGTTGACTTTTTTTGTTTTTTTTATTTAAAAATCAAAGAAATTGGATTTTTTTGGTTTAAATCTGATTAATTTTTTTTTTATTTTTATCAAATTTATTTTAATAAAATGCTTTTGGAGTAAAAATCTATCTAAAGTTAGTTTTCTATTTTAAGATACATTCGTAATTTAGTTTATTTAGCATGAAATGGAGCTTACTTATGTAGCATGAGGCTGTGTATTCTTCATTATTTACATTTTTGGTAAACTCCTTTAATGAATCCAAGCCCTGCAAGCTGAGATAACATGCACTGTCAATGTTATTGTTTTAATTAAATAAAAGAATTGGAGTAGTTCTCCAACTATGTGTGATTAACCTAAAATCGGTTCTGATATCGCTGTTTTACTAACCTGACAGCTTATTATTCTAAATAGGAAACTTTCATTTTGTTTGCAAATATTAAAGATTCTAACTACCAGCAAATACGTCCTTTATATTTAAAGAGCACCTGTCATTTCTGATCCATCATGGCAGCACCCGCTACGTCCCTCACCTTGTTGTGTCACTGCCGCATCACCAGCCGTCCCATTAAAGCGAATGGAACTGTCGGTGAGTCAACAACGGGTCAGAGGAGGAGCCATTGCAGAATACAGATGACAGTTGCTCTTTAAAAAGTATGATTTAGGGAGGATGCTGACGTGACACGTCAGAGCGTGGGGAGGGGCCTGCCGACGGGGCTGGTGTGTGGGAGCTGAGGAGGGATGGTCGGACCGAGCGGTGAGGACGTAGTGCAGGGTGAGAGCCTGCAGAGGGTTTGACAGAGGAAGCCCTGGGATAGACCACCTCACTCTGCATCACTTCAGAGCTACTGCAGCCGCTGAGAGAAGCTGGAGGCTAACGATCCCTCCATGTGGGAAGCTTGTCCCTGTGTAGCTGGGAGAACGTCTCTCCCCTTGTGAGATCCCCCCCCTGCAGCCCGTCTCACTCCCCTTAAGCCATTCATAAGCCATCCGGAGCTGATATCAGCCCGAGCAAAGACAAGATAAGAGTAACTGAGGAAGAGGGGGTGAACAGCATATGCCTTAGGCGAACTTGGACGCCCTGACACGGAGCAACTATCAGCTAAGCACAGTAGCCTGCAGAAAACAAGTTTGTTTCCTAGAACAGCATGGACGGTATGGAGATAAGATAATGACTCATCTCAAGGTATGAAAATTAACCCTCTCTTACCTCAAAGAACTGCAGTTTTATGCTTTTGAAAGTTATTAAGTCTATTTAAAGCTATCCAGAGACCCCACAAGAGACTGCCATAGATAAATGATCCTCACTGACTGTTTGGTACTTTGGTATAGCACTTTAAGGGAGAAGAGGAAAGAGAGACCCTTTTCTCCTTTTTTTTTTTTTTTTTTTTTTTTTTTTCTCCTTGAGTGTGTATCTGCCTCTCCACCTGTGTTGGGCAAGTGAAAAGAGACTGAGATGGTCATTGTGATGAAAACTCACTAATCACTTCCTAATATAACACTTGCAAGCGTCCTGTGATAGATCCTTTAACAAGATCATACTACTACAACAGCGTTGCCCCCCTGGTTTTTAGGGGGCCTAGGGGGAAAATCTGCCATTTGAGCCCCCCTGATTAAAACGCAAGCAGCAGTGTGGGGCAAATAAAGAGGTGGGGATATAAGAAAAAGGAGGTAATATGAAAGGTCGATCACAAAAAGCAGCTGAACCCAAGACCCCAAGAGAAAGCCTAAATTCTAGCACAATACAGAAATATCTTAAAGACGTTAGCGCAAAGAGCCCAGGACTGGATAAGAAACAAACAGGGACAAAAGAGAAAAAGAAAGACCTGGCGAAACAAAAAGGGGAAACGGGGGAGAATATCAGGGACGACCCAGAACACCTCAGATCGCTTGATCGCAGTATGATGGAGGAGCAGAGAAATTTTGCGTTAATACCCACCAAGCCTGAAATGCTTGAAATGTTTTCCAAGTTAGAAAACTCTATAAAGTCAGAGATACTGAATGTACGCACTGACATGGGCCACCTGCTGCAAAGAGTCGAGGAGGCAGAAGAAGCATCAGGAATTCAGGCTAAAGAAATACTAGATTTAAAGTCGCAGATGAAGAAGATGCAGAGCGACTATCGCACCCTGTTACACAAAGTTGAAGAGCAGGAAAATCAGAGCCGCCGCCAAAATCTGCGGATTAGATCTTTACCTGAACAAACGAATGAAGATCTGACGATCAAAATGAAAAAAATCTTTAACCCAATGTTGGGTAGAAGGGAAGAAGAAGTACTAAAGATCGACAGAGTACATAGAATCAGAAAACCCCCAAATTTGAGGAAGGAGGTACCTAGAGACGTAATCATCAAATTCCACTCATATGAAGAAAAAGAGAAGATCTGGAGGGGTCTTCGAGGGACTTCCCCAGTATGTTTTGAGAATACGGAATTACAAATTTTTTCGGATCTATCAGCTGGGACTCTGGCATGGAGAAGGCAGCTAAGACCGCTGCTTGATCAATTAAGAAAGTCTAACATAAAGTACAGTTGGGGATTTCCCTCTTCCCTAGGAGTCATGAAAGAAGGAAGATCGATTAGACTGAGGCCCCTGGAAAACCTACAGGACTTCTGCGAAAAGTTGGGCATTCCAGTTCCGGACATCCCAAGCTAAAGGGAAAGAGGGACTTAGTCTCCCTTTTTTTTTTTTTTTTGTACAGAGGAGAATGTTTTGGACTGGGGTGCTTATTGGCACAGGGCTTGTATCTCCCTCAGTTCCTAATAATCAATATGGCTTGGGGAGGGGGGTGGGGTCCGGGGGGGGGGCGGGGGGGACTAATACTGGCAGAATGTTATGCAGATGTGGGGGGTTACGGGGTAGGACGATGTGTGGTTCGGAATGCCCGCCCCGGCCCCTTTCCCCCCCCCACCGCGCCGTTTGTGGCAGAGTGGGGGGGCACCGGTTGCCGTAGGTAGAGCCGCACCCAGGGTATGGAAGCGCGCGGCATGGGATCAGCTGAGATCCATGTTGTCGGGCGCAGGGCCAGACCTAGGCCGGAGGGGGTGGGAGGGGGTGGGGGAAGGTTTGGGGAAGGGGTTTTTTGGGGGGGCGGGGGAGGGCATGGGGGGGGAGGGCTTGGGGAGGGAGGGGATGGGTGGGTAGGGACCCTGCTGGGATGTGAACAAATTTCCCTTGTAAAGCTGGTGGTGGTAGGTAGACAAAACCCCCCAATAGATCAGAAAAAATTATGGAGTTAAACTTTTTTTCTTATAATGTGAAGGGCCTGAACTCACCGGTGAAGAGGCACAAAGTGTTAAAAGAGTTGCATCATTATAGAGCGAATGTGGTATTCCTCCAGGAGACTCACCTTGCCCAGGATACAAACATTAGGTTATACTCCTCAGCTTTACCGGTCTGGTATTATAGTGATTCTCCCACAAGGAGAGCTAAGGGAGTTGCAATTGGCTTCTCAAGGTCGGTTAATTTCACCCTAATTAACAGATTGGCTGACCCGGAGGGACGTTTTCTGTTTCTGAAGGGTAAGCTGGGCGGTAAAGTAATGACTTTAGCCAATGTGTATTGCCCGAACAAAAATCCAACTGTTTTCTTGAAGCAGGTGTTGGACAACCTGAGGGAGTTTAAAACAGGGGAGGTAGTATTGGCAGGAGACTTTAATTTTTGTCTTAATCCTGCTCTGGATAGTACGTCCCGGGCACAGGGGACAAGCGGGGTTCAACTAAAGAAAATCGGGCGTAAGCTGCACCAATGCCACATTATGGATGTGTGGAGAGTGCAGCATGCAAAGGTAAAAGACTACACCTTCTTCTCCCCTGTGCACGGGACGTACTCAAGATTAGATTACATCATGGCTGACCATAGTTTATTGGATTTGGTGGAGGAAACAAGAATAGGGATTACCACGCTTTCGGACCATGCGCCGATTTCCATGAGGATCAGGCTACCGGGGCCTCATCGACAACCATTCTCATGGAAATTAAACGAAAGTTTATTAAAAGATGATAACACGGCAGAATTAGTACAGAAAGAGATCGATTTTTTTTTTAAGGCTAATGAAAGGGGAGAAATAGCATCCTCTATACTGTGGGAGGCCTTTAAGGCATATATTAGAGGGATCCTTATATCCATTGGGGCAAAGGAAAAAAAAGAGAGATCAAAAAGAAGGGAACAACTTATAGAGGAAATACATTTACTGGAACAACAACATAAAAAACATAAGGGACACCATCGGGATAGCTTCCACCAGTTGACCATCAAAAGGGAGGAGTTAAGGGATTTTCTGGAACAGGATTCGAGGAGGTCATTAAATAAAATAACAAGAGACAGGTATTTTTGGGGAAACAAGTCAAGTAAGCACCTTGCAAGGCTATTAAAAAGTAAGAGAGACCCAAACTTCATCGAAAAAGTTCAAAATAAAAAGGGTGAGACAGTATTCACAACTAAAGGTATAGCAGAAGAGTTCAGGAAATATTATGAGGCACTCTATACAGTAGGTCAAAAGGGACACCTAGAGCAGACAAAGGGTAGGAGGGTCGAGGAATTTCTAAGTGAAGCAGGGCTGACAAGGCTGGCGGAAGGAGACAGGACAGACATGGATAGACCTATAACTGAAGCTGAAATTTACTCCGCATTAAAGGATTCTCCAGCAGCAAAGAGCCCGGGCCCAGACGGGTTCACTACTTTTTTTTTAAATAAATATAAAGAAACCTTGGTGCCAAAGCTCTGCCATTGCTGGAATGATCTAGGTACCAAAAGTGTGATGGGGGAGCATTCCTTGTCCGCAACTATTACCCTGATACTAAAAGAGGGAAAAAACAATATGTTGTGCTCCAGCTATAGGCCTATTGCCCTTCTAAACGCGGATACCAAATTATACGCTAAGGTCTTGGCGGGCAGGCTGAAGGACAAAATGACTACTTTGGTACACTCAGACCAAGTGGGGTTTGTCCCGGGTAGAGAGGGGAGGGACAATGGAGTTCGCTCGCTTCTCCTCCTCGAGTCTGCCAAGTCTGGTGGGTCCCCAGCTCTATTCCTGTCAATGGATGCCGAAAAAGCGTTCGACAGGGTAGACTGGGGACTCATGATTAAAACATTGGAATATCTGGGAGTTGGCCCAAGATTTATTGCTTGGGTCAAAATGTTGTATAATCACCCGCCAACATCCGTTAAGGTTAACGGGGTCCTCTCAAGGCCATTTAAGATGGAGAATGGAACTAGGCAAGGGTGTCCATTGTCTCCCCTATTGTTCATCTTAACCTTGGAACCCTTGCTGGCGACTATCCGAAAAAACCCAGACTGTAGTGGGATAAGGATAGGAACCGAGGAACATAAGCTAGCGGCGTATGCCGATGATGTCCTTTTCTATATTACGAATCCCCGGATATCGATTCCAAACTTGCTGCAGATTTTAAAAAGATATGGTGACATCTCAAATTTTAAGGTAAATCTCAGCAAGTCTGAAATCTTAAATATTAACATAGACAAACAGGAAGAAGAAAAACTTTCAGGGGAATTCCACTTCCCCTGGAGAAGGGAGATAAAATATTTAGGAGTTAAACTATCCAACTCTCTGAAGAAATTGTATTCAATTAACTATATACCCTTATTGAATTTAATTAAGCAAGAAATACAAAAAATGTCCACGCGACCACTCTCTCTGTTTGGCCGCGTAAATACAATAAAAATGGTGTTGGCCCCGAAAATCCTCTATAAATTTCAGATGCTTCCAATTTCCCTACCACAGCCATATTTGAGAGCCTTGCGAGGCCTAATGGCAAAGTTTGTCTGGGGTAATAAAAAGTCACGAATAGCATATAAGGTCCTGATTAGGGGTAAAAAACAGGGTGGGCTTGCCCTACCGGACTTTAGTAAATATTATAAATCAGTGATGCTTTCACGGGTGATGGACTGGTCAAAGTCGACATCAGAAAAAAGATGGGTTAATATCGAACATAGTTTAAGTAGCACACACTTAGGGCACACTATATGGAATCCCCCAAAATATAGAGCACTTAGCACAAACACATCGGATATAACACTTAATACACTAAAATTATGGGATCAGATTCACACTCAAAATAAATGGAGTTATAATTCTCCTCTGATTTATTTGAGGGATAATAGATTCTTTGAACCCGGGATGAGGGAGGTGGGGGGGAATTGGATTAAGAACGTTAATACACAATTAAAAGACGTAATTAAAGAAGGGAAAATTCGCACATTTCACGATTTGAAAACTGAGACAGATTTAATGGAGATTGATGAGTGGCGGTACATCCAGCTGACACATTTTGTAAAGAATCTTCAGAAACCACTCAGAGGCGAAGAAGATTATAGGCCGTTTGAGCAGCTTTGTTTGAGAAAGGAATCCAGAAATATCATTTCTCGGCTGTATAAAATTTTAATGACTAGTGAGGAGCTGGATGTGCCTCCCTACATCAGGAAATGGGAAAGGGAATTGGGGACACAATGTAGTAATCACGTGATAGGGAAAATCCTGAAAATGCTGCATACCTCCTCAGTGAGCACGAGGATGACGGAAACAAATTTCAAGTGCTTGGCAGGGTGGTATGCGACCCCAGACAAACTTTGCAAATTCCAACCGGAGAAATCGGGGGAATGTTGGAGAGGGTGTAAAAATATTGGCACAATGGCCCATATATGGTGGGAGTGTCCCACCATCAAAGTGTATTGGAAGAAAATTATACACCTGATAAAAGAAATTACTAATAAGACGATCCAAGAAGACCCATGGATCTGTTTATTCCATGGGACTGAGGAGGCAATCAAGCAATATAAAACATCGATAGTTCCCATTTTGTTGGATACTGCCAAGAGTCAGATTCCCAAAAAATGGATGGAGCCTGAGAGCCCTAAAATTTGTGAATGGTTGCTCTCGGTCAATGAAATTTATTTAATGGAGAGTGAGGAGGGTGCCGAAGCAGAGTTTGAGGAGGGGACTGAACCAAAAGATAAATGGGCAGGGTGGCGAAGGTATAAGAGTACCTGGAGCTATGTGGAGGAGATTACTGGCTAAACGTTAAACGGGTATAAAACAAGGGAACTAGGTGAGGGAATTAGGTTATTGAATTATATTATTGTAACTCAGCAGGTCTGGGAAGGGAGGGGGGGTGGGTATTTGGTTTTTTTTTTTTTTTTTTTTTTTTTGTTCTTTTTGTTTCTCTCTTAAGCTGGGGGTCATTAAAGATGGATTTTATTTATATGTATGTCAATATATGGATTTTTGTATTTTGAAAATATAAATAAAGAATTGAAAAAAAAATAAAAAGTATGATTTAAATCGAGTTGATTTAAATCAAGACTTTTTACTAGCGATTTAAATTGTCTTGATTTAAATCAAATCCACCCTGCCCTGGGGCGCCTCCTAATGCCCCGTACACACAATCGGAAATTCCGCCAGCAAAAGTCTGATGTGTATGGGGCATTATCCTACCCAACTCCAGGAATGCTCAGTTTGTGTTCGTGTCTGAGGGTGATGGACCTCTTCTCCTGGACTGAGAAATCTACCTCCACCAGTTTATTATTTTTTTTATTTTCTTTAAATTTTTCAATTAACACCTCACTGCCTTGTAGTGCCTACAGAGAAGCAGGGTATTTACTTTGGTAAATCCTTGGAAGCCATTCCCAGACCCCATGCTGTGAGGATTGCCTGTAATGTTTGCTTTGGGCACTGCATGGGTACTCACCTTGGCACTTTGTGAAACGCGTTGAGTCAGCCGCAGTGTGCTATAGAGGTCCAGGGCCATGGCACATCGCTCCCTAATTGTCCACCTTGAAAATGCATGAAGCTAGGTACACACGGTCTGAATATCTGCCGACATTTGGACCATGTCTACAGCTGTCCTTCCAACAGGAGCTGGTCTAAGGACCAGCTTTTGTCAAAGAGACCTGCTGGAAAACCTAATTCCCACTCACAGCCAATGGCTGTGAGAGCTGATTAGTGTGTTCTGGTGGGACGGGTCCCCCTGTTGGAACACAAAGGCACAGCAGGAGAGATTGGCGCAATAACATTGCTTAGTACATCGATCTTCCCTTTTTTTTTTTTTTTTTATTCCTTCAGTCCACTGGGTTGAAGGAAAAAAAAATGAAAGTGTACTAGGCCTTACTCTGAATCCTCATGTAAAGCCTTTTGATGCAATGGATCTCAAAAGGAGAGAATTTACATTTAAATGACACCTGAGTAATACAAAGACCGTGAGATGAATGGATGAGCCATTTATTTAGGCCATGTAAAAATAACTATATAGTATACATTTATTTGTAGCATCTTTCTTTGCTCCCTTTTATAGAGGGCAAATCCAACTCTGAATTGCAGCTTACATTGAGTACTTCTTGAGTGGCACTCATCCTGGATGAACTCCAAAGATCACTAATTGAAACCTTTGATTAAATGTGATTTAAGAGATGTTTTGTAGTGTTTGAGGGTCAATTGGCTCAGACTCATGATAAGGGAGGAATAAGAGATTAGGTGACTTATCAAGGATTTAAAGGATAAGTACACTTTTGTGGATCTCGATATTGTCTTTATCCTTCTGATCATTTCAACATAGAATAAAACTGGGTTCACACTATGGGAAAATCAGAAGAAAAATTCTGTACAAGGAACGATCGTTCGATTTTTGTATAGTGTGTACCCAGCTTTCCACCTCCGATTCAGACTTTCCAAACAAAAATTTCCGAAGGGACAATCTCCAAAAATTGGATACGAAAGACTGCGCATGGTCAGTAATGATTAACAAAAAAAAAAATTGTCGTATGAGAAGTTTTTGTACATTATTTTCCGACTTGCTGTGGATCACCGAGGAAAATCGGATCGTTAGCCGATTTTCTTAAAGTGTGTACTGTACCTACCTTAACCCAGACCTCTGATTTGGCTAATAACCATACGTATGTATGTTGTACGCACTATTCCAAGCTGTGTGCCTTTCCTCTTCCATAGTGTGTGTGTGTGTTTGTGTTTTTTTTTTTTTTTTTTTTTGAAACTCCGTTATCAGCCTATTGAAAAATGGGCTCTACTTTGAAATCAACATGTTCTGTATTACTATTACTGTACATGTGTGGGGTATTTTTTTTTTTTTTTTTTTTTTAACCATGGATTTCCAGCCCTTGTAGACTGCTAAACAGGTAACATGGGTCAAACCCTTACATATAGTATACCCAGTAAATTGCCTGGTCTCAGGTGATACACAGAGGTGAAACAAATTCTCCTAGATAGGTTTTACCTGTTTATCTGCAGTCTTCTCTTTTCTACATCTGTTCAAAGTCCAGAATTTATAAAGCTTGTCTGAGCTTTTAGAAAATGGGCGGAGAGTTTAAGTTACACTCTGCAAAAATCGGTGAGGAGAGCTCATTGGAGGGAAGGGACACCTCCCGCTTCACAGAGGTACAGAGCTGAGGCTGTCAATCACAGGTTGTGTGCTGGAGCTCCCTCTCATCACCTGTTTTTTTCTTGGTGTCAGGAAAAGTTGGCAAAAGTGACTCGTGCAGATAGCAGAGGAATGGGGCAGCGGACAGAAATGATGCTTCATGCTCTTAAATGAGACAAGTACACACTATAGAGGGATATGCTTTGTTTGTATTTCATGTCTAAGTTTTACAGCCAATTTAATGTCAGTGATTATATATGATATATTGGGGTGATCTGAAGTGCAAGGGAGGGGAGCATTTGGGCAGATAGTGCATTAACCCCTTCACGCTGACTGTATCCAAATATGTGGCCTCGGCTTGAAGGGGTTGTACCGGGGTGATGCATCACCCGGGAACCGTTTTTTAGCCCCCGTTCACACCTATGTGAATTAGATGTGGCTTACACCGCATTCAATTCGCAGGACATTTTAAAATACATTCATTTGAATGCATCTTGTTCACATATGTGCGTTGCATTTGCACTGCGCATTGCACAAAAAACGTGTGCGTTTTCTGGGCATTGCGGTGCGAATTACAAGCCCATTATCTTCTATGGGAAAGCCGCTGACTCGAAGATGCATTCCGTTCTGAACACAAATTCTCTCCTTTTCCTCACTACACCTCCCCCCCCCCCCCCCCCTCCCTGCTCACTGATCCACAGCTACAATGCAGAGAAACCTCTAAACAACTGATTTTTATCTCCGCAGTGAAACCGGAGCTTCAATTCGCAACGCACATGTGTGAACCTGGGCTCAGAGTTTGCGGTTGGCTTTCTTGGGATAACAACCGATGCGGTCCCACCGGAAGTCCCGGCTGGTCAAAGACCCGAATAAAGCTGGAATCAGCTTTGATTGGGTCTCGGCTCTAGTAACCCAGAAACAATGTCATGACATCACTTCCGGTTTACTGGAGCCTTAAAGGCGCCACAATTTTAAAAAATGATAGCGTTCAAAACAGCCAAACTTGGCTATTTGAATGCTTTTAAGTGCAAAGAAAGGATTTGGGATCTTTTGGACCCCAGATCTCTACATAAAGAGTACCTGTCACTTCCTATTACTGTCACAGGGGATGTTTACATTTCTTGTGACAGCAATAAAAGTGATCAGAATTTTTTTTTTTTTTTCAAGACAGTGTTAAAAAAAAAAAAAAATGAAATCAGAAATTTTTTCTTTTTTGTGCTCGTGCACAGAATTGACGTATACGTAAGTCGCACCCACAAATGTAAAGGTGTTCAAACCGCACATGTGAGGTATCGCCGCAATCGTTAGAGCGAGAGCAATAATTCTAGCACATGACCTCCTCTGTAACTGGTAACCTGTAGACATTTTTAAAATGTCGCCTATGGAGATTTTTCAGGACCGTAGTTTGTCGCTATACCACGAGCATACCCAACATGTCATGCTTTGAAATTGTGTATCTATTTACTCGGCGTAACATCATCTTTCACGTTCTACAAAAAAAATGAGGCTAACTTTACTGTTTTTGTTTTTTTTTTTCTAATTCATGAAAATGTATTTTTTCCCAAAAATTTGGGTTTGAAAGACCGCTGCGTGTATTTGTATTTTGTATTTTTAGATGATATTTTAATGTGACAACACTGAAGAAATTACACTTTGCTACAATGTAAAGTAGTGAGTGTACAGCTTATATAACAGTGTAAATTTGCTGTCCCCTCAAAATAACTCAACACGCAGCCATTAATGTCTAAACTGCTGGCAACAAAAGTGAGTACACCCCTAAGTGAAAATGTCCAAATTGGGCCCAATTAGCCATTTTCCCTTCCCAGTGTCATGTGACTCGTTAGTGTTTACAAGGTCTCAGGTGTGAATGGGGAGCAGGTGTGTTAAATTTTGGTGTTATCGCTCTCACTCTTTCTTACTGGTCGCTGGAAGTTCAACATGGCACTTCATGGCAAAGAACTCTGAGGATATGAAAAAAAAATTGTTGCTCTACATAAAGATGGCCTAGGCTATAAGAAGATTGCCAAGACCCTGAAACTGAGCAGCAGCACAGTGTCCAAGACCATACAGCGGTTTAACAGGACAGGTCCCACTCAGAACAGGCCTCGCCATGGTCGACCAAAGAAGTTGAGTGCACATGGTCAGCGTCATATCCAGAGGTTGTCTTTGGGAAATAGACGTATGAGTTCTGCCAGCATTGCTGCAGAGGTTAAAGGGGTAGGGGGTCAGCCTGTCAGTGCTCAGACCATATACCGCACACTGCATTAAATTGGTCTGCATGGCGGTCGTCCCAGAAGGAAGCCACTTCTTAAGATGATCAGACTAAGGACATGGATTATTGGAACCATGTCCTGTGGTCTGATGAGACCAAGATAAATATATTTGGTTCAGATGGTGTCAAGCGTGTGTGGCGGCAACCAGGCGAGGAGTACAAAGACAAGTGTGTCTTGCCTACATTTAAGCATGGTGGTGGAAGTGTCATGGTCTGGGGCTGCATAAGTGCTGCCGGCACTGGGGAGCTACAGTTCATTGAGGGAACCATGAATGCCAACATGTACTGTGACATACTGAAGCAGAGCATGATCCCCTCCCTTCGGAGACTGGGCCGCAGGGCAGTATTCCAACATAACAACCCCAAACACACCTCCAAGATGACCACCGCCTTGCTAAAGAAGCTGAGGGTAAAGGTGATGGACTGGCCAAGCATGTCTCCAGACCTAAACCCTATTGAGCATCTGTGGGGCATTCTCAAACGGAAGGTGGAGGAGCGCAAGGTCCCCAACATCCACCAACTCCGTGATGTCGCCATGGAGGAGTGGAAGAGGACTCCAGTGGCAACCTGTGAAGCTCTGGTGAACTCTGTGCCCAAGAGGGTTAAGGCAGTGCTGAAAAATAATGGTGGCCACACAAAATATTGACACTTTGGACCCAATTTGGACATTTTCACTTAGAGGTGCCGGTGTACTCACTTTTGTGAGATACGGTATATAATGTTTGAGGGTTCTAAGTAATTTTCTAGCAAAAAATATGGATTTTAACTTATAAGCAACAAGTGTCTGAAAAAAGTTTAGGCATGAAAGGGTTAAAGTGTTCTGCTAATGAAAAAAAATATACACATTTGTGTAGTGACACATATGCCCCGTACACACGATCGGACATTCCGACAACAAAATCCTAGGATTTTTTCCGACGGATGTTGGCTCAAACTTGTCTTGCATACACACGGTCACACAAAGTTGTCGGAAAATCCGATCGTTCTGAACGTGGTGACGTAAAACACGTACGTCGACTATAAACGGGGGCGGAAGCCAATAGCTTTCATCTCTTTATTTATTCTGAGCATGCGTGGCACTTTGTCCGTCGGATTTGTGTACACACGATCGGAAATTCCGACAACGGATTTTGTTGTCGGAAAATTTTATAGCTTGCTCTCAAACTTTGTGTGTCGGAAAATCAGATGGAAAATGTGTGATGGAGCCTATACACGGTTGGAATTTCCGACAACAAGGTCCTATCACACATTTTCCGTCGGAAAATCCGACCGTGTGTACGGGGCATTATTCTGTAGAAACTTGTGGTGCCCTCCAAAGAAGGAAATAATACAGGTAGGCTAACAGCACTGCATTATATGAACAAAGATCATTTTTATCATTTACATTTTGACCATGCAGTCAACACATAAAGTTCCTAAAAAGTTAATTCCCAAGCACAAATCACAGCAAACTTCACAGAATATAAATGACATGTGGAAAGGTCACTCTGAAAGTCTCACTGCCAAGTGATCACCATCACAGAGCATATGGAAGTACACTCACTGGACATGATATGACCCATTAACAAGCAAGGTCGGCAATTGTCAAGAATACATCTGCAATTCTCTCTGAAGCTTGAAATATGAGGCCCTATGTTAAGTTTTGATTTTATATAATTTTTCCACTTTGTTGTGTGCATTTTCTCTCACAACCGAAAGCATACTGGTCAGTTAATTGGCATTTAGGGAAACTGTTACTAGCGTGCTTTAGTCTGCAAGGACATTAGATTGCAAGCTCCTTTCGGGGAACGAGGACCGATGGGAAACTGAAGGATTCATTTCCTGTAACTTGTTGTGTAATCTGTCAGGGCTGAATACATTAGTAAAATAACTAAAATACAAACAGCCTCTGATCCTCATATATTGAACTAGACTATAGAAATATTCCTGCTGTTTGATGTATGGAGGACAGTGACTCAGCATCTGAACCGCCAAGGAAATGCCATTGTTTTAGAAAACCTGGATCTAATATATACATAACGGAAGATAAAATGGGACTTTAGTGGATAAGAAGTATCTATACGCATGATATGTTCATCTCCCAATGTGGTTGGATAACGGGACAGATTGCATATCTATGGCCTATTTGCAGCCTGGGCAGACCTCTCTTGGTTAACAAGAGAAGGTAGTCTGGGCTCACTCTCATTGAAGAAAACAGGAGAGAGATCTCTATGACATCACTATCTGATTACCTAGATTTTCCAACTTTATTTGTCTGCCCTCACTTTGTTTACAGCCATAAACAGGAATGGCTGGCCAAGACTAATGTTCATTTGCATTCCAACAGAGAACCGTGCTAGATTTTACTGTAGATTACTGCAGATATTGGGGTAATTGGCTGAGTCTGTTTTCAGAAGATCCAGGCAATTAGATAGAAATGTCATAGAGATCACTATCTGTAGAACTAGTAACCAGTGTTTGTAAACCTGTTTT